>NC_138186.1:130936881-131436459 GCF_964194105.1 Spermophilus citellus | reverse complement strand
TCACAAAGGAAACTTGTACTGTCTAAGAATTGTTGGATTTTCTGTAGGCATTTTCCATACATAGCAGAGCACCAGTGTCTCTTTGTGCCTGGCAGGACAGTGGACTCCCAGGCCTTCAGAATCACTTAGATATAAAAACATTTAAGCACATTTTTATACTTATTCATTGATGTTAGCAACTTGGAAGACTTTTTTTTTTTTTAACTGATGACAAGGCCCATTCACAGCTACCATGTATGACTGATTCATCATTAACCCTGTGCATACTAAAACCAAGTCACTCTCTCAGGACTTCATAGAAACCCTGTTTAGGCCATACCATAGCACTATTATGCACTGTGCTGTTCTAATGTGGTGGTTTAATAGCAGCATCCCTACTGATAACAGAGGCACTATATCCTGGCCTTCCATCCTTCTAAGCATTACCAATTCTAGCATTATCTGCTGCGTTTGCAGAAGAGAAGCTGCTTTTGTGGGATTTATATCATATTATATTTAAGATTACATACTATTTATAGTTCTGTTTTTTCCAGATTGATATGTGTGCCCTTTTAACCTAAGCCTGAATATAGACTATAACCCATAGAAACAATCTCCAAATAAATAGAGCTGTTGACAGTTAAATTATGAAAATAGTGAGCAATGGACACTTTGGCACATCTTTAGTGCAGAAGTTTACAGCCATACATATTATTTATCTTGCTTTTCAGTGTCAGATTTAAAAATGTTTCACTCCTGGAAATAGTAACTGTGACATCTAGTAAGGTTTGAAAAAGTAGTTGTCCTTTTCTGCTGAGCCCTAAAAGTTAGAAATCAAAAAGGAAATATTAAAAATGGAAACAGATCAAGAGGAGAAAGAAGACAGGTCAATTGCTACTTAAAATTTTGTTATAGAGATTTGTGACAAGAAATTTCCCACCTTTGTATATATCCAAAGAATGAAGTCCTAATTGGAATGCAGTATGATCCATGCTTGTATAATTTTATCAAAATGATTCTACTGTCTTATGTAACTAAAAAGACCCCCCCAAAAAAAACTAAAATTAAAAAAAGAGATTTTGTAAAAAGAAAATAAATTTTAAAAAATTAAAAATAAAGTTGCAGAAGATGATTATGGGAACCCTACTCAGAAGAGGATTGAATTAATTTGATTATCTCCTAGTTCCAAAACTTTTTGACCTTTAAATAATCCTGCTAAGTATCAGTGAAGCATGGCTAATGATCATAGTGAAATAGACAAAGAAGTGAAAATTTTTATTTTTTGTTTTTGATACTAGATTGAATCCAGAGGTGTTTTACCATTGAGCTACATTCCCAGCTCTTTTTGTTTCTTTTTTGCTTTTGAGATAAGGTCAACCTGTGTTTCTGAGGGTCTCACTAAATTCCTGAAGTTGGCTCTTCACTTGCATTTTTACTGCCTCAGCCAACTACTTGCAGGGATTACATGCATGCATCACCATGCCTGGGAACATGAAACTTTTTAACATAATAGATCAAACTTGAAAGTCTAGTTGCGCAAGACACATACTCAATATTTTGTATTAATCTTGCTATAGTCACAATAACTAATAACTGATAAGAGAAGAAACTAAGAATAAAAGAGTTTATTTGACTTGAGTAAAAGTATATGATCCAAGTCATTGAGCAAATGATAGATCCAAAATGTATTGTATATACACAATGGAGTTTTATTCAGCCATAAGGAAAAATGAAATTACGTCATTTTCAGGAAAATGTATGGAACTTGAGACCATTATGTTAAACAAGATAATCCAAAGTCAGAAGGTCAAGGGCCCTTGTTTTCTGTCATATGTGGAAACTAATGAAGAAAAAGGAACAGAAAGGTGGGGAAAAGTCACATAAAAAGCAAAGAGAGATCAGTAGAATAGAGAAAGGGAACCAGGGGATGAGAGGAGGTGGGGCAGGGATGCTGGGAGGGACTTTGACTGAATCATATTGTTATATAGTGTGCATGTCCAAATACAAAACAACAAATCCCACCATTATATAGAGTATAAGAATAAGTAAATGAATACAATTAAATTAAAAAACACCAATAAAAAGAAGTAAATAAATAAATTTAAAATTAAAAAAAAATGAAAGAAAAGAGCCACAGAGCCAGGTTCTTTGCCTGTGATCTCTAAAAGTTTTCAAATTTTTAGAGGAGAAATTATTTTAAATTCTGAGCAACTAATGATTTCTAGCCCAATGTCCAGTTTGGTCTTATATATCAATGTGGAGAAAGTTGTGGCTTAGAAATTATTGACAAATGAACCCTTATTCAATAGTTATGTGGTTAGTGTTCAGAAGTCTGAGGGATCTCTTCCCTGATATAGACTGCCTGTGAGAGGCAGTTAACTGTTTAAGAATGAAAACAATTTTAGGGAAATGAGGGATCAGTGACAGTTGTAACACTAGGAAAAAGGCAATGTTGTTCAGCAGACCCTGGGCATAGCAGTGTGTTGGAGGGGCTTTCTGGGGTGGGTTGGGGTTCAGCAAACCCAAATCCTGAACAAGTCAACACACAACTATACTAAGAACTCTGCAATAATGCCAGGACAGCAACTACTGGGATACTAATCTCTGGCCTCTCATAGGTCTGGTGGCATCAAAGATAGAAAAGGACAGACTAAGTGGACTATTTGGGTGTAGTTATTACATTGCAGCAGATGGTGTCATTTACTTGAGGAACCAGTCTTCTTGGTAGGTAATATATAGTCTTTTGGCTTTGTGGAACTGTGGTTGAGTACTGACTTTATTGATATAATGAAAATCATCAAGACTCAAGACTTGGGCATAAATAAGCACCCTGGACATGCTGGAACATACCATGCAAAAAGGTGACCGACTGGGAAAAGTTGTGCTTCATGCTACTCTGGATAGGTGTGAATTTAGAGTCTTTATTCTTTGGATAAGAACATTTAATTTGATTTTGTCACAAATCAATGAGATCTAGGGAAGTCAAGCTTCCAACTTAAAAGTTAGTAAATGCAGATCTCTGACAATTCTGCTCATTGTCAAGTAGGATGAATATTCCCTATTTAAGGATTTTAAAGATCATAATTTAATGCATTTTTGATCAACAACTTTTAGTTCAGTATAATTCAGTATATCCTCTACAACCTGAACCAAGTTTACATATGTAACCAAAAGTATTACATATTTTTTTATGTAAATTTCAAAACAGTTTATCTTTTTGGTATGTTAATATATCAATAAACCATTCATTTAGAATGCAAGTTACAAATTATCACCCCTGTGCCAAATGTAGAGCAGTCATGGAAACAGGCCTTGCAATATGAGAGTGACTTAGTAAACTATTTTTCAGAATATTCAGTTTATAATTTAAATTACAAATTTTAGTGACAAAAGAGTAAATCAAAATATCAAAAGGAGCCCACTTAAATAATGAAACAAACATCACTTTATTGCTTTGAGAGTATTAATAGTCCCAATACTTCAATTTTGTACATCCCTTTTTGCTAAAACAGAAAATAGATTGTCTGACTGTGGAGATAGATAGATAGAATTTGTTGCTGATAGATAATAATGTGTTGCTCTTGGGAAAAAAAAGTAGAAAGCAAAATAATGAAGTCAGGAGTAATCCATGATGAACTGGAGTCTGCTAAACTGTAACTAAAATACAAAATCCAGGAGCTAAAGCTTATCATTAGTGCCCCCAGTAGACCACATGTCTTGTGTGGATAAAAGAAGACTGAGTCACTGTCACAGTCGGGCAAATGCAAACCCATTCAGATGAAGGAATTCCTCTGAAGGACATTCCTTTTGTTTTTTTTTTCTGGTTCTTCAAAATTACCAACATATGACTTAGTTTTTACATAACTTGCACATTGCCAGAACTGGACATTTTCTAGGATGAAACCAAATTTTTAGAGTAAAATTAAATAAAATCCAAATTAGTTGTTGGTTTGGTATAATAGCATCCTAAGGCTCTGACCATGGAAGGATGTTCCTACAGTGGCCAGAATGCAACAGCCCTGATTTTATCCTTTTGAGGAAAGCTTGGATAATATTCAGTCACTCAACTTTAATAAAGTGAACAAGAGACTCACTTTTGATCAATACAATTAAAAGAGAATAACTGTCAATAAAGATAACCAAAGGATTCATCCATTTGCAGATGAAAAAAAAATCTGTTTTTTCTGAATTACACTGCAGGAAAGTAAAGTAAAAAATAAAATCTCTTTGTAAGTCACAGTCCCCAAAAGATTTCATGTCTGCAAAGAGAACTCCTTTTGTGCTACTAGAAAGTTGCCCACTATTGTGCTTTAATGCATCAGACTCCCCCCATTAAAGGATTGTTGCAAAGCCAACTGCTTGGCCTTGCCCCTGAAGTTTCTAATTCAACAGGTAGGGCCCATAGATAATTCAAACAGGAGCTGGGGTTGCTTTAAGAACCACCACTATTTAAGGAGTCTTACAGCCTTTATTTGAGAGATGATAATTATGTCTAGTAACTTTGAGAGTTAGGACAATCTAAGCAAGAAAAACACTTACATTCTGAACCCATGTGTTAGTGAATGCCCAGCCACTTAAAAAACCTCAGACTTTCATGAACCAAATATTCCACAAGTCTTACAAAGATACACAAAGGGTAAGTGAGTTGAAAAGATTGGTTTGCACTGTGAAAATTCTCTTAAATTAATTTTGGGACAGAGGAAGTATATAAATAAGTGAATGTATACATGTATAAATAAATACCAAAACCAATGATGGAATTGGAAGAAATTAAAAGTACAAAAATATATTAAGAAAAACAAACTGACAAACAAAAATAAATGATTGGTATAAACAGTCATGCTTAGGAAGGAACTTTATATTTTTCTTATGTTTAAAAAGTGTTTTTTCTTTTCTTTTTTTCCCCATTCATATTTTGAATTACAAGCTTGACATGCTTCCACTTTACAACAAGATACAGACCTGTAATTTCCAAAGCCAAAGAAGAAAGCAGGTGCAAGTACTCAAAACAATAAGAATAATGTCAACTGGGAGATCAACTACTCCGAACTCAAATGCTATTGTGGTTATAACATGCCCACTGGATCAAGAGAATGAAGGTGATGATTACAGAAAAGGTTTGATACCTTAAGAAAGAAAATGGAGCGAAAATAGGAAGACCAAGAGCTTTATCATTATGGCGATAAACTGGCAGACTATTTCTTTGAAAAGATGTATATTTTAGGTTTTAGCTCATTCTGAGACTCTAAGATCAAATTAAAATAAAAGTTCATATTCACTGTGTGTTTATATGTATTAATGATATGTATGTGTGTGTGTGTGTGTATATGTATGTGCAATGGGTTAGTAGAGAGAAATTTAAGTCTAATAGTAGAAAGGTCAGGCTATTTTTTGATTATAGATTATTTTAAGATAATAAGAGTATGAGGCTTTAATGCTTTCAGAGTCTTAATAATTAACCAGTTACCATCTCATAATTAAATATCACACCATGATATTTTTTTAAAGAGAGAGAGAGAGAGAGAGAGAGAGAGAGAGAGAGAGAGAGAGAGAGAGAGAATTTTAATATTTATTTTTTAGTTTTCGGCAGACACATCTTTGTATGTGGTGCTGAGGATCGACCTTGGGCCGCACGCATGCAAGGCGAGTGTACTATCACTTGAGCCACATCCCCAGCCAATACCATGATATTCTAAATAATATTCTAAATATTAAAAGTGGTATTCATGTTAAACTTTTTAACAATTGAACTTTTATCATATTAATATACAAATAATGAGTGAAACTTTATATTATATAATATGTATTATATTTCATATTAACTTATATAGAATGTGACTGAAACTTTTTGATTTCTCTACTTGTAAAACAATTAAAAACACACAGAGCTGCTCAGTTTCAGCAAAACTACATTGATCTCACTTAGTTTATGGAAAATCTGTTGCCCTATTTCTCATTACTCTACGACCTCATATCAAGACAAATCATAAAAAAAAGAAGCAAATGAATACTTTTTTAGAAAAGACACAAGGTCATTGAGGAAAGAAGAAAATTATATATACAAGATAACATATGCGCAAAAGTTGACTCGTCTGTCTTGGTTCCTCTAAGAACAGTCTCATTTTCTTTATTTTTCATTTATTAAGATGTATTGCCCAGGTATTGGAGCTATGCATATGATAATACATGAATCTGTAACAAATTTAGTATCATTATAATTATTTCACAAATTCTCTAATGTATTTGATGAATGTCATCATTGTATTTCTATATATTGCCAGAGAACTGCTTGGCAGATGTGCTTTCTAAAATAAGTATTTTCAATGTAAGGACATAATTACTTAAATCCTATACTTTCCAACTATTAACAGTAGACTGCAAAAGCACTGAAAGTAAATAATAAAGTCAAATATATTAATGCAGTATAAGTGAGGAGTAGCATTAAAAGAAAAGCAGGCCATTCATAATGCATAATGGATAAATGGTATGTGAGCATTGTAACATCATCTTCACTTAAGTCTTTTAAGTTTTCAATAGACCTTGCAGTCCTTGAACTTTAATATGATTGGAACAGTTGAATAATGCTCACATACTACCATGAAGTGGTTAAAGTGCAGGAAACAATTCTATGAGTAAAAGAGGGAAAGAAAAAAAATTACTTGATACATGGAAATAATACTGGAGAAAATAATGTCATAACTAGCCTTTCAATTACATTTGAGTATCAAAATGAAACAACCCTTAGAAGTTTATTTTTTGTTTTTTTTGGTTAGTCAGTTAGTGGTATTTTCAAATTCTTATTCCAGGGAATTGTTTGCTGATTACACCTGCATTTGATTATGCAGAAAAATAAAATTTCCTTAGTAAGTATTACATTTATTTACAGTTCATACTGGCATGAGCTCCCTGGTTGTGTCATTCATAAATCTTTTTTTCTGCCTTCTTTAGTAGATAAAACATTAGTATGTCCATGACAGATTAGGAAATCCAATGCTACAGTATAACCAGTACACAAATGGACAAGAGCCAATAAGGTTCCAGAGGGAGGAGGCAAATGTTTTATCCACAGTTGAGGATGCTTAGAGGCATTTGACAATGGGATGCACACAATATCCAAAAGGTAAAAGGTTTTGAAGTTATGAGGCAATCCTCAGCAGGCAGTTTTCTCTTCCTAACTACAGAGCTAGCAAGGCTTCTCAAATCTCCCACTACCTCAAGAGATTTAGCAAAAGCTGAATTCTGTGCTGAGTTTGTTTCTACTGGAGGAAGGTGACAACAGTAATGTCATGAAAGTATGAAGCCTGTTTGGGAGAAATAGGAGCAAAAGCAGCAGTATAAAGTTAAGGAACCTATCTCAATGAATTTTGCCAGAGTTTAAGGAACTGGAAATGTAAATGCTAGAAAGTCTTCCCTCGCACTTCCAGCTCTGTAATCAAAAGTAGTCAGCCCAGCATTAAGCAGCGTGGGAAAAGAAGGAGAGAGTGCAGAAACATGGCTAGAGCCAAAGACAGAAGACAGAATTTGGTCAGATACTATTTGTGGTTCAAGGTTTCAGGAACATTCTAGGTTATAGGAATTTTTTGTTAACTGTAGAACCACATTAATGACTTGAGTTTGTTTGTGTGTGTGATACTGTATATAAATCATTGCAATGTGCTCCCTCATTCCTTGGAGAAGCTATGTAGCTTAGAAGAAAGGCAAAAACTTTGAAGAGCTTTTAGGTAATAGCAACATGTACTCAGAATGTTACCAAATTTCACTAAATATCAGTTATATTCTGTGAAATTGAAAAACCCAACATGAGTACCCAGGCATGGTGGTGCGTGCCTATAATCCCAGTGGTTTGCAGGGCTGAGGCAGAAGGATTCTAGTTCAAAGCCAGCTTTGACAACTTAGAGGGTCCTAAGGAACTCAGTGATACATACCCATCTCTAAATAAAATATTTTTAAAAGGGCAGGAGATGTGGCTCAGTAGGTAAGCACCACTGGCTTCAATCCCCAGGACCAAAGAGGAAAAAAAAAATCTAACATGGGTGACAATGCTGAAGATGAAGATTTATATATGGGAAGTTCCTATAACATTATCACATATTTGGCATCAAATTGTTATTAACATCATTGTCTAGTAAAATCATGTACTATGTTTAAGAGAATCTTAAATGTCATTTTGTCTTCATTGAACATTGCCAATATTTTATATACTCTTTTCCAACTTTTAGGTAACCTGATTCCCAATGTCATTTTTTAATTATATAATAACTGTATCATTAATTTTATGAAATACCTGCATGCTATATACATCTGATTTCTTAAACATTCCTATCAAACAAATTCTGATATAAATTCTGTTTTTAGGCATACTTAGCTGCATACTGTTTATCAAATAAGAGAATCAAAGATGTTTCAAAAGAAAAGGTAATGTAAGAATGTTTTCTTCCAGTAACACCATCTAAAACATCTTTTATTGTTTTATAAATCCCAAATTTACACTTTTATGCTGTTAACATTTTGAAAACAGGCATTAAAAATTGTGTTCATTAAGCTGTGATAAACTAGGATAAGTGATAGCTGATGCAGGTTTACTAATGAACAAATTTGAATTCCAGGTGATCATTGTGGAAGATAAAGCAATTTTGAGGGAACTTGTATTATCTAAATAAAATGGAAAGGCTATTTAAAAATTTTTAAATGTTATATAATTATTTTGCATATAAGCAGAGATGTTATATATTGAAAATGTGTGATAGAGAGTCTTTTAATTATAGTATTTTATAAAGAACAGTGAAGATAAGTTCAATCTAGGTAATTACCTTTGATAGAAAAGAGATAAAATTTCTGAAAACATGTCCAAGTACATTTTTTTCTCTTAGCTCAGAAACCTTTTCATTATGTTATACCCTTAGAATAAGTGTTAGTTTCAGATATCTAAAAATAAGCTCTAACTCACTACCGAAACTTGTTCACTTTCAACCCCCATGCATCAATAGTACAGAGCATACCTAGCAGAGATGATACTAATTTCTCCCTGAGTAAAACAGTAGTGGGCCTGTTAAAATTGGATGATTTTTAAAAAACTTCCTTTCATCAGTGAGACTTATTATCCCTGTGGCCAGTGTTAGCACTCACTCCGAACTGATGTGCATGAGCAACACTCAAAAGCAGGTCCACTTGTTACTCTAACCAGATCTGCAGATGTTGGTTGAGATCTCTTACTAAATTATCAGATGAATAGCACCATACTACAAACTTTTCAAAATCTCCACTCAACTTCCCATGACTTTGAGTCAATTTCCTACATTAAAGTAATAGCAGTAATAAAAAGCACAATATGAAGAGAACACAAAGAAGGAAGAAAAAAAAAACAAAGGCTTTAAAAGATGAAAGAACAACTATGCCAAGTTATGATTTTATGTCATAAATTTGTAGACACAAACAAGTATAAAAAAATAATTTTAAATATAAATGTAAGCATAGAAATCCTACATCAAGCACTGACTTTTCAAAATAATGGTGAGTTAAAATAAGATGTCTCATACTTTGAAATAAATGTAATTATAAAACAGTAGTTTCCCTTCCCAAGATCAGCTTCTTGTATTCATGTACCAATTTTTAACTTCATGGCACTCCCATCAAAATAAACACAAGATGAAATGAGTTAAAATACATGCTGTAAAACATTTCCTTTATAAAATTTCTTAAACATAAGTGGTACCTTTAAAAGAAAAAAAAATAAAGTAGAATGAGAGAAAATTGATTCAATTGTGTTCCAGAAAATGACAGGCCTAGGCAAACAGAGCTTTAACTGTAGAGTACAGATAACATGTTCTAGGGCATGAAGTTCCCAGTTGAGTCAATGTTTCCAAAAACCACTGACAAGATGTCTACAAATGCAACACAAGAATGACCAGAAAAATGACAACTGTTTCATCAAGGAGACAGTTGGGCAATAAAAAAAAGAAGAGAAAAGAAAAGAAAAAACCCTGCAACTAAAACAATTCTCAAGGCCTCTGAAAGGTCAGCTTCACAACATTTTGTGATATGGTTTAATAGAAAGATATTTTTGAAATAAATAGTACAGAGATTATAATACAAAAGAGCTTTTGTAGTAATTACTAGTCCCAAAGACTTTCTTCATTTAGTGTCAATTTGGCTGGCATAGTAGATTGAACATCATTAATGAAACTTCAGAATTAAATAACTTGAAGCTGAAATCATTTATGCAGACAAAACCTTTTAAAATGATATTTTATAATTATTATTTGACACACAGAATTTCTTTCCTAAGAAAATCCAAATCAAGAAAAGTCACAAATTTATGTTCCTAATTTGTTTCACACATTTCCATAAAAAAAAATAGCAAATATCTGGGAAGGGATGTCCATGCCATAAAAGAGCCCACTCTTCCTGTTGCCTTGGAATGAGGAGAGAAAAAGCAGGAAGAAAACGCCATGGATCATATATATTGTCACTTTTCTCTTGATATGCAGATAATAATTTATGGAATGAAATACCCAGAGATACAGAATAATCCTAAAAAGAGAGGGAAATAGAATATGACATGGAACTATATGATAATAACATAAAATAAAAGCTCCAGAAAATAATCTGCCAAAATTAATATTGCCAAAATCATGCAAAAATAAATGAAAATTCTGAAAAAGACCAATTCCTATAGAAAATATTGGAAAGATGATTCCATAGGTATTATTCATGAAAATATTAGGACTCACAGACAAATTCTAGGAAACACCGATAACTCCAATCCTATTTAAACTATTTCACATCACAGGGGAAAAAATCATCATCGTTATCAACAATTATGTAGTAATATAAGTAAATCAATGGCACAAAATAGAATTTAAAATAATGCCAGATAAATATTTCTATGATAGAAGAACAAAGTATCACTTTGAGTGGGGAGGGGGTCGGCGCTGGGCCACACATGTGATAGGATCCAGAGTCTCACATGTGCTAAACATGCACTCTACCACTAATCTGCACCCTTAAAGTACTTTCATCCAAATAAAACTGTAAAGTTTTTTTTTTAAACTTCTTGAAAAAATGTGACAAGTCACAAATTGGGTCTTAAAACTGCAGTAGTCCCTACTCATCTGTGGTGTTGCTTTCACTGGTTTTAGTTATCTGCAGTCAACAGCAGTCCAAGAATATTAAATGAAAAATTCCAGAAATAAACAATTCATGAGATTTAAATTGCATACTGTTCTGAGTAACATGAAATCTCATGCCATCCCCTTCCTGCTCTCCTGGGATATCCTTTTGTTTATCTGTATGTGCTAAAAAGTTTGTTAGTCACTCAGGAGCTACCTAGGTTATCAGATCAAATGATACTAGTGCTTATGTTCAACTAACCCTGGTTTTACTTACATAATGGCCCCTAAAGAGCGAAAGTTGTAATGCTCACAAAATGAAGAGGCCAAAGTAAAGCTGCAAAATGTCTCCTTTAAGGGAAAAAGTGATTTTAATTGATTTAATAAAAAAAAGAATGTATGCTAAGACTGCTAGAGGTTTGGAACTATCAGCAGATTTAGACATTCACTGGTGATCCTTGTCCTTATACCTCACGGAAAAGAGAGACTACTGTACCCACAAACATTTAGTAAATTCATTTACACCTCAAGGTAAATCAACCCAATAAACAAGGAGAGCATCACTATTCCCAGGTTTGAAACAAGAGGTAGATTTTTCTTTTGCATCTGCTTATAGCAATACTTTCAATAAAATTTCCATAATCAATAAATGAATGTCATAGTTCTGTTTCTTATAAAACCACTCAATGTGTGCCATGCCATATTTCTAAGATTAATTTCAGGAGTAAGAAACATCTTAGAAGCACTAACTTTACACAGCCCAAATATGATATTTTATTTAGGATTGGTTACAGAGGATCTGGTAGAATACATAAACCACTTCTCCTTTCCTCACTTCTCCATAAATCTTATCTTTGAACTTTTGCTAGGTATTTTAGTGGCAGTAATTTTAAGGTACTGGTTAACTGGAAGTCCCTGGGCTCTCATGGGCAAGAGGTGGTAGTTGGAATCATATCAGGAAGTAAGGTGTTTAACCAAACTTGTGCTTGACACCAAACCAACCAAACAAAACACACACACACACACACACACACACACACACACACACACACACCTCTCAGCACACAGACAGGGTAATGGACTACAGTGGAAGAATCATGTTTCTGTTTTAGAATAAATATTTAGTTTGCTCTTACCCCCTGACAAATCCCACAAATTCTAAACCATGAAAATTGGCTACAATAGATTTAAAAACAATGAACTATTTTGGTGATATTTCTTAGATTCCTTTAGCCATAAAATATCATAATGGCATGAATCTGCCTAGTATACCTTATAAAATGATCTGGTTGCAAAATGCATATCTAAGAAATCATACTAGACAACTCTAAGTGTAGGTTTACTAGATATAGACTAGTGAAATTATGGGTTCTCCCTCAAATATTGACTCTCATTTTATAAATGTGGAATATTATTATTACATTTTTACTAATAATGTCTTAACATACCAGCAATGACACTACTAGTTTATGTGACAAAATCATGTCATACACATGTAAAATACTATTTGCTAGTTTTTAATCTAAAAGTCATCAAGTGATTGGGAAACAATCTATAAAGGTTCTGGGACACCTCCCTATTTGGTCTTACCTGTATAATTTGTACATAATTAAACTCTTGAACAGTTCTCTCAGTTGTTCCTTTTGTCTTAATTGTTGCCTTAATGATCGGGTTCCAACATTGGATAATCTCTTCTTCAAGCTATCTAAAAAAAATTGTCTTTCCCTGTCTTATTTCTTTCATGTTTCCAGCAACTCAGGATCAATACTTATGGGAAACCCTTCAATTATCTAAACTATGACTCACATAAACAATTTACCATTGGTCAAGTATGTTTTTTTTTCTCATTATGTTCCCTGTCTACATATTTATTGTTCTCTTGCAACCAGCCACTGTGAAACAACCATGATAATCTAATGTTAACAAAGATACAACTCTATTTTTAAAATACCTCAGTAGTCATTGCTTTTGTTGCATTTGTATCTGGAATTATCCTTCTTCCTATGTTCCTATAGTGATTGCTATTCACACTCTAAGTCTCAGCCCATGTATTCTATCATCTATGAAACACCTCTTGAATCTTGTCAGACCCAGGTTGACTTACCCAGCCTGTTCTGGGTAAATTATGATATCATGAACATAATTATACCATAGTTCTTATGAGAAGTGTTTCCTTTACTTGGTTACATATTTGTTTCTCCCTGTTAAAATGAATCTGGAGACTATAATAGTGTACTGTATGCACAATATTATGCTACTATAGAGTAGGTAAGTTAGCATTATGTTATACATAGGGTATACTGTTATAACATGAGTATACCCATACTATAGAGTATACTAATGGTCTTTAAAGCAGTTAGATCTACACACCTTTCTATAACAATGCAATCTTCTCAGGTTTCATTCTTTAAAGGAAATGAATCCCAAGTAAAACATGTTTAATACAATTTAATAGTTACTGTTGCATTAAGGGCTCAAAAAAAAAAAAAACACACACACACAGAAACAAACAACTGAGCCTGCAACATGTACAGTCCCACAACTATTATCTGTAAAACACTTTGAACAGAGAGATCTCAGGCAATTGCTAGAACAATTAGACAGATACATAATAATTAATAAACAGAATGGAACAATTGTCAGTCTAGACTGTGTGTGGTACAAAGGAAGCTGAGCCACCAGGCAGAATTCTAAACCCTGGAGACAGACTTGGGGGAAGAAACAAGTGACCAAAGGTGACAGTGAGAAGTGGCTGGAAAACAAGCTAACCTTCTACTACTTTTATACCAGCCAGTTATTCATTTATCTGAGGAAAACAAGGATATTTTAGTAAATAAATAAAAAAATGATAATACATAATAACTGTTAAATAAAACATTTTTTAGGAAAAACATGGGTTAATATTTAAAAGCATAGAGAACTATCACTTAATACAGGCAAAGTCTGAAGCTGAAGGCATCTGTTATGATTTGGATCTTAAATATCTCTCTAAACTCATGTGTTAAAGGCAGAGGCCCCCTTGAAGCAGTGTTCAGAGATGGGGCTTTGGGGGTGATGGGATTATGAAGGCTTTTATCTCACAATGGATTAATTCATTTGTGAATTGATTCATAGTTTAATGGACTGTTGGAAGCGGTGGAAACTTTTAAGGAGGTGGGGCGCAGTTGGAGAGAATAGATTATTGCAGGTGTGTCCCTGAAGTGTGTATTTTGTTCCTTACTCCTCCTTCTTTCTCACTCTTTCTTCTGCTTCCTGGTTGCCATGGGCTGAACAGCTTCTTCTACCATGTGCTCCTCACCATGGAGTTTGGCTTCACCTCAGATTCAAAGTGATGTGGCCCATGACCATGGACAGAAACCTCTGAAACTGTGAGCCCAATTAAACCTTTTCTCCTGTGTGTTGATTTTCTCAGGTACTTTCTCCCAGAGAAATGACTATCATAGTATCTATAAATCTTCAAATCAATTGCGCTATACAATTTTAAAATAGGTCCACATTTAGACACATTATTTTGAAATGTTCATAAAACATGGATAAGATGAATATTTTAAAGTTATTTACAGATGGATACTTAAGTCTTTCCATCAGTAACACTGCTCTCTAGAATGAAATTAAGAAATTACTTTAGTGTTCTAAGAAAAACTGATTTTAATCTGTGAATTTTCATCTAGCTAAATTAGTACACAAATAGAATAGCATCATTTTCTGTTATATAGAAACTCAGGAAATTTATCACTCAGACATGCCTTTTCAGGAAGCTATTTGAAGACTATCAGAAAGAAAATACATGGATTCTAAGAAAGCATGAATCTAATTCAGGAGAGCAAAGCAGGAAAGACGGATGTATAATAGAATAGAGAGCAACCAATTTAGACAGGAGCAAGAAGACAGAGTGCTAGGAGAGAAGTCTCTAGGGAAGACAAACATACTATTAAAAACAAAAGGCTAGAGATACAACCAGAATCAAATATAAAGGAAATTTTCTAAATTTAAATGTGAGAGCAATGGATTTAAAAATAAAAACAAAATGAATAGGCACAATGGATAAAAATTGGAAGCATATTTAGGATTAACTTAAAAATAAAGGCACTTTTTTTCCTCAAAAGAAGAAGAAGAAGAATTAGAAGAAGAAGAAGAAGAAGAGGAGGAGGAGGAGGAAGAGGAGGAGGAGGAGGAAGAGGAGGAGGAGGAGGAGGAAGAGGAGGAGAAAAAACTATAAAGAAGAAGCAAGCAGAAACTTTGGGGTAAAAAAACTATAAAGACAAAATGTTACCACAACATAATTTGGACTAACTAAAAAATTTGAACAGATGTTTTTAATATCTCTTTTTCTCTTTCAAACACACACACACACACACACACACACACACACACACACACACTTTCAAAGTAACCCCAGAAGAAGTATAAAGAGATTAGAAAGAGTTGAAGTGGCATATGGAAAGGGAATTCTATTATAAACTCAATTTTATTTTTGTAATTTAAAAAAATGTCTACCTGAAGTATTTATTTTCTATTTTAGAAAATAAACAAGTATATTTACATTTATATACATATATATCACAACATGTCTCTTTTCAAAACTCATTTCTAAAAATTATTAGAGGGTTTACAAATATGAATTTGAATTGTCAAAATGCAGTTATTTATAGATTTCACATTATATATATATCTTTAGTCACAGCCTCACTCCAAAATGAGAGCACAAAGTATCTTCTTGTAGAATAAATGACTGGTATTTCCTCCAGGGTACACATTCTTTTGAGAATAAATTGCATTCACAATGTAACATTATTTCATTTATTTTGGGACTACAGGCTAAATCAATTAAACTTGTAATGATGGTTTTCTTTTCCCCCCTGCTAGGCTTATGGGAAAATGCTTATTTTCACAACTACTCTAAGTCATTAGAAGTAGTGTTAATTTACTACTATCTCAAGTCTCTTCATCTCTAATCTACATTGATTTTCTGTCTTGAACACCGAAAGCGTGCATTTTTAATGCTTTAGCTGCAGTAAGTTTTCTTTTAGATATTTTACTCTCCTAGAAAAATTGAATGAAAGTGGCAAAACACACTTGAACATAGATTAATGGCTTCCTAAAAATGACTTGGAGGAGTGCAAATGTATTTTGGGACGTGACATTATTAGAGTTAGAAAAGCATGTGCTCTGGAAACTAGGCATAAGAATACTTCCCATTTACAGTGGTTATTTGGATTTTCCATGTAGATGAGAGTTCCATGAGCAATTAAGAATAAAATCATGTCTCATTATCTACAAATACTATATTCCAAAAATTTAAGGGATTTTTCCTCCCCTTGCTAATTATGTATAAAACATTGCTTTTACAGACTCACTAAGGTGTCTGTAAATTTTCCAAATTGCCATATGAAAATATTTTTAGAAAAGGGGTCTTGGCTTTTTATTTTGGTGCTCCAGCTACAATGTAGTCCCACGCCTGGCCCAGGATGGCAGAGGGCTCCTTTTTCAGTAGGCTGGCTCTAAAAGAGCAACATTAAGGAAGAGGAGCAATTTTACGGAAGTCAAAACAGGTGACATCATGTCTGAAACTGACCTTGCCTTACTGGGCTTAAGGAGGATGTTTGTGAAATTATAAATCAATACTCAATGGTACACACATGCAACATATTAAAAAGAAATCTAGTAGTTATTTTTTTAAGTGGCACAAATTTGATAACAGATGTTTAGTGTTCAGCAATAATGAGAAATTACTATTTAAAGCTTTAATACATTGAATAATGGAGTATTCATTTCTGTTGTTATTTTTAAAGGAGCAAGTAGGGATATTATGATGTAGTCATAGTTGATTATTCTTGTAACACAAAGGATGGAGATTCATGAATATTGGACTCTCATTCTAACCATCACAGCCCTGCATTATCAAATCAGCTTTAACCACATTATTTTAAACTCATGATTTTTTTAGTAACAAAAGTGGAAACTAACCCCAATGTTTCCAATTTATCTGATAAATTATGTTATTAGATATCATAATTTTTGATAAATTATTACCAAAATGCTGAATACTGAAAGAAAAGAAAAATACTATTATAATTATGTATCATTGAAGGCCCTGTGATATTGATCTCTCACAAATATGTCACTAGGGTTTTCTATTCTTCATTCCTGATGTCATTTACAATTAAACACAGAGACAAAACTATAACTTTACTTTAGGATTGGCAGACCACAACTTGAAATCTAAATTTTTTTCTAAACTGCAAATGCCATACTGAATTTTGAAATTACCCAAAACTAAAGTTTTTTGTTTTGTTTTGTTTTGTTTTCATTTATCAGATAGACTGTGGACTGTTACAAGCTTATGGGCAGTCAAGAGGACTGCGCCAGTAGCCTACCTACCTATTTCCTAGTTATGAATTTGGACAAAAGTTGTACAGGGATAATGTGACGTGTATAGAATTTATTCAGAAATATATATAAGAGAATTGATAATGGGATTGAAAAAAATTCTCATAAATGTAAATGTGATTCTACTATACTATACTCTTCACTAATTTTCTGAAATTTGAATAATGGACTTTTAGTTACTATTGAATTCATTTCCAGTTTGGGGAATGAGATTATCTAGAAGAAAGGAGAGAAGGAATCTTTTGAGTGCTACAGCAACATTCCCTTTGGCATTATTACAAAGAAAGTTGTTGTGCCTTTGGCAGAGGAACTTACATATTCCTTGGGTTATTTTTGACAATTTAAAGCATTACAACAAATTAACATATTTTGTAATTAATTAATAAGCACTGGATATACCAAATTACATTCTCCTTGCCAGTGTCTTTAGCTCAATAAAGACACATTAGAAAATTATATTTATAACACAAAATAATGCTTTCAACAAAGTCATTATATATACATACATATAATATTTATATACACATATTATACACATATATATACACACACATAAATATATGTATATGTGTTTGAATAGATATATGCGAGTGTGTGTGTGTGTGTGTGTGTGTATGTGAGTGTGTGTGTGTGTGTGTGTGTGGGTATGATTTATTTCACCCAAGTTAATTTGGGGACTTGACTTTGTCAAGAATTAGACATTACAGATTCTCTCTGTGGATTCAGGCTTCAGATTTTCATTACTTGGAACTGAAATCACCTATTTTGCTTCCCTCAAACATATTATACTCCTCAAATTGCCAGAGGCCCTCAAAGGATACCTAATCCTTATAACAATGAGCTGTTTTTAAATTTTCTTCTTTTCTTCTATCAAAAGGAAAATTAGTAGAGGAAACAAGTCATTACCAATACTCTGCTTATTGTTACAACTGTACTCAGTATTTCAGAGAATATCCACATTTTTTGAGGGGGCAGTCGTTAAACAGAACAAAAATTTCCATCAATAATTTGAAACTTTTTACAAAAAGCAAAATTTGAAAGAAGTACTTTGTTCTTATATTTTTTTTTCTGGACATCTATCTTTTGTTTTAGTAAAAAGCCTACTTTTTACAAAATAGTTTTTGATTTTAATCATCTTCAAAAATAAGAGAAAATAGGCCAGATGTGGTGGTGCATATCTCTAATTCCAGTGGCTTATAGGCTGAGGCAGGAGGGTTGTGAATTCAATGCAAGCCTCAGCAACACTGAGGTGCTAAGCAATTCTGTGATACCCAGTCTCTAAATTAAAAAAAGGGGGACTGGGGATGTGGCTCAGTGGTTGAGTGCCCCTAGGTTCAATCCCCGGTATCCCCTCCAAGGAAAAAAGTAACAGAAAATATAATCAAGAGAAAAAGGATTTAATCTTAATTAGATGATAATAATAAATATCAAAATAAAACCTTATAATCTTTAAAGGGATAATATTTCCATTTCATTCTAAATATGTAATATACACACTATGTTACATATTTTATGTAATTATATACATATGCACATCAATCATTAATATATACAGTAAGAGTATAGAGGAAGAAAGAAGTACATCCAAAACAATATCTTAAAAAATAAACTAAAATAGCAATAAATATATGAAAAATTCCAACTTTCTAAAGATAAGAAATACAACTCCAAACAAAGGGGACAATTCTTTTCTCTATCAAATTTGAGAATAGATAATATTCTGGGTTAGAAAGAATGCAACATAATCATGGGAGAACAGTTCAGTACAATAATTTTGGATAGGGGGTTGTCAATTATGTAATAAGAACATAAAATTGTTCATATTATTTTTATGCCTACAGACTTCTCATACAGAAAAACAAGTGAAGAGAAGAGCATTTTTGTGATAATTATAAGAAATTCATAAAAGAAAAAATGGAAATAGCATAATTTACAACATTAAGTACAAGGTTAAACAAACACTGGAATAGTCATATTAATTTCAAATTTGTGTCATATAGTATTAAACTAAAATGATTATTCATATCAGAACATTTATCATTATCAGATGTTTCATTTGTATATATACTTGAAGGAAATATACAAAATGTTAATAAAAACTTTTAGTCATGAATTCTTTTCCAAAAATATAAAATGTCAAATATACAAATAATGAAAGCTTATATTTCAGAAGAGAGTGAAATATATTTCATTGTTCATATCTAAGTCTCCAATGCATAGAAAGCCTGCAGAAATTTCTTGATTGCAGCAATACATTATCTTCAGCTACCACATGGCCCAATCACAGATTTTTCTTCTACAACCAGATCCTTCACTGAGTAGAATATCTATAATTTATGATTTCATTTAATATTCTTTTAACTGTAAGTCCTTTTGTCATCTCTAGACAAACTGAAATTCTTAATACCATTTTTATGACAAATTTATTATTTTCCCAAATCCACTTTTGGCCTTCAGTCATGAAGGTTACATAGAAATAGATAACCAGAATAGAAATTGTTTCAAGAAACTGAGTGCATTGTAACACAAACCCAAAAGACACAGTATTAGTTTTGAGAAAAGCTGTCAGGTAGAGGCCAAATGTTAGTGTAGATAGAAAGAATAGTGAGGAGATGATTTTCCATGGATGGAGGGTAGACCGCTTGTGATAATTAGAATGATTATCTTGGTGATGGTCTGAAATAATTGGAAAGACAGATGATATATCTAGCAGTTGATACTGCTACTTGTCAACTTTCAGCCACATATAACATAATATTGTAAGAGAGAGATAAGATAAAGAAATAATGGCTTTTCAAGAAAAATTTAGATGCTATATTTCCAATTTGCTTAATTGGAATATAGAAGTTTTGCATTTACAGCATCTCCAGCTAGCAAAAGATTCCCAAAGTTAAACACTGTCTCAAAAAAAAAAAAAAAAAAAAAAAAAAAAAAAAAAGCTTAGAGTGCTTTCCATAAGAAAAGATCAAATCATGGGTGCAGCCTGAAGACACATCCTTCCTATAGAACCCCAGGAGGATTTCAAATTGTGTCTAATAATCACAACTAGAACAGATTTTATCTTTTATCTAAAGGAAAGAGATTACACTTTGAAACATAGAAATCCTACAATTTTTTAAAAAGTTGTATGTTCTAGTAATAAAAGGACAGAAAAAATTCAACCAATATCTGAAAGACTTTGATCTGTTTTAAATTTCCTTCTAGCTTTTTGCTATGTTATACATTTTGGTATTATTTTCAAATAGTAATAAGAAAAATATTATACCTAATATTTATTGAACACCTTTTAAATACCAAGCATTCTTATAAGAATATTGCATAGAACATTCTACTTATTCCTCAAAACTGATCTCTGAGTTTTTAAACTGTTAAAACTTTTGGGCCTGCATCTAGATTTTTATTCCAAGCACTTCATCAGAAATAAATATGGTGATACTAAGAACAACATTATTTGTAAGACTAAATTTATGAAGGAGTCACAAAGTCTGATGAAAGAGGAAAGGTAGGTTAAGGAATTTTTCATTAATGGCTACTACATCAATTCATCAACTAATTAAAGCACAACGAGACACTATAATTATTACTTTCATTTCAAAGATCAGAATATTAAAGATTGATGAAATGAAATTGTCCAAAGCCACACAGACTTTGGTAGATCCAAAATTTCAACTCAGGTATTATGATTTCACCTGACCTACTCCCTACCAACATGCTGTCCTTCCTAACCTGGATCAAACTGCAATTCATACAAGAAAATGGGCCAAGTAGAGTGGTGCACACTTTTAATCCCAGCAGCTTGGGAAGCTAAGACAGAAGGATTGTGGAATCAAAGCCAGCCTCAGCAATTTATTGAGACTCTAAGCAACACAGTGAGACCCTGTCTCTAAATATAATATAAAAAAAGTGTTGGAGAGTGACTTGGTGGTTTAGTGCCCTGGGTTTAATCCCTGGTATGAAAAAGAAAAGAAAGAAATGGACAAGACTATCAGCTTATATACTGAAATATTTTCCAAGGCAATAGGACTTGTTCACTTTCTACAAGATTTAGATGGCAACCTGGCCTCCCAGGTGATGTACCCTCATCTCTGGGCATGCACCTAGAAGGGAGGACTATGGATTTCTCATTTCTAAGGAGTGCAACAGTGCAACCCTTGGTTCTACTGTTTGTCTCAGTACTAGTGAACTTCATCTGCATTCCAGATGACAGTGAGAACAGGTCATAGGAGGGCAAGTTTTATGAGAAGCAGGCTTCATGAAACCTGAGAAAACCTGCTGGTTTGGGTTGAATAAGGCAGAACTTCAGCTTTACTAATATATATATATATATATATATATATATATATATATATATATATATATATATATATATATATATAACCACAAACTTGCTGTATTATTTAAAATGAATACCTACAGAATTTATTTTGTCAAAAACAGAAGAAGTAGAAAAATGTTGAAACTTAGAAAAAAAAGAAATTCTATATTAATGAAGAGCAATTGCTGAGATCTGAGTCAAATATGAAGAATAAAAAATAAAGCAAACAACAAAGTTATAGTTCCCATGGAAACTGCAACCCAGTTGAATTTCACTTTCATGTTAAGTTAGTTTAACTTGAGTGGGAATGTAAAAGACTTCTGCTGAGTCCAAAAGAGAACTACAGAGAACACAGAGACAATGATCCAGAATATTCTGGCTTTCAAGCATTTCAAATATTAACTATTACGTGTATTGATGTTATCACATCAATAAAGTATTTTTATGTGTTGATTTTAAACTATCTTCATTCAATTTATAGGATGGGATTATTTTAAAAAAGAAAAATTCCCATTAAAATCTGTCGATTCAGAGGGTATGAATTTATAATTTGAAAATAAAGGGTCACACTTCTGATTGCAAATACAGTAGAATCTTTGCTGAAAATAGAGTTAATGAAAATGCAATCTGTCCGCATTCACTACCGAGTGCTTTAAAATTGCATTTTCAATTACTGTTGATGTAGTCTGAGACTATGTAAATAAACACACAATACTCAAGACAAGAGGTACACATTCTTCAGAGAAGGTATACACCTCATTTATCAAGATATCTATAGTTTTCACATCTTTCTCTATTTCAATAAGTTATAAGAAGGCAGTAAGGGTACTTACTCCTGTTATGTAGCGAGGTCTATATTGAATAGTTCCAAATAAACCAAGGATGACAATAATAATATGTACAAAATTTGCCAGGATAGGTGCCCACTGATATCCAAGAAAGTCGAATATTTGTCTCTCCAGCACACAAACCTAGAATAGCAAAACAGGACAGACAGATCAGCACATGGACAAACATCACAGTGGTGAGAGAAAACAGGATCACACTGATGTTATATAATTAGCAACTAGAACTCTGTTATGATATCTGTCGTTTGTCTTTAACAGTGAGAATGACATTTTCAGGTACACTTCAAAGGAAGACTGTGTCAGTGTTGATCCAGAGACAGACACAATCCTTTCAGGGATGATTCTGTGGAGGCATCAAGCAGTATTCACAAGATGTCATCTGTGCAGTCACAGGATAAATTACGTTGTCAGGTGCAGTGTCAAACACTTGAAGTCATCAACCAGCAAGTCAGGGAAGTCCACACGAAGGGCATGTTGTTAGGATCTGCTCAAATGTCACTATATCAGTTGGGAACAGAGCAAGGGCATTTTATATAGAGAAAAAGGACCTCTCTAATGAGACACTTGGATTCTCTATGTAGACCTGCCTCTAGGCAGATGCAGCAGCCTGTGTGAGTCATTTTCCTTCTCTTGGTGTCTTACTCATAATTTGTAAAGTGTAGAACTTCAGGTAGGTGTGCTGGGTCCTTCTAGCCCCAGTAATGTTAAAATGTAAATAAATCAAACATGACTTTTGGACATACCCAATTGCCTAAGGTAACAGGGTAGAAGAAGGGCTGCAAAAGGAAATTAGAATGATTGAAAACAAAATATAGAAACCTTATTTTCACTGTTTTAAAAGTAAGGCTCCTGCTCCAGATTATGCTACTTTTATCTACGCTCCCAATTTATAATTAAAACCTGTGTAAAAAAATCCAATAAGTGAGAACAGGAAAATGACACCTTCCAAGAAACCAAGCAACAACAGCAACCTGAGATAGGTCAGCCATCCAGAAATGTCATCATATATTGGAAAGTGAACATGGATAGTCGGGAGGTTTCTCATCAGATCTAACAAAGCAGGTTGTGGGCTTTTTTCTTCTTGCCTGCCCTCAGGTAGAATGGTAATAAGCTGTCTATTCAGAGAGTTGTAAAAGGACTTGATGTTTCAGACCAAGATTCAGTGAAAATTTTCAGCCAAGTTCTAAAGAAAAAGGATGCTTTTAAAATCCCTAAATTTCTAACATCACTATGCTTTAATGATATTTCTGTTCGGAAGGAAATATTAACATTCCAAACAGTCCATGTGCTTTTAAATTAAATACCTGTAGCTCAGTTTGAAGACTTCTTGGATGATCATTATTCCCACTACAGTTCTTTAGCTGAGTAGCACATTTTCTCACCAGGCATTGAAGAGAAAATAAATCCATGACAACTGTTTGCATAACACCTCACTTTCCTAAGGCACACCATGTACCATGTAATGGCTGTGACAGTTGCAGTCCAACCTGGTCAAATCTTCATTTTCACTGCATCATGGCAGTAATTTAAAAAAGTAATCTCCCAAGCATATGTCAAATCCATGATTCTCACAAGCATCCTCATAATCAAATCCAATGTTCTTACTGGTTACTACCCACAGACTGTCATATAACTTAAAAGTAACTCTTATTAACCTTGAACTGTCTTCAAGGAAGCTGAAACACCCCCTCAACTAGTTAATATAGTCAACACTTGGCATAAATGAGACTTATTTGTGGCATTAGGCAGTATGGCATGTGCCTTGCTGGAATCCATAGGTGGTACCTAAAACTAAGTAGTCATTCTGAGAGCACTTTTGCTAATCATTTATATAAAAGCTCAATAAAACATACAACCTTCTTCTCCCTTATCCTATGAATAAACAGCAAACAGCAATGTAAAACAACAGGAAGAAAAATCTAAACCTTATAAATTTCGAGCATCATAACTGTGGGGACACAGCAGGGAAAAAGTACAGAGGATGAAGCACATCAGTCAAACAGTGGGAAATTTCTCAATAAATGCACCAATTATGGAAGAAAGTAGCAGTAGCATCCTTAATTATAAAAAAAATACATAGATGATAATGTATTTTGCTAAGTTTGTAAGGCTAAAATGAAATTCTAACAACATTCATCAGGCTCTTTTTAATGAAAGAACTAGCAGTTTCTTATGAGATTATGCAGACATTGAATAAGCTCATGTATAATTTTTTTGCATAAAATATTTCTGTTGCCCCCCCCCACTTTTTTATTGGTTCTATTGTCCATCATAGTAGCTTTATCACAGGTTCTGCCATTTAGAGCTCAGACTAGGAAGATATTCTGAAAAATTTAAAGAGTATAAAGGGAACAATTTAAAAGTAATTCAGTCTTTCCTAAGATTTTCTTCCAATAGGAAGAATATTAACTATATGGGAGGCTTTTGAGTAGGGAAAGAAAAAAAAACCTACTGTGTGCTAGGCATTTATGTACTCTTCCTCAGTCATGTAAATACTCAGGGAGGTAAATATGATTGCCCTATTTTTTAGATTAAGGAATCCAAAATGTGCTGTGGCTAAATAATTAGCTTGAAGTTGAAAAATTGGTAAGTGGCAGAACAGGAATCTAGACTTCCATGCCTGGCCCCTGTGATATTTCTCTACTTTGTCTACTTTGTTCACATCCAAAACAAGAAGCTTTCATAGGTTATGTTAAACACTATGCTGGTGACAAAATATATATTATTTTATTATCTTATTTATTTTTTTGGAATAGTGTAGACAACATCTGTGATCATAGTAGTTCAATATCTCATTATCTCATCTTTGATAGAGTCAGAGCTCATGTTTCTTTTTTTTTTCCATTTCATTTGTCCTTCAACTCATGTTCTCAGTGTTACTCTGGTTTTGCCCGCAGAACTATCTAATGTATTTACGTGACTTCCTTCAAGACACCTGATATATAAATGTAGGTATATGGCCTTAAAAAGTACACTGCTGTTGTTTATGTCTCTATGTTCATTTTATTTAAAAAATATGGTATAAGCATTTTTCATTCTTATCTATTTCATTATATATAAATTTTGGTTCCTTGTGCCTTCCACAGAGTATCCCATTATAACAGTGTAATTTATTACTTTCAATTCTTTCCTACCACAAAGAATTCTGTACCCTTCCATTACTATGTTTACGAAGATTTTATTCTTAACACAAGTAGGGTCTAATCTTTACCAATTACTATTTCTGCATCTATTGATATAATCACATCATTCTTTCCTTTTATTCATGAATGTGACTAATTATATTGACAGCTTTTGTCGATATGCTTTTGTCATTATCCTTTTATACCTGGTGAAATCTGTACTTTGAATGGTATACTATTAGCACATTTTCACTTGTGCTAAATCTTACCTATAAAATTCAAGCAAAATAAAATTTTCTCTTTTTTGCACCTATTAACTGGTCTATAATTCAATTTGCATCTCTCTCTTTCTCTAACATTATTGCAAGAGTTGTACTGCATCAAATGGAAAATGTGACAAAAATTTTATTTAAATACTATAATAAACTGTGAAGAGGCCAACAATTCTCATTCTTCTTCCCCAAAGCCAACCTGTGCTAACATATAGATTTTCAATAGAATATTTTATGTACATGTCAGGATATAGACATATAATTATCATATATGTGGAAAAACATTTATATCATTTTTTATTTACATGAATGAGATGGCAATGTAGATCTAACTTTTCACCTTGTATTTCTCATTTAATGATGTGTTATGAAGTTTTTCCATGTTACCACATCCTCCATTCATAGAGGTACCTCATCATGTCATTATTAGGAAAGCATTCCATTTCAGTTTAAGCATTAAATATTAAATTTTTTTCTAATTTTTGGCTATGAATGGCCATGAGTGCCTTAAGTAACCTTGATGTATATGTCTACAGGCTAAATTTCCCAAAATGAAAATTCTGGGACAATTCAGTCTGCAAAATCCTAAATGTTATGCCAGGTGTTAGTAATTTTCTCTCTCTCTCTCTCTCTCTCTCTCTCTCTATATATATATATATATATATATATATATATATATATATATATACACACACACACACATATATATTACACACACATATGAATGAATGAACTAGAAAACATAAAAATTACCCCTTTATTTTGCACACTATAGTAAATGTGAATATTAATAGTGGTTTTTAATAGAATATACTTTAGCTAAAAAAATTTTGAAAACCTTTCTTAAAAGTACTTTTAGTTTTAGTGGAAATAATTGCTTACCAAAAGCAAGTGTGCAACATCTTCTAAATAAACAAATTTGTTGATTTTCAAGCTGGAAGAGACTTTACACTCCTCAATTTACTCATGACAAAACAGGGCCCAACTAAGTAAATAATTTGTTAAACTAAGTTTGTCCTCTTAGGAGAGTATTTAGTGTGAAACAAGTTTGCTTCAAATATTTGCACAGTAAATGAGAAATCTTTGCATTGCCTATGTTTTTATTGTCATTCAACTTTAATACCTGTATATAAGTATCATTTTTTTAAAGTCTAAAATACTTACAGGTAACTTTTCTTTACTAGTAGGAGCCTGAATCAGTGTCTTTGAGACATCAGGTTTTGCTAATAATTAAAACCTCTAAATTAATTTTCCTCTCAAATTTTACCATAATTTATGTTCTTAAATTTTAACTTGTGGTTAAGACAAATAACATGACATAAAACTTTAAACATAGCTTTTGCAAGAAAACAAGTAGGCTTCTGATTCTCTAGTCATAAAATGTTATTTCCTTGCTTTAAAATCATGTTATTAAAGAGAGAGAATAATGAAATGAAGTTTTTCATGTTAAATTATAAATTGAAATTAAACTTATGTATGGGCACTCCAGTTCTCCTGTCTGTACCTCTTCCCCTTCCAGTGTCTCCAGTCCCCTTCTGAAATCAGAACTTTCAGATACTGTCACAGCTGAAAGAGATGGACTTATATAACATATGGTATATATTCTTTATTAGTGCATAATAGTTATATATAACATTGGGGTTCATTTTGAAATAATCATATATAAATGGAATATAATTTTCTCCATTTTAGACCCTGGTGCCTCCTTTTCCCCTCCTTTCTTCCTTATCCCTTCTTACCTTACTCTGCTCCATTGCTCTTTTTTGTATTTATTTGTTTTTTAATTACTGTGTTATAGCTATACATAGAAATTGAACTCACTGTGGTATATTCATATATATACATAGCATAATTTGGTCAATTTGTCAGTTCCTCCTTTTCCTCTTTCTCTCCATCTCCTGCTTCAATTCTTTCCCTTTATTCCACTGATATACCTTCTATTTTCTTGGGATGCTCCATCCACTTTTTTGTCCTTATTTTGGTCTGGCTAGTGCATATCAAAGAAAACATTCGATCCTTGACTTTCTCGGTCCGGCTTAGCATGATGTTCTCCAGTTCCAGCCACTTACCAGCAGATGCCATGATTTCATTCTTCTTCATGGCTGAGTAAAATTTCATTGTGTATATATACCATATTTTCTTTTCTTTATTTATTCATCTGTGGACAGGTACCATGGCTGGTTCCATGATTTGTCTTCTGTCAATTATGTTTCTTTAAACATTGATGTGTTTATAGTGTACTGAGATTAGTATTTTCAGATAAATAACCAAGGAGTTTGATAGCTGGGTCATATGCTGGTCCCAATCCTAGTGTTTTGAGAAATCTCCACACTGCTTTCTTTCTTTTTTTTTTTTTTTAAATGTTGATTCTTATTTTTTATTTATTTATTTATTTTTTTTTACATTTTTTTTATTGGTTGTTCACAACATTACAAAGCTCTTGACATATTATATTTCATACATTAGATTGACATGGGTTATGAACTCCCAATTTTACCCCAAATGCTTTCTGAAGTGGTTGTTACTAATTTGCGTGGAGGGAGACTTGTTTGATGAATGTGTCCTTGTTTGATTTAACACATTGTGAATCAAGTATACTGTAGTACAATGACAAAAGAATAGGCTTCAACCCTCCTTGCTTCCTCTGTTTCCATCTTTTCTCTGTATACCTCTCAACTGTGATAAAATCAACATTTTTTTTAAATCTGCCATCGAATAGTTAAGCACAAGAAAAGTTTCCAAGAAAACACTAGTAATGATTTGCATAAATTCAAAGGAATCAAGTATTTAAGTTTGTTACATAAGCACATTTTCTTAAAAGTTTTATTACTGCTGCATTGTACATGGTGTTTGTATTGAATAGAATTAATAGGTCTATTTAAAGATGCAGTGTGTCAAATAGTTAATTTTAGTCTTTCCCCCACTTTTTGCTACTAATTTCATTTATATGTAATTCTAAATATGTCACTAATATCCTAGCTGTTTTGATAACAAAATCATTTATTATTTCTCACAGCTGTTCATTTTGCATAGTAATTTATAACAATTTCATAGTCAACACTCCTGCTATAAAAAGACAAGCTGATGACTAGCATATTATACTAGTTTAAAAAAATAGAAAATTCTTCTAAAAAGTAACACAATAAGTTTACACAAGGGCATTGTTCGCTGTTGAACCTACCAAGTAAGTAAGTATGAATTCTTCACCCTTGATCTTCATGTTCACAGGCCAAAGTTTATAAACATATGTGTGCATACAATCAGTAAATGTTACTTGACTTTCAGAAGTGTTTATGAAAACGTTTAGATTTTTCTCTTAGTAACACTTTATCCCAAATCTGTGTGCTCTGACAGAATAAAGAGTGTGTCTGGGTACTGATATGACAGTTAATAAAATTTGTTGAGTAGTTATGAAACATAAGGATTTTACTATGTTAAGCTAATTATAACTTTGAAATCAACTCATATACAAGGTTTACTTACCATTTTATTTATTTTTACCCAGGAGTTAAATTGATGCTCACAGAGGCTAATGTATATGAGATCATGATTGCAGAACTGAGATCAATCTTTGGCCATTCTTACTTTTAGCCATAATCCATTAACAGCTGAACATGGAAGGATTCTATTGGTGTTGATCCATAATTTTTAAGAATCTCTACCTTAATCCTAACCTTTCCAAATTCATTAATCAATTAAATATAAGAGACTCTTTGTTCTTAGATAAGATAAAAGATCAGAAATATATTAACTGGTATCTACTTTTATGTATAACTTTATGGTTTTCACATTCACAGAATCATTATGAACCTTATAAAGTAAGCATACTTATTACTATTTCTCTATTACTACAAATTTTGCAATTCACAGTACAGATGAGTTCACAGAACAGAACATTTTTTGAAAAACATGAACTGAAAGTTTCTGCTATCAATGCAGTTAATAGAATAATATTCCTGGGAAGTCACAACAAAATGACATTTTTCAGGAGTTGTGCTGAAAAGTAGTTTCAAACCTTCATAGCCTATGTTTCATTTATTAAGTTTAAAGTCTCCATATACTTATGTGAAATGAGCTAAAAAGATCACAGTGCAGGTCCTCTTGGAAGATGGATCACTGTTTTGATTTCTCCACAGAGTCTATAATTTCACTCAGTGGAAATCTAACTCCCCTGAAGAACCAGAGCACATCAAAATGACAGCTGCTCTAGATAGTTTTCATGGCTCACTCAGAGCACATGACAGGTTAGGAAGTGTAATACATCTATTTGACCTTGAATTTCTAGAATCTTCACAATAAAGTCTTAATTACATCAAGACTGAGCTAATGTATAAATGATTTAAATATTGAAAACAAAAAAAATACCTAATTCCCAGAAAACAGTCAATATGGACTTTAAGTCACATACTCTAAAAGCATTTATGGAATATTGCAAGTACTGAACAATGTAAGACATTATCCCAGGCCTTAGTGAGGAGTGGGAATGGAATGAACAATGCCATGGTCACATCATCATGTCACCTGAAAGAATTCAATATTACTATAAGTTATACTAATATCTGATATGAATCCTTATTCATGAATTTATCATTTTTTTATTTCTTCGTTATGTGGTTAATATTACCAAGACACAGAAAAGAAGAAAGGGTTGACTACATTTTAATAGGGTTCTTTAGAAATTGGGTAGAATAAGCTCATCATCAGCAACAACTACTTGTTCATTACTGATTTTGTATTCATTGAGAGCTCAGTAAAAGCCAAACAGCAAAAATAGCTTGCAGTGTTCTTATTTTCATGTATCATATGCTATTGCTTTCTCATAGCAAATGGCTTTCTCTAGAGAAAACGCTATTGCTATTTTTTAACAGCACAATCATATTAAACATATTAAAGCTGCCATCTGGAGAATTTGAAACTTGTCAACTAGGTAAAAATGCAGATTTTTTTTTCTGAAAAGCTTATATGGAGTCCAAAAATATGCCTTATGTATCATTATCAGAGAAGCAATACACAGCCAGCTTTCAGTTTTTGTCTTAATAAATATTTGTATGCCTTTGTATAAATTTTGATTTCATGAATTCCAACAAGGTAAAATGTCACACGAATACTCCTATTCTCCTCCCATAGCTTCCCTCTCCTTATTTGAAACAGTGAATTAATAGCATCATTGCCATCAACAGACATGCTGGTGTCTGCCCTGTTTAGTAGACATTTAACAGGCTTATAGAGGAAAGCAAGTATTCTGTAGTTGGGAACAGACGGGAACGTCATAGTGACCTGCATGCTGGTGTCTTCTCCATCTCCTCTCCCTCCCATCTGCTCTTTCCCTCCTCAAACCACAACACCAGCAAAGGCTTCAGGCCACTTTTTCTTTGACTAGAGCAAGGTAGTTATATGGAAGATGTCAATCAAACCTCTCAAACTCTACATGATGTCTCTTTCATAAAATTCAATTTCATATGAATGGAAGATGAAATGACAGCCTCACTTACTCTGACTGCTAAAGGCCAATCAAGAGTTGAAATGAAAGCAGAAATGTTATAAAGATCACTACCATGTACTGACAGTCACTGTGGCGGTGACTTATATCAGAAATTGCAACTTGGAATACAAGAAAATACCATTTCAGATGGCTGCAGACATATTTTAGAATTTCTCATGTGGCTTACAATTTCGGGCATGATAAATACCATGTCTTCTGTGTCCTATATAGTAACCATATTATTGAATTAAACATAGATATGGAAATGCTGTTCTGAAAAAGGGTATTCATAATGTTTGTTTTCCTGTTGACAGAAGGTGACTGGAGCAGTCCATGGGTGAATGCAATAAGATATGATACTCTCTATCAGCTATAGGAGTTCTACCATAGACTCTATTAATGCAAGAGAGATAACTGGTACAGGTTCAAAATGATAAATTCTGTCAAGTGATAAAACACATTTCATACTTTTAACTTGAAAATTCAAAGCATTGCAAACACTGCTAAATTTTATACATGATTTCTTTATCAATATGCACAAATAATTGTATGCAGTACTACTACTACTTATAGGATTTTTCCAGGCATTTTGAAAACATGAGATTATTTAATGAGGGTAGGCAATATTATGTGTTGGGAAATATTATCTAAACTTTAAAAATGAGAAGACTGAGGCAGAGAGAGGTTAACTTGACCAAGGTTATATGGCTGTTAAATGATCAAGATGCTTTATTTGTCTAGAGTTCAAGCTTTGGACCACTATGACATTATTTCCAAGATGATATTAAAATGCCTATTCACATGTAATACTTCTTATGTAGATCATATGTGTTTATATGTACAAGTTTTTAATGTACACAGATGTACATATGTACTTCATTTTAATTTCAAGTATGATTGGTTTTAATTCCATGAACTCATCATGACATGTCTTTTCAATAGGCTCATTATAAGTTGATGAAACAACAAAAATACCAGCTAACAACATTTTTTAAGGAATAAGGTTTTTTTCTACTTTATGGAGTCCTCAGCATGATACTATATTGCTGCGTGACACTGCCAGTCTTTATCTCCCATGACACACTGTTTCACTCCATTGGAAATTAGACAATACTTTCAAAGTGACTGATAACTACTATTATAAGAAAAGTTCAGGGTGTTAAACTTCTTTAAGTGGTCCAGTTTACTTATGAGATTTCCAAGCAAAGAACTTCTTACCAATATGAATATTCTATTGAGGTCCTAGGCTCAAAATCATGTCATAGAAGTTCTATAAATGTTTCAAAAATAGTAGTCTTCTAAGACTCCAACCTTGTACCTGTGCTGTGGCTAGGTGAATTTTACACCTATCTAGGGGCAGCTGTGCCTGTGTCTGTTCTCATTCTCGGTATTTTATGTTCACATAGTGCCTGATGTAAACACAAACTTAAGCTTACTTAGGTCAGTTGTACTAGTTATCATTACATTATTTAATTATGTCTTATGCAATGCATCTATGAGTACAAAAATATATTTTTGGTAAAAAATTAAATTTAAACATATTGAGATGCCTATACAAAAGCATACTTTCTTTATTTGTTAATTTCTTTTTAAATTTTAATTTGTTATATATGACAGCAAAATGCATTACAATTCAGATTACACAAATAGAGCATAAATTTTCATATCTCTGTTGTACACAAAGTAGAGTCACACCATTTGTGTCTGCATACTTGTATTTAGGGTAGTGATGTCCATCTCATTCTACCATCTTTCCCACCTAAAAGCATATTCTTTCTGTAGTTAAAAAAAGGAACTTATAAATATCAAAAAGAATTTTCTTCCTATATGATTTTACAAGTGTTTATATTCTTACTTTTCTGTAAAGAAATAAACACTTAAAATACACAGACCATAAATTAAGAATTTTTTTTAGGCAAAATACAACCAGTACTCATTCACAGAGTCTTTACTCCTGAAACAAGAGAAGTCTTTTATAGTTTGAGTTAAAATAAAATGTATCATACACACACACACACATACACACACACACACACTCATCACTTTATAATCTACTGTCTTAAAGATATTTTGGATTAACTGACCAACTACTAGTTTCAATATCTAAAGAGAATGTATTATTTCATCAAATTGTGGTACCAAACAAGTTTCTTTTATTTCTTTGTACTAAATCATAAATATACTGTATTGCTTCATAATCCAAAATATTCAAATAATTCTATGGAGCCTAGTTCATGATGTTGTTTGAAGAAAACACATTCTCATACTTTGGAGCAAATAGAAGCCAGGAGAGAGGTAGTGGTCAGCAGTCTTGACTTCATTCATAAAAATGTTTAACTTTTAAAAGCTTTAACTTTTTAAAGGTACCAATGATTTTTTCATAACTATGTAAATAATAAGAATCCTCTAGATCCATTTGTTTTGTGTTTGGCAATCTTGGGAATAATTACCAGGTTTTGGAGCTATTATTTTTTAAAGAGTTCTAAATAGTTTTGACCTTTTCGAAGCATATCATGAAGATCCATTTATTTAGGAAAGTTCCTGAGCTGAACATTTTGTGTGTGCACCAGAACTGGAAGTTTCAAACACACACAAACAAAACAACAATGCTGAAATGTTCTTGCTATCTTTGTGTAATTCCCCTATGATTAGGTTGGAATTTCTTAATTCTTTGAGTATGCTAATAATATAAGAGAAAGATAAGGCTAGAAAGATGGTTCAGAAGCCTTTTCCTTTATATTGTAAAGATATGATCATTAAGTCCAAGACACTGTGTGTATGTATATATCTGTGCATCCATATAAGCCCCTTATCCATATCTGGACCTGGAACTGATGGCTGACACCTATTCTTTGTGTCCAATCACCACACTTTCTTGGTCTATTCCCTAAAGACCTAAAAAGAGCATGCTACAGGGACACTGCTACATCGCTGTTCATAGGAGCACAATTCACAATAGCAAGACTGTGGAACCAACCTAGATGCCCTTCAATAGACGAATGGATAAAAAAAATGTGGCATTTGTACACAATGGAGTATTACCCTGCATTAAAAAATGACAAAATCATAGAATTTGGAGGGAAATGGATGGCATTAGAGCAGATTATGCTAAGTGAAGCCAGCCAATCCCTAAAAAACAAATGCCAAATGTCTTCTTTGATATAAGGAGAGTAACTAAGAACAGAGTAGGGATGAAGAGCATGAGAAGAAGATTAACATTAAACAGGGATGAGAGGTGGGAGGGAAAGGGAGAGAGAAGGGAAATTGCATGGAAATGGAAGGAGACCCTCAGGGTTATACAAAATTACATACAAGAGGAAGTGAGGGGAAAGGGAAAAATAATACAAGGGGGAGAAATGAATTACAGTAGAGGGGGTAGAGAGAGAAGAGGGGAGGGGAAAGGAGGGGAGGGGAGGGGGGATACTAGAGGGTAGGAAAGGCAGCAGAATACAACAGACACTATATGGCAATATGTAAATCAATGGAAGTGTAACTGAGGTGATTCTGCAATCTGTATACGGGGTAAAAATGGGAGTTCATAACCCACTTGAATCAAAGTGTGAAATATGATATGTCAAGAACTATGTAATGTTTTGAACAACCAACAATAAAATAAAATAAAATAAATTATTACAACAAAAAATGTTAAATTAACAGGTGTTTATAAAATTCTTTGATATCTTGAAGGTGTCTTACCTCTGTTTTACTGTTTACGTGTCTTGGAGAAAGGCTGGCCAAATAGTAAAATGTTGTTGCAAATAGTTTTAATTAAATTTGTCTTATGTTTTAAACTCTTAAACAGTTTAAAACTATTAATCTAATTTGAAAGAGTTAAGAGAAAATATCAAAGTAAAAAAAAATAAGTGTGTGTATCCATATATATATATATATATAGTACACACATAAACACACACAAGTCATAAATAAATAAATGAATAATTTAGTAAATGTGAGAAATCAATCACACCCAAGAATATGCATAGAGCTTAACATAATAGATAGATCATACTAAAAAAGTCAGTGAAATCTATAAAGAATTATTTGACAGTAAATATCTTCAAACTGCTTCTTTATAAAAGGAATGCTATTGATATCATAGTTTACAGATTATGGCTACTTTTTAAAAAATATAATATTACATTAATTTATGCAAAATGTATTTTGCTACAAATGCATACCATCAATAGAAAAAATAACAGCTGAAACCATTTCTCAAAAAATAATGGAATTTGCAGCTACTTTGCCTTTTTAATCACGGGAGTGTTTTTGGTTGTTGTTTGTTTGCTTATTTTTGAATTTTCTCTGATTGGTTTTATTTACTTCGCTGATTGTCACATTTCACATAGCAATTTAAAGGAAACAATGTCTGTCCCAGACTCTAGACAGGACTCCAGTCAAGCTCTGCCTAATCCATCATTCCTCACAAGGCTTGGCAGGGCCCATATCACCCAGGTGTTGTACTCTCCTCCCACTTTCCCATCCCCACTTGCTTCAAGGGGTATGATTACTTTGCTAGATCAGCAAAGTCTAAATCCTCTGATGCAATTACAGTTCTGCAAATGCACAAAGGAGCGAGCAGCCTCATGGTGGGAATTAGAATGCAGCCTGGTCAGTAAAGCACCATCTATTAATTACTTGCACTGATGGCTTTTCTGTAAGAAAAGAATCATGGGTCTTTTGATAACAGGAAAATAAAATTGCCTCCAACTCCTCTCTGTTATTTTTTTTTTTACAAAATAACTTGACAATTTTAGGCTGTTTCAGTATATCCATTCTGACAGTTCCAAGTTTGAATTACAATTTTAAATTCAGTAAATTTTATAATAATGATATGTCGTGGAAGTCTTACATTTACTTTTAAACTAATAGAGTATAAAAAAGTATTGAAAATAAATACATGGAAATAATATATTTGTATTCTAATATTATTAAGATTATAATAATTCTAAAATGTCCATATGTTTCAAAGATTATTTACAGTTTTGGAAATAATTGTGGTCGAGATATTTCTTGAAAATTCAAAACATGAACTTAATATATAGACAGGCATGATGAAGAGTTTAATGAACATAATAAAAACATATATTTTTCTATTAATTTTACAAGAAAATAACCGAACACCACAGTCTCAATGAATCCTGTAAATTTATAATGTGAATATTTAGATATAATTTTTTTCTACATCTACAGATCTATATGTAGATGGTATACATGCAGTTTATGAACTTTTATTTTGGATGTGGATCTGACTGCACAAAATAGTAATACCAATGACTTCTACCAGCAAATACATTAGGCAAGTTATAAGATAAAATTATGACATGATTTGTACCTAGATTCTAGATATATTGAGTTTGGATTGGTACTTTATTAACAATTTTTATGTTACTGGTGCACAAAAATTCAAACATTATTGTTATCAAATATTAGCCCATATTAGAGTGGACATAAATTTAAAATAACAACTAAAAATTGAAAACTATATTTGGATGCTGACCTATTTGAGAACTTACCAGCAATCTTAAAACTAATGGGACTAGCCAACTACAAAACTAATGGGACTAGCCAACCTGCTGTTCAGCAACCTTTCTCATTGTGGTTCAATCTCATTCCGAGTTATTGAGTATTGTTGGTTTCCACATTTCACCATGTAATTTAAATTTAGTGATAGAGGAGGTTTTATATCTATTTTATGGGGCAATTTCATCAGAAGTAAATGGCTGGTTGTAATAATGAACTATAGATTTTTTTCCTGTATTAGATTTATTTTTAATTAGAAAAGTAACTTACCATTGCCCTTACATGTAAAATCAGGTTTTAGAACTATATAAGGGAAGAAGTTAATAATCTTTAATCAACAGCCAATGTTTGGTATATATTGTGAACTATGGCTTATCATTGTACACAAGGGTCAGGTGAGGTTTTACAGCTTGACTTCAGTATCTACTCAAGATGTCCTGGATGGCACAATGGTATATGAGTGTATACAGAAGTTGTTACTGATGAGAAGCAGCTGTTTTGTTAAAAATATGTAATTTAGGATTCAAAAAGAGAATTAAAATACATTATTATTAAGTAAAAGTTGAATGTGATTTTTTTTACATAATTCACCAATTTTGAATAGCTTCTCATTTTGCTTCACCCTATTATACACATACATTGATATTCTGAAAGTTAAAATCACCTTTTATTCTGTGAAACTGTGATTCTTGAACCAATATATACTGGGGAAGTCTAAAACTTTAAACCTCTCTTTTTAAAGGCCAGGAGACATATTAAAAGACAGATCCTACCCACAGGTGATGCTTCCTTCATCCTGTACAACAAGGTACATTTTTCATCAGTTCTTTTTCAACATTCCTGACAATTTATTGGTCTTCTTTACTGAGACAACTGCTTCCAAATTGTCGTTTTCCAAAGCTTTCACATCAGAAATGATGACCCTCACCCATGAATCATTTGAAAAAACATAGATGGCTCCAAAATTTGGATTTCACTTTGTACCAAATGATATCATGCACATCTGAGGATGACTATTACAAAGAACTACATGTCTTAAAAGAGCAATGGGACACTGACAACATTTGTTAGGCTGTCAGATGGTGTCACTTATCATTATTAAAAAAGGAACAAACATCAGACCTTCCGCAGGAGACATGATATGATCTAAAACAAGTTCTAATGCTTGCCTTCTCTAGGCTGTTGGCATTTCAGAAAGTGAAGATTTAACCACATGATGATATTTTTCCTTCTAGACAAGATATATATGTAACTTTGTGAAATAAAATATTCAACTCTGTGAAATATATTAACATGACCACTTTGTAAAACCAAGAGTCTACAGAATGTCTCTTTGAATTATAGGAGAAATATAGCATTGGGTCAAGAAGATGAAGGTTGTCTCAGTAAACAAAAACAATGGACAAATGCTTCCATTTATACACTTTTGTGTGATTCTTTTTTTTTTCCACATAGGCCATGTGGTTGTTTCAATTTCATCCCAGTCTTCGAATTTCATAGCAACAAAATCCTAAAGAAAACTAGAGCTTCATGATTGCATGATTTAAAAAAATCTAAAAAATTCAAACTCCAGCAAGAGATGTTAATAAATATTAAATTCTGTGTAAATCATTACCTTGTGACTAGCTCTATGTACCTTTAATATGTAAATATATAAAAATAAAGAATTTAGCCATCATGGTTACTTAAATCCTAGAAGTCATAATATTCATATCTATAAAATGGGTGTGAAAACTGCATTTCTCATAGAATTTTTATGATGTTTGAATGAGATAGGAATTATAATGAACAGCATTAAGTAGTTGTTCAATCAATGCTTATGACACCCCTCTGTTTAATTTTATGCCTGTTTATAAAAAAAAAAAAAAAAAAACTAAAGGATCCAATAGTTAAGTAACTTGTACAAGGTCATGGAGACCAGACGTGAAACCAGGCCAAGGAACTCAGACTATGACAGTTCCAGTAACAGCCCTACAGTTTTTGATGTACCAGGGTAACTTGTCATTAACCTAAATAGTCTCAAAGTCTTTGGTTTTTTCTTTCCAAATCCATCCTCATATGACACAAAAATGACTTTTTCCCAGCCCATAAATTCTTCATAACTTTCAATTTGTTTTCACTAAGTTCAGACATTCAAATTCATTGTCGTATCTGATAACACCCTTTAGCTTTTGCCTGAAGTTCTCATTCCACTCACTTGATATGCTTGAAACCAGAGCCTAAGTTATTGAGGAATGACAACATCTTTCCTCTCATTCCTTTCCACTTTTTGATATCCAGTGTCCATGTCCTGAAATGAACTTCCTATTCTACCACAGAAAATAATGCCTACTCCTCATGTTCCTTATCAAACTTCTTCAGTGAACAGTGAACCCTGCAGTTTTAAGACAGGTAAGAGACCTTCTTGTGTGCTGCTTACTGCTCAGATTTAATTTGATATATAGTCACATCCCCCTGAGCCCAAATTATGAGTTTACAGTTCTCTTTCCTCGTGGATTCTGATGCCCTCCCGAATGGCAATGGAGTTTGATAACATTCTTTGGTGATAGGTGCAGAACATCTGGCAATTATCTCCCACTTGCAGGCACTTATTCAATGTCTATTTGCTTTCCGTATGAAAATTATCAAAGTACTATATTAGCAACCAGTTTAACAATAATATAATAAAGATTTATGGCACAACTGATATCTTGTCAAGGCACTGTGACAGGTATGAATAGGAATGATTAACATTTGGCTTTGCCCTCAATGAGAAGCAAAGTGGCACAGGTACATTCACAGTTATTTTGATGTGTTCTACTAATATAGTATTACACCAGATCATAGACAAGTGTATAGGAAGGATCTTTACCCAGAATGAGGAGGAAAAAGGAAGCAAAGATTTTAAGACTGTTTACTCCCCAAATGCCATTTAAATTTTCATTACTAATGGGGTAAATTGCTTTCTATTTCATAGCTGCAGTGTAAACACTCTTGATAACTTCGTCACTAAGACTGTTATTAAGGAGGTTCTATCATGGTCTGAGGAATCCAAAGACGTAAAGCAGATGGAACCAGTCCTGTTGAAGTATGGATAATTTGATAATACCAAATAAAAAAAAAAATACATAATCATGTGGAAATTTGTCAGTTTGGCAAACTTATCAATGAAAGCTACCAAGACAAGTCAGCATGCTTAGATGAGTAAGAGAGAAAGTAAGAGAGAAAAAAAAATGAAAAAGAAAGGAAAATAACTAGACTAGACTGGGCCAATGTCTGGTTTACCTCAGTTTGAAACATTTTTATGACATTTTTGAGCTCAGAGTTTGTGTCCGAGTCCTGAAAAACCACTAGAGCCAACATTTTATAATAATTTCCTGTTCTATGAATGTTCAAGATGCCTACACATTTACAGATAAACATGTTTCTGAAAAATGAATTCTTTGAATGCAATCTTCTCTGGTTCATCAGGGTATTTCTCACAGTGCCGAGAACTTCATCTCACACATATTATGCTCAGCACAATTGCTGAGTGTTGAGTGGATTTAAGTTCAAATGTCAAATTCAGAATTTTACTTCTCAAAATTCTTAGTCTGAAGCACAATGAAAGGAGATTTTATAGAATTAGAATTTAATGGGTCTCAATTACATTACCATTTTTTTCATAATAGCTTATATATGAGAGCCTATATATGTCCTTGTTCCCTTGCAGGCTATTTTCAAGACAACAGCCAGAGTGATCCTCTTGAAATGTAATCAGATCATGTCACCCTCTGCAATGTGCCAACAACTCTCCAATGACCTCATCTCAGAGCAAATGGGGGACCCCTTGAATAGCCTGTGTTCCCATTAGATGCCTTACCAAACCTGCTCACCTTGGGCCTCATCTCCTGTGTTTTTCCTGTACCTCACTCTACTGCAGGCAGCCAGGTCTCTTTCCTGAACCTTTTCCCCCCACTTTCCTGATTTTTTAACCCAGCAAGCATAGTCCTGCCTCAGTATTTTCACATTTTGTCTTCTCTGCCTAGAACTCATTTTCCAGATACCCCTGTGATTTAATCCTTCACTTGAGTTTTTTTTTTTTCTCAAAAGTCATCTCACTTTCTCATGATCTACCTTTTTTATTTTTTCCTACTTTCCCTTCTTTCTTTCCAGGGTATTGAACTTAGAGTCTCACATATGTTGTACTAGTGAGTTAGTGACACCCCGCCTCATTGAGTGAGTTCTTTCTGATCACTCTAAGTTACAAACTCACATGCACCCTGTGTTTTGGACCACCCATTTCTGCTCTACTATGTATTCTTAGCATTTATCAAACTCTATCATACCATTATGCATTTAACCTTTTTAATTTGTTGATTTGCTGTTTTCCCTACTAGAATGTGAGCTCTATGAGAAGTGGGATGTTTCTCTTTGGCTTACTAATACATACCCTAGAACAAATCTTGATATATCATAGCTGCTCAATATATATTGCTGAAGCATTAAATAAATCTCAATTACATATTTTTAAAATAATTAAAGTGTTAAAGATAAGAAAAAGCACTTGCCTGGTATTCCAGTGATTTATAGATGCTACTCTAACTCTAACTGGCTATGTAATTATTACTAATCACTTGGTTCATTATCTTCAACAAAATCATAATCAATGAGAGTCAATGAAGAATATTAATCATTAATCTGGTCTAGCTTATGCTTTATCAGAAAGCAAACACTGCTTTGTGTAAGGATATCTTAATCATAGAATGGCACTTTATATATGCTTTAGCAATGATGAAGGGGAATAAGACAGAATGTCCAGAGAGAGCACCCCACCAGAGGCATAGGTATAGCACAGTTGGACGGTTTCCTGCAGAGACTTAAGGTGAACACACTCTGCCATAGACTCGAGTTTAAAGGTACAAGGACATTTGTCTCCTGGTCTGTGGTCTTCTTTCTTTATGATTTTTAGCTCTCATCATTAACAATAGTGAGATCAAGTAGCAACTGTACCAAAAGCATGTTGAGTACTGACCCATCTTTGCCAACCCTTTAAATAATATTAGTTGATAACATATTTTAAAATATCTGTTTCTTTTCTTCCTCTATTTTATTTTCCATTTTCAGTTCTCCATTCTGCACATAACCAGAACTTTCATCTTTGCCTCAGGGAGGTGTATGGAAGTGGTGGAATTAGAAATAGCCAGTGAGAACTTGACAATTTGTATTCAAAAGGCCAGTTTTTTATAAGACATGAGGGTTGGGTTCTCTTTGTCCTCACCCACAAAAATACTCACTACATCAGCACCAAAGACAGGAAGAGCTGCACCTGGAATGCAGGGAGGTCCAGGGTGAGATAGGGTTGCATGATTCCCAGAATACAGGAAAACATGCTGCTTCTACGCTGTGACACTGGTTATAAGGTAGAACCAGGAGATAAAGATGTCTGAGAAGGCTTCTAAGAGGATGGTGCACCACAATATGTCTTAGAACCAGGAGAAAGCAAGTGGACAGGAATGACAGATGTCTCTGGACCCCATTGGTTGAACAGATGGCTTAATGCCTAAAGGTAACTCCTCTCCATGGCTGTGGTGGAGGCACTACTACAACATCTGTCTTGATGAGCTCCATAGCTCTAACCTGGAGGGGAGGCAGGGCTCTATTCTGGGTTTGCAAAGTGCTTCCACAGAAGATTGATAAAAATGTAAATTAACCATTTATGTTAACCAAATAATAGATATTACTGACAGTATCTTAGTACCACATACATTATTGGAACCTTGGCCAGGCTGCAGGGAAGGGTGAATTCCCTGTAGGACCAAGGCTAAGTGTGCCAACAGGCAAGCAGAATGAAAGTTCAAACAGAAATTAAGTTGTTTACTAGAAAATGAAGAATGTATCCCTTGCCCATCTGAGAGTCACAATACTACATGTACACTAGTTAGCTTCCCTTTTGAAACAATCCTGTTATTTTCACCAATTTATAGTTGAGAAAATTGGTGCCTAGAGAGGTTAAGTAATTTGCCTAAAGGTCTGGCTGGTTCCAAAGTTGTGTTCCTAAAAAATCTCTGCCTCATGCAACTGCAAGTCTTCTCAGCTTTATACTATTAGATGCTACATAGTTTCAAGTTATTGGTTTGCCTTCCACAGTTCCCTGGATGTCCTGAAACGGGAAACTAAGAAAATATATTTCACTAAATCAGGATGTTAGTTGTTGGATTATTTTCATATTTATCATATACTTGAATGATAACAAAAAAAAGAATGAGTGAATGAGTGACATTTCTGTCATAATATAAGTTTTAGATCTTTTTTTCTTTTGAGGTAGGGCATAATTAAACAACCAAATAAATAAATAAATCCATAGAGTTAGGAGGGCACTCTGCACTCTGCTGCCTGGATTCCAGCCCCAACTTTATGGCTTAGCACCTGTGTGACTTGGACCAATCTAATTCCTGTCTCCACTTCAGTTTCTTTCATATTTAAAATGAGTATCACTATAGCACCTATTTTATGTGATTAAAACTAATTAATACAGGTCTGGTTTATAGAACACTGCTGGCATCAAGTAAATGTTTTAAAACTATTTTAGGTTTTAAAGCAGAAATGTGAATCTATTTCTTTTTCACACAAATTTTCTCATATTATGGAAATGTCAATAGACTATTCCAGTTCTTATGTAAATCTCACGTTATATTGTATTTCAAATGGGCTTCCTTAAATGGTTGAAGAAAATGAAAGTTTGCACTTATATTAATAATTCCTGACTTTACACTCAAGGAAACTTCAATTAAGTATGGTATATGTCAAGAGAAAATACTCTGTTCGGAGAACACTGGGTGAATAAATAAATTCCAGTTGATGCAAGGGGTCAATCCTATACTTGAGCCCATAAGAGTGAAAAGAAGGTTGAGCAGTGTGATCTCTGAAGCAAATCCTAAACCACAGACCTGAAACCTGGTTCAGTCAGTTAGGAATTTTGTCAATGGAGCGTTTTCAAAAAGATCATGCAAGAGCAACCATGGCTTGAGGGTAGAGATTTGCAGAAGAGTGTTTTACCCTTTGGTTTGTTAACCGTAGCAAACCAGGGATGATAAAAAAAAACATTAGCTCAATGTTTGTTGGCCATCTGCTTTCATCCATCTTGAAAATGAACTGGATTTTTTTGGATGACCAATCGGATCAAGGATGTGGAAACTGGTCCTCTGGAAAAGAAACCCACCCAGTGACACAACCTAAGAGAAAAACATTTGCGATCTTAAGCACAGGATTCTGTTCCTCATTTCCAAAGGATCTGCAACTTTTATATATTGCATGTACTTTGTTTCCCACCTAACATTTTACCAAGGAAAAATGCTAATTTTGACAAGGTTTACCCCAGGAAGAAAAACATTATGAAGAAGACGTGAGGATGATTTCTACTCTCTTGACACTTCCACACATAAATCTCATTGGCTAATGTTTATTAATGCTTACAGTGTACAAAGAGTCTGGGATATCTTCCTGTACTCCTCAAGAATTCTATGATGTAGGGTATTAAGTTGGGCAGAAAAAGAAACTGAAGCACAGTTGTTTTAAATATACTGTCTAAGATCAAACACTAGAAGAGATTTTTGAAACTAAGATTTGCCAAATACCTAAAAATATATAATCTAATTCCTGAGTTACCTATCTATGGGCTCTAGATGGCAAAAGTGATCGCTTACATTTAAAATTGATCACACAGTGCCTAAAATTCTTCAAAAAAGGCTATGAAATACACATACATATGTAGGTAATGGTCCCTGAACTATCTCACTTTTCACAGAAATATATGACAAAAATTATCTTTCATCAGAAACTAATGCAGTTTTCTTAAGATAAATTTGTGATTGTTGTCATTAGGTGATGACCTGGTGGATGTTTTTCAGCAGCAACATTTCCCTACCTTCAAATCATCTTGCCTAAACTATGATCGTAGACCCCAAGGGTTAACATTTTCTTTTTTGCCAACTGACTTGATGAGAACAGGCTAGCCTGTTAACACAGCAAGGGGCAATTTCCCTTGAAAGCAAGTGATTTAATTGGATACCTAAAATCAACTTTCTATTCCATATGCATCTGTTCAATGGAGAGAAGTTTGCAAACTAAGAAGATGAGTTTCTGTTACAATTGATAAGGCTTTGAGAAGCAGCAGACTAAGCAAGGAAAAAAAGCTCACAATATACCAGCACCACAGATTATCTGTGACTTGAGTAGATAAAAGAAAAACAACAGAGACTACATGATTTCTAAACCAAAGAAGTAAGAGCCAGCATAACTGGTTATGGCTAAGGTTATGGCTTCAATTATGGTTTGAGCAAATAGAGATTCATATGGTTTGTTCGTGCATCAATGAGCAACACAAAGGACTTTGAAAATTCAGCTCACAGGCTGTGATAGACTTCCTCTCATTTAGTATTCATAGGTGAGACTCTTGTCCTCTTATTTTCTGTTTGTAACAAATGTATAAAATGGAAGTTTTCCTTCTATAGCTCTATGACTGGTGGCTGCATGCAAAGGCAGTATCCTCTGTGAGATCGGAGGATCATCTGATTATCTAGCAGCTGTGCCTCATTCAGAATACCAGCCTGAATTAACATGCATATTATCTTTATAGAGTGAGGATGCGGTCAACCCCCTTGCCGCCCCCACCTGTCCTGAGGTTGACACCATTGAAGCAAATGTTTGAAATTGGAGAAGTGTTCTTCATTCTTAGCAGAATATGGAAAATTCACATATCCTTGTATATAAATACATAGACATTTCACCAGCTCCCAAATATACAAGCGTGAAATGGCTGTCATAAATACAAATGCTCTTAGTTGTACACAAGAAGGGGCCAACCACATTACCAGCAGAATGCCTTCTTGCATTTTATCACAGCACTAAAATATGCAATTCCTTTCCTTGAAAAAGCACTGTTATGGGCATTATAAAGAAATGAGCCACATTGAGGTCTGAGCAATTATCACCCTGGAGGGAAACACACTGATGCAATTGAGCAGGAATAGCTGTTTAGACAACCAGACTCTACTAGTTCACCATCCAAGCCAACGGGCCTAATTCATCACCTGGCCTCAATTTTAGGAGAATTCTATTTAGTGCTAGGACTAAAACAGGGGACTATTAAGCACAATAAAAAGCTGACTATAAATAGAGGTGACTACATTAGAGTAATAATTAGATGTTCATTGGGAGATGAGGCATATGTTAGGTTATTCTATTGTTGTGTGATGCTTTTTTGTTGTTGCTGTTATGGTCAGTAAAGCATTTCACTATTTTCGATCAAATATTTCAACATTAGATCTCCAAATGTTTCAATATTTAAGTTTAAAGATGGGGAAGCAGTGCTTAGAGGAAACTGCCATCAAATTTTAGTGTTCTTATAATGATGAAGTAATGCAATAAGACTTCCAAGTTCTTCATGCAGGACTTCTTCATATTCAAATAATTATCTCCGGCTGCACCATAACTGTAATGGTCACATCCTCTCAGTTTTGGAAAGCTCTCGTTATTTTGGCTTCTACAATGAAATAAAACCCACCAAAGGAGAAAAAGAAGAAACACAAATCAATATCTGCAATGCTGCTACACTTTCCAGGCCTTTAGAAATATAAGAAGAAAGCTATTCACCATTTCCTAAAAGCAGTCTCTTTATAAAACAAAGTACAATATCTGGCAGATGTTTGTCTCACAGGAATGCCCTGAACCATCAGCTATATTTAACAAAACAAGAGTGAGAGTTTGCTAAATTGGGAAAATCACTTCAATTGAGAATAGAACACTTAATAAAATAACCATTGCACATGACAATAAGTACAGGGAAGATGATATAGAAAGGAAAGACAATTTCAGAGTCACACAGTGAATTACCAACATGTACTAGGATGAAAATACGGATGTTTTTACACTTTCAAGTAGCATCCACAAGCCATCATGCAAATTTTATAATGACAGCTATTAGAGAGTAGAGAAGGTTTGCTTCTGATCTTCAAGGTAAATAGCAATGATTTGCTCTCTCTCTCTCTCTCTCTCTCTCTCTCTCTCTCTCTCTCTCTCTCCCTCCCTCCCTCCCTCCCTCCTTCTCTCTCTCCCTCCCTCCTTACCCTGACATAGAGTACTATTGAATTAGGGATGAGTTAAGAAAACCTCTAAACTAACAACATGCTCTTAATGTAGTGATATCGATATTCTGTCAGGGATTCCTCCAAAAATATAACTTCGTTCCTGTCTTATTTTTTAATCACTTCATTTGGAGAAAAATAGTATCATTTCTATTTGGAAAAAAACACGACTTCTTGCAAAAATAATAGGTACAGAAAATTATCAGAATTAGAAGGTGAGGTTAGCAAATTTGTTGTATATGAAAGCAAAGGATATTCACTATCATCAACATGTGACATTTTGATAAAAGATGTATTTCCATAGCATTCTTTATCAAATGCCAAAAACAAATTTTGTGAAATGTGCAAGCTTTCCATACTAAAATTCATAAACATAATAGAGAGAAATGTTCAACCTAAATAAATAAATGGAAAGACCATATTCATGAACTACAGAACTATATTGTCTAAATATGAACTATTTACAAATCGAACTGTAATTCATCATAAAATCAATAAAAATAAAGATTGTTTTCCTTTTTTTATTCTAGAGAATCTGAGAAATACTAAAGTGCAAGAAAAGCAGATAGCTTTGCTTTCATAAATTTTATTCAGCTAACATAAAATACTGTGTCAAGCATTGTTCTAAGTGCTTTAGAAATATGAATTCATCTAATCCTTATAACAAATTTATGGATTAGATATTTCTGTTACCCTTAATAAGAGATAAAGATATAGAAATATGAAGAAGTTAAATAACATATCTAAAGTCCCACTGAGAACCAAGCTGGACCCATTCTGCATTATTACTTTGAATCTGTCTCCTGGACATTATTTTATAGTTTTATCTTTGTCTAACCTGCTTACTTCATTACTGTGTTTTTAACTTTAATCATTGTATTTTAATTTGACTTTATTTTATTCTTTTTCAGCTTTGCTATTCTTCAGTCTCTCATCCCTTGCTAACATAAATAGTCATATTTCCTATTTTGTTATTTCCAATACCTGAAGTCTATGTAGGTCTGTTTCTCTTGTTTACTGTTTTTGCAGGTTTTGTTATGTTGTCTTATTTTCCTGGTGTTGTCAGTAAGCTGCTCTTTTTACTTTGAAGTGGATCTGTGGCAATTAGTTGATAGGTGGATAAAGTTAAGAATTTACCAGAGATTTGTTTGTTTTTCTTTTCTTTGTCCTCTGGGGAATGACAAACCTAGGATCACTTTAAATTCTCCCCTGAGATCATGCCTCTGCCTGCCTCCAAAAAGCAATCTTATTTGCATTGCAAATTGACAGGTAGCTTTGTATGATTGTGAGTTTCCAAAGTATACCTAGTCCTCCTATCTCAACACAAAGACTGAGACAGCAAAGTTTCCTTGTTCTCTCCTATGTGACAAAGGCTTTTTTCAGTCACCATTATACAAGAATACAGTCCCCAGGAATCTAGCTTTTTGTGATATCCTATTAGATCCCCTACATTTGACTGGATTTTAAAGTTTATTCTCTGTGCTGAGGCAGCCTTTAAAGTAGAAATTCCAGTTCATGAGACCATCATGTACTCTCAGGATGAGAGTTAGTCTGGGTCCTTACTCTACTTCCATAGTTCTAACTTCCATTTTGCAGTGGTCAACTTTGGATTCGTGTGTGTGTGTGTGTGTGTGTGTGTGTGTGTGTATAAGTGCACACACATATGTGCTGGAACAATATGTATTTAAATATATTTTTAGTAATACGTTTTATCAAGCACCTTATTTCAATAACAAGAGTTGTTCAGGTTAGATACTCTACCATGCTAGTAAAAAATGGAGAACTTCTTTTATCACCTTGGTGAGAAAACCTGGAACATGGCAGATACTCATAAATACGATCCATGATTTAATGATCCAATGCAGTGGGTGGGATTTATGTAACTAAACCCTTATACCTCAGCCCCCAAAGACTCTTATGTCCACCTCAGCTTCTTCTATCCTGAGAACCAAGGACATTTTTTTGATTGTTTGTAATGACCATTGTTTTTCAGAATCCATTTACTTTGAAAGAGGAAAAAGCAGGGAGCTTTGATGTCAGGCAAACCTGTATCCTGATGCTACCATTTACCATCTGAAATAGACTTTTTTCAGGTTACATTGATCCATTTGAAGAAGTGTTGTTGGCTACATAGTAGATGCTCAAAAATTGTAGCTAATTTTGTAGTAGTGGCTCTTCCTTTGCTGTTATGCTTCAAAATACCTTGTCTTAAGATTTAGAAAAGTCCCCCCTTCACTATTAATTGGAATTTAGTTTCTGAGTTTATATTTCATCTTGTCCTCTGTGCATCTGCTTGCATCTTCATACCACTTTACATTCCATCATGTGCATATAGAATATGATGATTTGCAGAAGTAGTTATGCTTTCAGGTTATAAAATGTCTAGCACAGGAGAAAGTGTGCTATGATTTTATTTCTTTATGTTGTATTAGCATGTTGGTGTCTATAAATAGACTTAGTTCATCAATCCATACATGGATGCACATTATGAACCCTTAGGACAAAGAATATGCCTTGTACAGCCAAGTAGCTCATTGTGAGGCAGGTTTTAGGATGTTCTTCTTAGATGTCCAGTGACAATACACTGGGATATAAAAAATATGTCTTTTATCCCTTAATCTACTGGGGCAAATCATATTTAAACATTTAAAGTTACAGATATATACATAAAATTAAAAACTACTGAGGCATTTTAATGATAACTATAGAGCACATACTAAGGAATTTGTGATGATATTTCAAGCATAAAGACAAGCCTTCAAAAGGCTTTAAAAAAACTTTTTGGAGGTTAATAAAAATAATTAGTCAACTTGCTTTTTAACTATAATACGTAACAAAGTACTTATTAGAGAAAAGGGGTGAAAAAGAGGACATAACACAAACACAAGTAAACTTTTTAACTATCTAATGACAGAAGGAATTCATGTACAACTTTCATAAGTCACTCTCTCCCAAGACTGGAATATCACATATAAGTGGGAAGCAAACAATTCAAAAACTAATTTCTGATCACCCCATTTTCAAGATGAAGAAACTGAGACCCAAAGATGATAAATTGAAAAATGATATTGCCAAAACCCTAATCAACAATTTGATCACCAAAATGGTAAGGAAATTATCTTATTAGTACTATTAAATATCAACAAACTAAAATGGAACCTGAAGCTCAATTTTTATCTTTTTTTCCCTTACATATATTCACAGGAAATTCTCCATAACTCTAAAGGAGAAAAGGCTACAGTTTTAGAAACAGTGATATTATAAAAAAATCAATTTTCATTAAAGAGTTCTATGCATTGATTATTTCAATAATACTATATACTCCTTTAATTCACCTAGAGGAGTTTTTCTAATTAATTCAACAAAATTAATACTATAGTAAGTCCTTGATTTAAGCAGGCCTGTGTTATAAGAATAGAAAGCTGATAGGATAAAATTCAGACCACTGAATGCATATAAATATATTTATGCAAATTTTCCATTAATATTTATTTTAATCCACAAAGGGAAAGGGAATATCCATTGCATTACCCAAGTGTAAATTTTAGATTCTAACTCTATGCAACCCTGTTGTTAAATATAGGAGAACATGTAGGTCCTCCGCTCATTCTTGCTGCTTCCATACAAAGACCAGCCATTATCCTCACTGCACATCTCTGGAGAATCTGCTCTTGACATCCTGAGTATATCCTCAAGTGTTTTCACATTATGATATGCCCATGCCATAGAAATCTGAGGACTTGCTCATTCGAATTATTCTGTTAATGGAACAATTTAAACTCTCATTTTTGAAGCTGAATAGAAGTTATATATGATTGAAGAAGTATAATAGCCTTTTAGCTTCAATATCTTTTCTTGGTGCTAGTTTATATCTTTAGGTTTACTCTCAAGAGCAAAAGCAATTTTTAAAAATGCTTAAGAAGAAACACACACAGTTCTCAACTTAACAGAATTATCCAAAAGTCTGTGTGCTAACAGGTGGTGGAGTTGGGTTGGAAAGTGCTGTGTCCTAAATCCAGAGACACTGCCATGCTAACTTGTTAGGTAACTCCCAAAACAACAGTTCACAAAACTAGGAAGAAAATGAGGCTAGAAAAAAAAGAAATATAGAAATAAGTGAATTATGAGTTGCAGAGGGAGTCTGGGCTTGGTCTCAGAGGAATGAAAAATCACATTATTTGGTAGAAATGTCCAGAGATGCAGTGTTACTGGATCTTGAAACATAGGGTTGGGGAGGCTCCTGATGCTCATGAGAGTCAGTGTGGTGAAACTGAGTACCTTAGTAAATTACATGATAACTTCAAGAGATAATGGACAGACAGCAATATATTTTGAACAGGAATGATGCTTATTAAATGCACATTAAAATAATCAACCCAGTGGCACCACAGAGAAAAAACTACAGTAGAAACATACCAAGGAACCCAATGCTATTTGGACATTAATGTATTAATTGCAGTGAAATGCAATGAAAATTGAAAAGGGGGAAAAAACACTTTTGAGGTACAAAAAGAAACTTTAAAAAAACACTTAGAGGAGAGTGTTAAATGCAGGGTTCAGTGAAGAAATAATGTTTAATCATCTGAGACTTCTATCACCTATTATTTTATGAGCATCTACCAGATACTCTGTAAAGCACTTTCTATATATTCCACCAGTAGTTAACACTATTAAGTACTTTGTTATAGGCTCTTCTTTAAGCACATTTATTTGTATTATATACATTCTTGCCAAACTATTTATAAAATAGTTATCTTTAATATTCCCCTTTCCCAGATTTGAAACTGATGGTGCAGAAAGAACACCATGCCTGCTAATGAACAAAAAAGTAGCAAATAACAAAATCTGGATTCAAACTCAGAGTTCTATGAATTAAAGTACCAAAATTTGAACTATAGCATGTTCCTCCAGCTCCTGACACAACAACACGTTTCTCTTTGGTAACAGCTTTGGATTTCAGATGAATTTAATTTTATTTTCTGAGTACCAGTTTCTGAAGCATTGAAGATATTTTTCACTCTGGTTAATCTGCCAACTGTGGGCAAATACAAGTTTAAGCTAGAGAATAATAAGAGCCTCTTTTTTCTCAGCAAATGAAAATAGTCCAGTATCTTGTAGTAGCTAAACTGCAAGATTTGAAGCTAATAAAACCATAAATACAGATATACCACTCCTGTGGATTCTAAATTCTGTGCTAAATTAAGTCAAAATGCTAAAATTATAGAATTGGCATAAATTGCCAAATTTTATTTCTCCCAGAGTAAGAGTCTTTAAATACTCACTAAGCTGCTTACTGTCTTTGAATCAAAGAACTTTTATAATACACTGAAGTGATAAAATGTGATATGTAAGAGCTAAAGTAATAAACCACATGGATTAAATGTCTCTCAAAATACTATCGGGTTTAAAAAGCTAAGAGAATACACTTAGGTGAAAAAAGTAGCATAAGAAAATGTCACAAAGATTGACCAAGAGCAAACATCTGAGAAATAGCTTAAGACATGTTCCCAAACTAAAAATGTACCCAGCTTATCTCCCTCTAATTAATGCACCAAAGTAGAACTTTAATTAAAATACAATTTGAGGATGAAACCAACATGAAATACGATGGCTATAGAGTGACTATGTTTGGATTGAAAAGAACTGAGCAAAATGTCTAATCAAATAAAATGTCCTTATGATGTCCATTAGAAGCTTAGAAATGAAGAGAAATCACCTTCTACTAGTGAAAATACAGTTTCTTGTTTCTTCTTTCTCCACCAAACTTTATGTATAGTCATCAATTCCACAAATATTTCTTTGGAAATTAGGTATAATGTAAAGCATCAAGGAAACAATAGAAAACAAAATTAGTGCCTATCCTTACAGTGCTATATTTTTTTTTCATTTGCAAAGAACATTTATTTATTTTCAGAACTCTCCTGATTCCTTTTTGGGGAGGGTGGTGGTGGTGGTGGTGGTGAATATCTGTGTGCCTTAGTGAAATGGACTAATATCTGCTGTTTCTGCATATCATGTTAGCTGAACTTCTACATGGTAACAACAACAGTGGTAGACTAGGTCTGCTGAGTCAAGCTACTTGCTAAGCTATTCAATTACACCTGCAAATAAGATGTCTTTTATAGGAAGAAATAGCATGTAATGATGTGATGGTTATACACTTGATTTTTCTCAAACAAAATCATCTAAAATCCTACATAGACACTAAAATAAATAAGATCCCAATCAATGACTAAAATTATTTTTAAATTACTTTCATTATAACTAGTAAGATATGTTGATTCTCATAAAAGTCTAATAATAATATTTGAAAATTTGATGACATTTTTGGGATAAACATCTGGCATGTCATCTTACTATTCCCTGTATATAACTTAATTACTCTGTGAATAATGTCCACTCTAAGCTATGAGAATCAGTAACAGTCAGATTATAATTGCTGAACCTTTCATTTTATCCAGTAATCTAGGATTCTTATTGTAAGTAGCAGAAAGACTGTAGAACAAGCTAAAACAATCTATAGTGAGAGTCTGGAGGATTCTTGGGGTGGTTCACACACAATTAAGAAAAAGTGGCAACACTCAGGAAGAACATGGGTACCAAGAATCTTAGCAATTTTATGATCCATGTGAATGATGTTCCCAATATTCTGGCTAGAAAATTTCTCAAGATTTCTTTCTTTTTACCTCTTATTTCAGAACAAGTAATTGTAATTGAGGTTTTTGGGTGCTTTTTTTCCCCAAGTGGACTGTTTCAATTTCTGTCCTCAAACAGCTCTTTTCAAATCTCTTCTGGAAATCTTGTCCCTTTCTTCCATATTATCTTCTATTTCTCCCTGAGTTTTGTATCTCATGTTACCTGTACATGGGAAAAGCTTTCCTTTAAAGAAATTTGTGTCAATTCCTCCATTGTAATATGCTTTCCTTTGTAAAATCTATTAGATAGCACAATTAAACCTACTACTATAAAAAAGTAAAAATATATATGACAGATACAAAGAAACATAGCATTTAGAGATTACAGGTGAGTGTTAGAATGATAAAATTGTTGGAGAATTTATTTTATTTTTAACTTTAAGCCTATTTTAGCTTCTTTCTGTGATTTGGATGTGGTTTTACTGTGTCTCCCAAAGGTTCGTGTGATTGAGGGCTCTGTCCTCAGTGTGACAGGGTAGAGATGATATACTCTTCAAGAGGGGAATCTTTTGAGAGATCATTGGGGCCACTGTCCCTATGAGAAGTTCTTGTGAGAGGTATGTTATAAAACAAAGCCAGCCTGTTCTCTTCCCTTCTTCTGGTTTTATTTTGGGGGGCTGGGGCAAAATGCTATGGTGTAGATATCTTCTGGTTTTCTTCTCTCTTACATGTGCTCTCACCATGGCAGGGCCATGCACCAGGAGGTCATCCTACCAAAGGGAAACTTGCCAGAGCTTGTGCTAAGCTATTTGAACTTTCAACCTCCAAAACTATTAGCTAAACAAATATCTTTTCTTTATAAGGACCCACCTCAAGTAGTTTAGTGAGACAGATATATATATATATATATATATATATATATATATATATATATATATATATATATATATATATATAATATATACACACATACATATACATTTTTTCTTAAATCCCACTTTTATAACATAACCTCAGAGAATGTAGTACCTTTTCCTACCATTATTAACCAAAATTTCAAATGTAGTCTATATTAACTGACTCCCACATTCATCCTCAACATCTTGTATCCAAGTTTCCTTTTCTTTCAATTAAGACAAATAGGTCTTATGAAAAAAATTAAAACCATGAGATCATATATAAGTTTTCCATGATTTCTTCTTTTCACTATGGCTATTTCTTCCCAGTTTTGCCCTAGCTATCTCTCATCCATTTACCTCTCCAATGACAGAAAACTTTTTCTCTACTCTGTCATTTGTTTTATCTTATTCTACAGTTTCAATTTCTTTGCAATTAACTATGAACTAAATCTCTTCAGCATGATAGTTCCCTTGAGATATACATTTAATTATTTGCAGACCATATTTATGATGCCTTCATATACCTGAAAATTCCCACCACCCAGTACAAAAACATCATATGTATCCTCAATGCAATGCTTCCTCCATGCTCTATAGGACAGCATTACATTCCACTTAGTTATAAAGCTCAGAGCTTCTGAGAACATTCTTCTAGGCTTCTACATGCCTGACATCACTATACTGTCAGCCAAACCTGATAATGTTAAAAACATTTTGGCTACACTCTCCCAATATTCTTAGTTCCTCTTTTCACTCATTGGTATTTCTGAGGAAGATATATCCTTGCCATGTGGCCAGCCTAATATTCCATTAGAAATCTCTTTTCAGGAGATGAGCTATGCTTTCTCTCACTAGCATTTTATTAATTTATTGCTCCATAATTCCTTTCTACAAATTAATACAAAAGAGAAATACCTTCTTCCTCTGCTTTCTAATGAGTCACTTGTTTTACAACCAATTGCAATTTCCATATATATGAAAAAACATTATTTCTAGAGCTGATCCCAGCTTCTAGCATAGCACATATTACTTTTCCAAGTCTCACCTTCCTCGTTCCTTCTGCAGTATCCATACTGACAATTATGCCAAGTTTCCACATTGCCAATTATACCAAGTTTCCTAAATTCCATGTCCATCTTCCATGTCATGCATTTTCGTGTTGGTTATACAAAGTTTGCTTCTGCAATAACTGTTCTTTCCTGTTTCTCATGTAGATAACATCTGTTGTGGTTTGGATATGGGGTGTCCCCCAAAAGTTCATGTGTAAGACAATGAAATAATTTTTTAGAGGTGAAATGAATGGGTTATGAGAGGTGTAACCTAATTAGTGGATTGATCATTGGTATTGATTAACCAGGCAGTAACTATATGCATGTTGAGTGTGGCTTGAAAAAGTAAGCCATTAGAGGTGTGTCTTTGGGATTTATATTTTGTCCCTGATGAACATAGCTCTCTTTGCCTCCTGGTTCTGATATCCTGAGTAGCATTCCTCCATCATGCCCTTCTGCCATGATGTTCTGCCTTACCTTGGGCCTATAACTTTGAAGCTGGCCAAATGCAAACTAAAACATCAAAAATCATAATTTGATTTTTTTCCAATTCTATGTTTTAATCTAGAATATCTGTGTGACTTATTCAAACTTTACCTCATTTTTGAATTTCAAAATTTTGTTCACAAATACCTAATAGACACCTCTATGTAAGTGCTTTTCAGAAATTCAAATTTAACATATACAAAACCAATGCTATATTCTACAAACACTTAGATACCCACTGATCATTGGGAGGTTCACTGTTATCTGTACTCTTATTGTTTCATGCAACCTTGTAAGCCCTTCAATGAGATGGCACAGTTAACTTTGCACATTATATAATGCAAAACACAGGGCCTTGTACAAATCAAGGTTTTAATAATTGTTGAAGAAAAATGGAATTACTAGAGTTAACCCATTCCCTCAGAGAAGCCAAATATAATTAAACATATTAAAATACACTGTACTAGTTTCCATCTAGGAATACTACTTGAGCAATTTTCCTAATAAAAAATTATGATCACATATTTTCTGCCATTTTTATGATTTTCAAAATTTGCTGCATTAGAGTGACATAAAACAGGTTATATAAAAATCAACCATGGGAAAAACTCTAAAATCTGAGTTCAAAACTCAACATTTGCACCCAGATATGTAATGATATCCCTTATGTTAAAAATTAAAAATTGGCAGCCCTCCATTTGTCAGAGTTATATTCATGATTCCTATTGAAATACTGCTTCCATAATGAGTATCATCAAATTTTAATATATATATTACTCTTTTTGGTTATGTGAATTCTATTTTTTTTCATCAAGTGGTTAGAAGGTCATATATTTTCCATAGATAAAAGGTAAAATCCTAAACCAAAATTCAGCTTTTCAAAAGGAATAAGCCTGGATGCTTTCTCACAAAAGGTGAAGAAAGATGAAGCACATGGTTTTGACCTTCAAGATTTATAAGCTTCCTGTAAGCTTAAGTATTTTTTTAATGGTGTAGCAATGGAGAAAAGTGAAGAGTATAGAACAAAACACATTCTGCCCTTTAAGCCTTGGATAGAAAGTAGGAGACAGATGGAAAACTCCATTGTGTGCTTTCTCTGCCACCTGTCACCATCTGAATGGTAGCCAGTATTACTACCACACCTTATTAAGTTGCTTGATAGAAATATTGGCGCTAGTAGGGGAACTACTTTTCTTGAAGTTAATGAAACTTATGGCTTATGTAAGGATAAAAATACAGGCTTCCCTTATAAGAAAAGTCTGGCAATCTAACAGTATTAATTTAATCAATAAAATATAAAGAGTTTATAATTCTTGTTAATATTGAAATGCGATTTAGAATGTAGGGGAGGAAGTAACTGAGCTAATTATACAGTTAGTAAGTGGCCAGACAATACATGAATCTTTATTTCTGGGAGATCACATTGATGGATGATTCAGAAAAAAATCATTTAAAAAATTGGACAAGAAGAATATAAATGGTTAATGTATTTATCCAAACATACTGAAACATATAAAATTCAACACAGTATAGTGGCTACACAGCTTGGGACATGATGGGCAATTGACAGAAAGAGATAAAGGAGAATACAGTACTTATGTTTCTAAGAAACCTACAGTATATACAGTAGAATTTAGTACTTGATAATGTAACTATAATTGAGCTCCCTAATTGGATCAGTTGAAATTATTCTGTTCTTCCTACTAGATACCATCATTAAAGGGTTATAAATTACTTTAAAGTACAGCTAGCATTAATGCTGAATCCAAAATAGATGATTAATAAAGTTCATGTTTAATTAAGCTCTCATTTGCCTGGAAAAATGACGGTGAAAGAAATAGCATTTTAAGAAAGATTGCGGGGGGGAGGAACTGGAAGATGGCGGCGGGAAGTGAGTAAGCCGCTCTGAGCCCCACGCCGCGGCGTCTGAAAAAATGAGGTAAAGATCATTAAAGGAGATCTGTCGACAAAAACCCAGCACCGTGTCATGATAGGGGCCTAGGTGGAGTGAATCAGCCACTAATCCAGCCAAGGTGAAGGGAGTACAGCAGGACTTCAGCGCGAGCAGTAAGGCTGCAGCCCGAGCCGCCCGGCTCCATCAACCCCTTCCCCTTCTCCCACCCCTTCTCCTCTCCGCCTTTCCACCTTGCTTCTTTCTCCCCAGCCGTCTCTCCTCCCAAGCTCAGTCTCTAAATTTAGATCTCAACTTCTTTCCCCCACCCCGCCCGCTCTCCTGCGTGTCCGGTACCCGGACCGCGTGGCCTGAGGCGCCGCCTCCCCTCCCCCAACCCGCACCCCCTCCCCGGGGGTCCCGAAGGCCGCCGCCGCTGCCGCCGCCTCCCACAGAGCATCACAGAGCAGACGCTTCACCGCGCGATTGAGCTGCCGAATCATATGAAACAGCTGATAAGATGAGCGACAATTTAAAATCCAAGTGATCCGAGAACACGCACTGAGCTCTGGCCCGCTGAATTCAAACTCCCGGTCACCTGCTTCCCGCAGACAAACAGCTATGACTCGGAATTAATTCATCCCGCTGAAACAACGGGTCAGCCCTTCTCATCCTACGAAGGTAAATGCCTACCGAGCCTTCATAAGTAGTGGCCACAGGTTTGAAACGGGGCTTGGGAGAGAAGGACCCACCCGTAGAATTAGTCTCCCGGCAAAGGGAAACCGTGTCATCAGACTGCTGCGGAGATAACTTTGTTGAAACAGGTGTGTGATCCCATAGCCTTGCCTCTCCACACATCGGGAAAACTCTAAGAGCCCCTCCCAGCTCTCCCCTAAGGGCACCTCCCAGCTCTCTTGTGAGTGCTTCAGCCAGCCCGAGGGAATCAGAGGTGGTGCGGGTCTCGCAAGCGGAAATACCGCTCCCACCTGGGCTGATTGCTGAGGCCTCTTGCACCACCTACGGGAAGTGGATACCAGAGGGCAAGTAAAAGCCGCTGAGGATTCTCAGCCCCAAACTCTACAGGCTTAGGGTCTGAGGGAATGGCAAACTGGAAGAGTGTGCCCAGTCGTTCATGAAAACAGGGCTCCCGGGAGCAGCAGACTTGGCGTGTAGCCAGTATTGTGGTGAGAGGGGCCTGGCTAGAGAAAAAGTGGGAAGTGACTAGACACAAGAGGAGGCCCTAGACACTCAGGATTGGAGACTCGCCCAGTCTGGGAGGAACTGCTGCACAGTGATTGGTTCCCGCGTATTGACAGGAGAAACTTGACCTGGTGGGCACAGCGCCATCTACTGGAAGAGAAGTTAATCAAACTCTAAGACTGCAGTTATTAGGTTTTTTTTTCTTTTTCTTTTCTCCTTTTTTTTTTTTTTTTTTTTTTTGATTTAGGTTTTTCTTTCATTTTCATTTTTTTCTTTCTTGTTGTTTTATTAATTTTTTTTTACAAAATATTTTTTAAATTTTTTTTCTACTAATTTTAACTTAAATTTTTTTAATTATTATTATTATTTTTTTTAAATCTTTTTCTTTTTTAGTTCCTATTCTTTTTCTTCTTTAGTCTTCTCATTTTTCTTATCCCCCCTTTTTTCTTGAATTCTACCTGCCTACTCTCATTCTCTTTAGAGACTTCTTCCCTTCCCTTCAAATACCTTTCCTCCCAAGCATCAAACTAATTTATAGGAGTAAACAGTAACTCAGCAGTCAAACAGAACAAGAAACAACATGAGCAGCTTCAAAAAACAAGGAAGAAAAGGAGTACAAACAACGCAGGACAGCCTAAATATTCAGGAGGACCTAGAGTCATCAGAAAAATGGTCATATAAAGAACTCAAGGAACACCTAAGACAGATGGAATGGAACCTTAAAGAGGATACAAGACAGCAAATTCAAGCAGCGAAAGAACACATTGAGAATGCATTTCACAAACAGATAAAAGAAGAAGTTAAGCATCTTTATCAGGAGATAGAGTCTATAAAAAATAATCAAACAATAATTCTAGAAATGAAGGAAACGATAAACCAAATTAAAAACTCAATTGAGAGTATCACTAACAGAGTGGAGCAAGTAGAAACCAGAACATCAGATAATGAAGACAAAATACACCATCTTGAAAAGAGTCTAGCCAACTCAGAAAGGCTGGTAAAAAATCACGAGAAAAACATCCAAGAATTATGGGATAACATTAAGAAACCGAACTTGCGAGTCATCGGGATAGAAGAAGGTACAGAGATTCAAACCAAGGGAATGAGAAACTTACTGAAGGAAATAATTACAGAAAACTTTCCAGAAATAAAAAAGGAAACAGATATACAAATTGAAGATGCATACAGGACACCGAGCACACAAAATCACAGTAGACCAACGCCAAGACACATTGTTATGAAGATATCCAATATACAGAACAAAGAGAAAATATTAAAAGCTACAAGAGAAAGGAGACAGATTACATTTAGGGGTAAACCAATACGGTTAACCACGGATTTTTCATCACAGACACTGAAAGCAAGAAGGTCATGGAACAATGTATTTCAAACACTGAAAGACAATGGATGCCAACCAAGAATTCTGTATCCAGCAAAATTAAGCTTCAGGTATGACAACGAAATAAAAATCTTTCATGATAAACAAAAGTTAAAAGAATTTGCAGCCAGAAAACCAGCATTGCAAAGCATTTTGAGCAAAACACTACACGAGGAAGAAATGAAAAACAATAACCAAAACCATCAGTGGGAAGTGCCGCAGTAAAGACAGAGGGCAAGGGGAAAGACAATCATGGAGAGACAAACTAAATTTTTTTTTTTTTTTAAAAAAAGGATAAACAATCAAACATGGATGGAAGTTCAAACCACATATCAATAGTAACTCTGAATGTTAATGGCTTAAACTCTCCAATAAAGCGACATAGGCTGGTATCATGGATTAAAAAAATAAATCCAACAATATGCTGCCTCCAGGAGACACATCTGATGGGAAAAGACATACACAGGCTGAAGGTGAAAGGATGGGAAAAAATATACCACGCACATGGTCCTCGTAAGCAAGCAGGGGTGGCCATCCTCATATCGAATAAAATCGACTTCAAGACTAAGTTAATCAAAAGGGATAAAGAAGGTCATTATATACTGTTAAAAGGAACCATTCACCAACAAGACATAACAATTATCAATATTTACGCACCAAACAATGGTGCTGCGACATTCACAAAACAAATTCTCCTCAAATTCAAAAATCAAATAGACCACAACACAATAATTATGGGAGACTTCAACACACCTCTCTCACCATTGGACAGATCCTCCAAACAAAAGTTAAATAAAGAAACTATAGAACTCAATACCACAATCAATAACCTAGACTTAACTGACTTATATAGAATATATCAACCATCATCAAATGGATATACTTTCTTCTCAGCAGCACATGGATCCTTCTCAAAAATAGACCATATATTATGCCATAGGGCAAACCTCAGTAAATATAAAGGGGTGGGGATAATACCATGCATTTTATCTGATCATAATGGAATGAAACTGGAAATCAAGGATAAAAGAAGGAAGGAAAAATCCTACATCACATGGAAAATGAACAATATGTTACTGAATGATCAATGGGTTACAGAAGACATAAAGGAGGAAATCAAAAAATTCTTAGAGATAAACGAAAATACAGACACAACATATCGGAATCTATGGGACACAATGAAAGCAGTTTTAAGAGGAAAGTTCATCGCCTGGTGGTCATTCCTCAAAAAAAGAAGAAACCAACAAATAAATGAGCTCACACTCCAACTCAAAGCCCTAGAAAAGGAAGAGCAAAACAACAGCAAATGTAGCAGAAGGCAAGAAATAATTAAAATCAGAGCGGAAATTAATGAAATTGAAACAAAAGAAACTATTGAAAAAATTAACAAAACTAAAAGTTGGTTCTTCGAAAAAATAAATAAGATCGACAGACCTTTAGCCATGCTAACGAAGAGAAGAAGAGAGAGAACTCAAATTACTAACATACGGGATGAAAAAGGCAATATTACAACAGATGCTACAGAAATACAGAAGACAATTAGAAATTATTTTGAAAATCTATATTCCAATAAAATAGAGGATAGTGAAGACATCGATAAATTTCTTAAGTCATATGATTTGCCCAGTCTGAGTCAGGAGGATATAGACAATCTGAACAGACCAATATCAATAGATGAAATTGAAGAAGCCATCAAAAGACTACCAACCAAGAAAAGCCCAGGACCGGATGGGTATACAGCGGAGTTTTACAAAACCTTTAAAGAAGAATTAATACCAATACTTTTCAAGTTATTTCAGGAAATAGAAAAAGAGGGAGCTCTTCCAAATTCATTCTATGAGGCCAACATCACCCTGATCCCGAAACCAGACAAAGACACCTCAAAGAAAGAAAACTACAGACCAATATCTCTAATGAACCTAGATGCAAAAATCCTCAATAAAATTCTGGCGAATCGAATACAAAAACACATCAAAAAAATAGTGCACCATGATCAAGTAGGATTCATCCCTGGGATGCAAGGATGGTTCAACATACGGAAATCAATAAATGTTATTCACCACATCAATAGACTTAAAGATAAGAACCATATGATCATCTCGATAGATGCAGAGAAAGCATTCGACAAAGTACAGCATGCCTTTATGTTCAAAACATTAGAAAAACTAGGGATAACAGGAACTTACCTTGACATTGTAAAAGCTATCTATGCTAAGCCTCAGGCTAGCATCATTCTGAATGGACAAAAGTTGAAGGCATTCCCTCTAAAATCCGGAACAAGACAGGGATGCCCTCTATCTCCACTTCTATTCAATATAGTTCTCGAAACACTGGCCAGAGCAATTAGACGAAAGAAATTAAAGGCATAAAAATTGGAAAAGAAGAACTTAAATTATCACTATTTGCAGATGACATGATTCTATACCTAGAGGACCCAAAAGGGTCTACAAAGAAACTACTAGAACTAATAAATGAATTCAGCAAAGTGGCAGGATATAAAATCAACACGCATAAATCAAAGGCATTTCTGTATATCAGCAACAAAACTTCTGAAATGGAAATGAGGAAAAACACTCCATTCACAATATCCTCAAAAAAAATAAGATACTTGGGAATCAACCTAACAAAAGAGGTGAAAGATTTATACAATGAAAACTACAGAACCCTAAAGAGAGAAGTAGAAGAAGATCTTAGAAGATGGAAAAATATACCCTGTTCATGGATAGGCAGAACAAACATCATCAAAATGGCGATATTACCAAAAGTTCTTTATAGATTTAATGCAATGCCAATCAAAATCCCAACGGCATTTCTTGTAGAAATAGATAAAGCAATCATGAAATTCATATGGAAAAATAAAAGACCCAGAATAGCAAAAGCAATTCTAAGCAGAAAGAGTGAATCAGGCGGTATAGCGATACCAGATTTCAAACTATATTACAGGGCAATAGTGACAAAAACAGCATGGTACTGGTACCAAAACAGGCGGGTGGACCAATGGTATAAAATAGAGGACACAGAGACTAACCCACAAAGTTACAACTATCTTATATTTGATAAAGGGGCTATAAGCATGCAATGGAGGAAGGATAGCATCTTCAACAAATGGTGTTGGGAAAACTGGAAATCCATATGCAACAAAATGAAACTGAATCCCTTTCTCTCGCCATGCACAAAAGTTAACTCAAAATGGATCAAGGAGCTTGATATCAAATCAGAAACTCTGCGTCTGATAGAAGATAAAGTTGGCTCAGATCTACAGATTGTGGGGTCGGGCTCCAAATTCCTTAATAGGACACCCATAGCACAAGAGTTAACAACTAGAATCAACAAATGGGACTTAATTAAACTTAAAAGTTTTTTTTCAGCAAAAGAAACAATAAGAGAGGTAAATAGGGAGCCTACATCCTGGGAACGAATTTTTACTCCTCACACTTCAGATAGAGCCCTAATATCCAGAGTATACAAAGAACTCAAAAAACTAGACAATAAGATAACAAATAACCCAATCAACAAATGGGCCAAGGACCTGAACAGACACTTCTCAGAGGAGGATATACAATCAATCAACAAGTACATGAAAAAATGCTCTCCATCTCTAGCAGTCAGAGAAATGCAAATCAAAACCACCCTAAGATACCATCTCACTCCAGTAAGATTGGCAGCCACTATGAATTCAAACAACAACAAGTGCTGGCGAGGATGTGGAGAAAAGGGTACACTTGTACATTGCTGGTGGGACTGCAAATTGGTGCGGCCAATTTGGAAAGCAGTTTGGAGATTCCTGGGAAAGCTGGGAATGGAACCACCATTTGACCCTGCTATTGCCCTTCTCGGACTATTCCCTGAAGACCTTAAAAGAGCATGCTACAGGGACACTGCCACATCGATGTTCATAGCAGCACAATTCACAATAGCTAGACTGTGGAACCAACCCAGATGCCCTTCAATAGACGAATGGATAAAAAAAATGTGGCATCTATACACAATGGAGTACTATGCAGCAATAAAAAATGACAAAATCATAGAATTTTCAGGGAAATGGATGGCATTAGAGCAGATTATGCTTAGTGAAGCTAGCCAAACCCTAAAAAACAGATACCAAATGTCTTCTTTGATATAATGAGAGCAAGTATGACCAGAGCAGGGAGGAAGAGTAGGAAGAAAAGAGTAACATTAAACAGAGACTTGAGATGGGAGGGAAAGGGAGAGAAAAGGGAAATTGCATGGAAATGAAGGGAGACACTCATTGCTAATCAAAATTACATATAAGAGGTTGTGAGGGGAATGGGAAAATAAACAAAGAGAGAAATGAATTACAGTAGATGGGGTAGAGAGAGAAGATGGGAGGGGAGGGGAGGGGGGATAGTAGGGGATAGGAAAGGTAGCAGAATACAACAGTCACTAATATGGCATTATGTAAAATTGTGGATGTGTAACTGACGTGATTCTGCAATCTGCATTTGGGGTAAAATTGGGAGTTCATAACCCATGTCAATTTAATGTATGAAATATAATATGTCAAGAGCTTTGTAATGTTGTGAACAACCAATAAAAAAAAAAAAAAAAAAAAGAAAGATTGCAAGATGGGAGAAAGCAATAGAATTTGAGGAACTGCAGCATTGAGGTGTCATGTTCAGATTATAAGATGCTTTAGAGACAGAAATAGCTATACAAATTTGATACTGTAAAGTAAGTCTGTGAAGACCTCAAGAACAAAGAACCACTATAAAGCAAAAGTTTGAGAAAGTGGAAGAGTTAAGTTGGCCTGATGAAGATTAGGGTTGCATATAGCATGATCAAAATTCCAGAATAACTTTGAGAAGCAGAATGATCTTCAAAGCCTATGACCCAGAGGAGATAGAAAACAATATTGAAAATTAACCAATGAAAAGCCAAGCTTATGATAATTAATAATAAAGGAGTGTGCATGTGTGTGTGTGTGTGTGTACACTGCTGACAGATAAGTGATAATGATGTTATTTGTAAAATTTCTGGAACATCCATAAAATACAATGAGCAAGCATAAATTTGTATATTGATGGATGATTCATTTAGAAGATTTCATTCACATTATTTCAGAATTTTTGCAGATTCCTATACTTTCCCATGGGCATTTAGAAGAGACATCATAATTTTTAAATTATGTTCTAAGTTTCAAAGGTTATTGGGGACCTTGGATCATTGGGGCATAGAAAACAAAGTCTATATAGTATAACAACTATAAGATATATATTAAAATTTAAAAAAAATAAGATGACTTGTTTGGGTCCATTTCACTATGCTTACTTCTACATAACTGTGAATTCCAAGGAAAGAGAGACAGGAAAAGGAAACAAACATAGTCCTAGCTTATGAAACCTTGGAATGGGAAGATGAGCTGCAGATAAGATTTCACTCATTCTGATTTGGCAGGATCACAGTCACCATCAGGGCTCACTGTGGGGAACAAAAATGTTGAGCTGGGACACCTGGATACACAGGTGGGAGAGAACAGGCCGCATAATCTTGCTAAAGGGGCTATAGCTGATTGTTCCAATGCTAGTATAGAAGATGTTATGATGGGGTAGGTTTAAAACTGAGATACAGATAGTACATCTCTTTTCTTTCGAAGAAGGCACCTGTGTCTTCTAAAATTAACTCAAGGAGATGATTTAGATGATTGGCATTACAGTCTACTATGTAACATATACAACAAAAAAATTATGTTAACCCACATGCCATTACTATGGTAGTTCATAAGCTTTCCAACTGTTAAGCCCAAAGAGCTCTTTCTCAGGCCCCAATTGGCTCCCAATGGGCCCTAGTAACTCAGAATTTTCCTATGTCCTACTTAAAGATGACATCGAGTATTATTGCCCCCAAAGAATCAATATGTAAGGATTATAATCTTTCCTTTTCTACCAAATAACATGTTTTTAACATAAGTTACAAGGTGGAGGGTCTGAATGACCTCTTAAGTTTGTTCAATAAAAAAACTAAGAGAAGCACTGTGAGCCACAGGAAACACTGGGAGATAGCAGCAGTAGGTACAGTTCCTTCAAACTAGGAATCTTTTTTCATCAAAAATCACTTTATTTGCCCAACTGAAGGCAGACTATCATTTGTACTGGGACATATTTTGTCTATGCAAGTTTAATGAAATAAATAGAAATGGGGAGAAGTATAAGGATAAACACAGACTTGGATTAAGAACAAGTTTCTCTATTCTTGTGTATCTCATAATTTGTCTTATGGTGTGTTTTAATTATCAGCTCCCTTCTTTAGATACAATCAGCTTATATTTTTCATTGAATATATATGGCTTTTTTAAACCTCAAAGATTCTGATTATTTATTACTTTGTCTTCTGCAACATTTTAGCTTGTCATGATCCTTCATGGTTTATGCTCTATTATGATGCCTTTAGGTTTCTTTCAACTTCAGTTCCCACCAATACCTCCCATTCCTTCACTTGGCATTTTCTGTTTTATTCAGCACATCTTTTCAGATCAGTGCATTTCACAGGTTGCTGATCAACTCAGTGATTAAATATCTTTGAGCTATTTGCCCGCTGAAGTCTAGCCAGTCATCCTAGGGGAAGAGCTGGGTCATGAGATTGCTTGCAAAAGGCTGGAAAATCAGAAAGTGCCCATAGTTTGCAGGATGAGTACTAGGTTGAGAAATTAATCAGGGCAAAAGATAACTGAATGCTGAAAGATTTTAAATAAGTTTGAGAGATGTTACCTAAATCAGATATGCCTGTAGGAATGGAGTTGAAGAGTTTTGATAACCACATCAACATAGTGTAGTTCTCATGAGGGACTTCTTTGTTATGAACTGCTGATATCTTGTTGTATCCTCATATGGAAGCAAAAGAACCAGCTTATATTACGGCCTTTTATTATAGGGCACCAGTCCTATTCAGAAGGGCTGCACTCTCATATCCTAATTAATTGCCAAATACCCACCTTCAAATAACATCATATTGGGGTTTAGATTTCAAGGTATGAATTTGGTGGACATATCCAGCCCACTATAGATGGCGATTGTAACAAGAGGGTGGAGTCCCCATGATGAAATTAGTGCTTTTTAAAAGAACAAACATGAGAGAGATATCTTATTTCACCATAAAAAGTATATATATATATATATCAAGAAAGCATCAGTTTGTAAGCTAGGGTCCTCACTAGAGTCTGATCATATTGGCACTCTAATCTCAAACCCTCTGTCTAATGCTAAGAAATACATGTCTATTTGCTGCAGTCCGGCTGCAGCAAAATAACCAGGGGGTGATGAACAACTTGTGTAGATTGATACAGCAGGAGTGGGAGCTGTTTATTGTAGGACAGGAGGGGTATATATACATTCCACACAACTTATCTTAATTAACATAAACTAGATACAGCAGTCAACCAATAAGGAATCTCCACACTCAATGGCTCCCTGGTGTTACTTCACAAACCACTCCCTCTGCAAAATGCCAGGCGCCATCTTGACTTGTTTACAGACCCTAACATCTATTGTTGTAGCCACTGAGATATGGTATTTTGTGATAGCAGTCTTAGTTTACTAAGACAGGGCTATTTGTTTTCTCTTACCACAGGATTACTAGTGAATTCTATGTTGGCCCAGAAGCCCCCCTTTTCCTCAATTATGAGGCATTACTTTCTGTGATCTAAGGGGTCAGAGTGGGGCCTACATTGATCAACAGAGAACTGGATTAGGAAAGGAGTTGGATTAGGAAAGGTGCATAGAAAACTAGGTCTATCCAAAACAATAAGTCCTTACCAAAAATCAGCTACAGTTGAAATCTATAGTATCTCTTGAAAATTGGATGATTATGACTACTGGAGGTAAAAGAAAAGCTTTTCAAATCTAAAGTTATAACATTAATATTAATACCACTTCTTTAATTTAAGAATGTTTGGATCTGCAAATATCCTAAGTGTTCTACAATAAAAAACAGATTAAAAGATAAAGTACTCACAAAGCTTACAGAAACTCACAGGCACTGAAATCCCTAGAGAAATGTGTGTAAGTGTAAATGCCAACTTCAATATTAGAACAGTTTTGCAAAACAGCAATGTTATAGTTCTTCTTTCTTTTAAATCGAACACATGAGCTAGCTCATAGAAAAAGTCTCAGCTACACAGGATCCCAAAGGAAGGGAAAGTCAGTCTGGAATCAACATGAAAGGGATCCAAATACAAAGATGATCATGTCCCTCTAAGTGGCACAAATAATAAAAAGGTTTGCATTCAGGCCTCTAGATTCACAGTATTATTAACCTAGTTTTTTTCTTACTCTTTCTTTCATTTTGGCCTTCAGGAGAGCAGCATTGGTGATTCTCCCAAAATTGAAGAGACATTTCTCTCAAAGAGCAAAACACACAAGAATATAAATGTGTTATTTCAGCAGCTTCACCTGTGAAATGGAGGTTATAAATAATCTATTCCTATTTCTTACAGGGTCACTGGGAGAACTCAAAAAAATTTGTAAAGTACTTCTTACAAAAAGACTCTTGTGTTTAAGTGCTAAATTCATCATAAGTAATAACACAATAAATAAAGTTGAACCACCTCCTCTCATACCTCCTAAAGACTTCTCTGGCAGGTTTATTAGTGTTACTGAAAACAATCCTGATTTGTTAAAAGAAGACACTGCACCTTCTGGGAGGCCACAAAGTAAAGAGAAGGGTCCTGTTTCAGTCAGACTTTTTACCATTGTGACAAAAAGACTTGGTAAGAACAATTAGAGGAGGAAAAGTTTATTAAAGGGTCCAGTTTTAGAAGATCTCCATCCATAAATGGCTGAAGCCATTGTTCTGGGCTGCAGATGAGGCAGTACTTCATGGCAGAAGGGTATGGCAGAGGAAAGCAGCTCAGGAAATGGCACCAGAAGCAGAGAGGGAGCTCCCTTCAATAAGGACAAAATACATGCTTCAAAGCCACATCCCCAGTGAACTACTTCCTTCAGCCACAGCCTAATTGACTACAGTTTCCACCCAGTTAATCTATTTAACTGAATTAATGTACTGATTATGTAAAGGCTGTCACAACCCAGTCATTTAACCTCTAAACTTTCTTATTTTAACACATAGCTTTTGTGGGACACCTTATATCTAAGCCATAACAGGTGCTTTGCTTTTCCAAAGACTTTAACACAACATTTTGCCAATTAAGAAGATGCAGGGACACATATAACTCAAAAATAATGGAAATAAAACTAGAAGATGAATAAAAGAGAGAAAGAGAAGAAAAAAACAACTATTAGAGGTTCTAAACAACATAGACAGAAACTAGATCCAGTCTTTCGAGAAGATTATGCCTTTGGCAGTAGAGGTGACGAATTATCTACTGTTGATTATTCAGCAGAAATGTTATAGGCTTTAACAATCTGAAAGAAGAAATGCTCAACAATGTAAAAACAGAGCAAACTTAGTGCAGGTGAAATGCTTGTTTAAAGAAAGTGTGCTTTTTTTCAAATTTTTACATTATATAAACTTTATATATGAAAATAAAAGATTTCAACAGGAGGATATAAAACTCCACTGATGTAGTACCTAAAGACATCTTAGTTTGACTGTTCTTTGAGAATCTATCAATATACCAAATCATACATAGTCTACCCCTAGAAGACTGCTAACTGACCAAGCTCATACTCACATAAAAGAAATTAAAAAAAAAAAAAAAAAAACTAACTTCACAATACAGCCACTGACTTAATCTTTTGCCTAGGAAAAATATAAATTCAAGGTTATTCCAAAGCTTTTCTCAGTAAAAAAATTCTGCATCTACTGGAACTGAGAATACCCATTCTCTCTTGTCACACTTGACCTATTCTTTGATGCCGTCAATTACTTTAGTTGTATTTTCCAAGTGTGCCAACATTTTAAAAAGAAGGCACAAAATATAACTGATGTTTCCCCATCTGTTTTCTTAATAAATGGCCTTTGCTAGAATGACCAGTGTACAAACAGCAAAGGAAAACTACTCATCACAGCATATACTCCCTGCCACTAGAGCAGACAGCTTTGCTTTGATCAGTATTTTCTAGATGGTGCAACATAATTCTTCTTTTCTCAGAGGTATCTGGGCATCTGGACCAGAAATTCTTCAATAAAAATGAGAAAAAGTTATCTACAAACTTGTAAATGCTTCTATTTTATAGTTATGTTATAAAAATTTGAAATTATTAATAAGTAAAGGAATGTTGTTCATAATAAATTTTATTTTAAATGTATTGCTATGTCTGTTAACCATAGCCCTTGCTTCAGGTTGTTGTAAAGTTTTTAAATTACAAGTTACCAAATGAATTAATTTACTTTCTGTTTTTTAAGTCAAATTTAAGTACAACAATTCTAAAATACTTTGGTAAAGGTCTCTTAGAAAAATAATAAAATTCAAAGTAGGTTATTCTAGAAAATGAAGACTCATAATCAAAAAGAATAGTCAAGTAGAATAGCTTAATATGAAACTTTCATAAAGACTTTATATCATAAATGACTAGGAAATAAAAATATGCATAGCTATGACAAATATTGGAGATATGGAAAAATTGTGTAGCTGCTTGATAACTGTCCTAAAAATTCTTAAACCTTATGAGAATTAAGAATTAAATTTATCACAATATAAAATAATTCCAGTTCAATATCTTATTATTACCTCTCTAGATGTGTGTGTGTGTGTGTGTGTGTGTGTGTGTGTGTGAGAACAGACAACCCAAATTTTGGGGTGATCTATATGGAATTCCAATAAATGAGTGTAAAGTGAAAGAAATAACAATTAGAAAGTTGTAACTATGAGACATACATCTTAACTCAGAGGGTAAGTCTGCACTTTTTACTTACCTTTGAGACTATTGTTGTACTTGACTATAGTATTTCACTGAGCATAATAGGAGGAATAGCTTATTCTCCCAAGTCAGCCTTTATTTCTGTTCAAGGAATGGCCACATGCTAAATTACTATACCCAGTGGTCATAAACACTAAGAAGGAATGACTTAAATATCCAGAAGAGTTACAAAGTTTATAGAATTTCAGAAGAGTAGGAGAAGCATAGCACTTACATTAATGCCAATAATCTACATATTAGGAAAACAGTTTTTATAAAATGTGAAAAGACGAATATTGCTTAAGTCCATTGGAGGAAACAGAAATTAAATACCCATATACCCATCTTCTAATTACATTTTTTGCACGAATAAAAGAGAGGCATCTACAAGACTGTTTGATATGCTTGTCATAAATCAGAATCATGATGAGTTTTTTTTTTCCAATGCTGCATGTTATAAGTAGACTCTTTGTGGGGAGCTACAGATGGCTTAGTACTCCTAGACACAATGCAAGAATGGAAAACATAATTATTAGAGGATTTTATTGTCTTAGGTTATTTGATGTGATGTCTAAAAAAGACACAAAAGCATCCTTCTCTAAGCAATATATGTTAAAATAACTTGTCTCATGTACTTTAGCATAGTCATTCTGATAACATCTGTAAGTCAATGACTATGCTTTGGTACAACTGTGATATATTACCAGCTTCATTTGTGGAACTAAAAGTTATTAGAGACCTTAGTTAATTAGTTCAAATGAAAAAAATTCAGAAGTTCCCCATCAAAAAATTAAATTCTAATGTATGCATACATGTTAAAATATACGTGAATGCTTTCAAATATACATATTGTATCAGTATATATACTTATGAATATGTAGGTATGTTTATTTGCCTATACACAGGAACATTCCCACATGTACAGATTTCTTATTCCTCCAAAAGTCTCTTATTCTTGATTCAGAGTTTGAAATATAAATTAAAAAAAACATACTCCAAAATTCCAACTAAAGAGGTTTTTTCATACTCAAACGTTTTCATACTCAATATGTCTATGTACCCTCTATATAACAGTTCATTTTAAATATTACCTCTATGTATTTTTTTCTAGGTAAGTCTATGCATGGGTAATAACTACTCTAATTTTATATATTTACAAAGTTCAATTCATTCTCTTTCTCATTTACTGATAGGTGGTAACTATCCCAAGTGGATGTCTCAAAAAGACACACAAATGGAATATTCACTGGAAACAAATGTTCTAATTAATTCTTAAGAAGGAAAATATCTAAATGGGATGAACACAAAGACAACAATGTTGAGTTCAATTCTTCCAAAGCAAGTTGCCAAAAGAAAGAACCTAAGAAAATGAAGTTTATCTTACATCTCTTATAGGATCCTCAAACTGACATAAAAGATTTTAAGGCACTTTATCAGTGACTATCAATGCTCTAAGTCAAGTTAAATTGCAGAAAGACACTTGCTGAAATTCTTGTATATGCCTTAACATAATAAAAAGGTCCAGGAAAGATGGGGAGAGAATATGCAATGGGTACAGAGACTAAATGCACTTACTCTGGGACTTTGCTTTAGAAATTCTCTGCCCACCTTCCAACTCATCTGCAACATTAATTAGTTTTCTCATTTCTGGCTTTTGCCCATTAGCACACATCATGTGCTTATTTATCCCCTAAGGAACAAAAACAAGCCAGGAAAAAAAAATGTCCTCACCACTGTCCCTATTTCCTCCTCCAGCTATGACATCATTAGTCCCTTTCTCTTTGGAGGAAAATTTCTGAAACTGTCCTATACACTCATTCCAGTTCCTTTCCTCCTATTTTCTGAATTTTCACTTGCATTATGGAACAAGAAAGGCCCTTGTCATTGTCCCAGTCAAGGCCACAAGGTCAAACGAGCTTGTGGTCTCTTTTCTTTACCTGTACACACATTTCCCCCTGGTGTTCACTTGTCTCATTCCCTGTCCTCTTTCAGGTCTTCACAAATATCCCCTTCTCATTCTGGCATTTCCATACTATTCCTTAAAACTGTATCCATCCTCAGCAATGCTCTCAACCCTGCACTCTGTTTTACCATCTGTCACACTTCCTCTCATTATTTATCTATTTATGTGTTTATTTTCTATGTCAGTTATTGGGCTAATGATTTGCTCATTTTTAGTTAATTTACTGTCTGTTCTCCACAAACTATTGTGTAATTTTCATAAAGGCAACGATTGAAAACTTACCCCATCCTGGGCATTACAGAAGCCTTATCATTGTTCCTTTCAAAATGGAAAGTCATTAAATTTAACAAAAGAAGGATATTAAACAAAAACACCAGTGACTTACACCATTAGAGTATGTTTGTCTATTCCTTATGAGAAAAGGAGCTCCTTCACTATCGGGGAGAAGAATTTCTGTATTGAAAATGTGTCTGTACTATTTCATAAGGGTAGACTATCTTGATTTGATTAAAAAATATTGCTAATATTTGACTTCAGCAGGATGGCCTACAGCCTTTTTGTCTACACCTGTATTGGCTTCCTAATATGGGATTGAATCTTCTAATAAGCAGTCGCCTTTGCTTGTTCTTGTAAGATTTTCTAAAAGGTTTGTTACCCATCACCAGCCACTTATTCATTTAATTCTTAATGGAATAGGTATAAATTAGTTATTTTAAAGAAAAAACATAATCTTAAATGAGAAAAATGTAGTTTTCACTTTTAGAATTATCAGAGTGAAAATAAAAATTGGACACTAAGTCCTCACTAAGAGGCTAGAAAAATGGTATCTCATGACTCATATTCATATTTTTTACAGCAAAGAATATTGTGATACAAAATAATTTTGAAAAAATAATGTAACCTCAACTGACCTGTTCAACCTAGAATTAATATTCTCCTCAAATCTGAAAATCTCAAAATGAATTTTTCCTCATGTGTACCCTAATAGAAGAGGTAAGGCTTCCACCATAGTTCAGATGGCTACAGCCTGTACATGGTGAAACTCAAAACACAAAATCCTGATATCCACTTTCTAGCACCATACCTAGCCCCTTACAATCAACAGTCTTTTGATTGTAAGGGATCTTATGCCAAGTAACAACAACTATTTTTGGTCAATTTTTTACCTTCATTATGTACCCTTATGTTTCAAAGTTGCTTTTTTTTCCCCCCAGGAATAGTTTCTGGTCTTAAGACTCTGCTGGAGCCAGGCATGGTGGTGGAAGCCTATTATGCCAGTGACTCGGGAGGCTGAGACAGGAGGATCCAGAGTTTAAAGCCCGCTTAAGCAAATGCAAAGTGCTAAGCTACTCAGTGAGACCCTGTCTCTAAATAAAATACAAAATAGGACTGGCAATGTGGCTCAGTGGTTGAGGGCCCCCGAAGTTCAATCCTCAATACCAGAAGGAAAAAAAAAAAAGACTAAAAGAACTATTGGATTCATATCCAGGTACATTATTTTTTAAGAAAATATGTGTTATTTTTTCTTCCTTAAAAGAAAGATTGTTTTACATAGGATCACCAGATTTTGAAAATAAATGTGAATAGTTTGGCCTGAAGTTTACCTTGAAAAATCATTTTTTTTCAATCATATGTTTTATATCCATATTTTTATTGGTGAATTATAATTATAAATAATACTGGAATTCATTGTTACTTATGCACATGATCAAATAATATAAATTGGTCAATCATACAAGTTTTAATGGAGCACTTACTATACTTAAGGAATTATTATAGGAAAATTCAAATAAAACCAAAGCTTCTCACCCTTATGTGGCTTACATTCTAGTAGGAGAGATGGACAATCAACAAATACACATATTAGTATAGGTCATTTTTATATAAATTATAGCAAATTTATTAGAGGGAATTAATTAATATATATGAAGTGGCTTAAATATGTCTATATTCTTTAGTTATGCAATTAAAACTTCATGAATTTATTCAAATGAAAAAATTAAGAATGTTCACAAAGATATTATACATGTTTATTCATTACAACTATTTATATGAATAGAATTTTAAAAATAACTTAATCAAAAGGAATGGTAACTTGAATGAGACCACATATAAAATGCTAGAGTAGGAATACACTAAAACTCATACTGTATACCTCAGGTCATGGAAAGATGATTGCTCATGACAAAATGCTAAATAAGGGTAACATATACTATATTTTGGTATTCTTTCATCTTTCCTACATATCATTTCTTCTGTATTTCTCCTCATTTTATCATATTCTATAATTTGTTAATTTATCTCTCATCTGTTGATTTAGGTTGTATAGAGGGTGTAGGCACACAAAAGAATACCTTGTCCCTGAATAATTTTATTGATTTTTTTAAAAAAATCTCTCCTCTATTGAGAATGCAACTTAAGGATTCAAGACTTGCCTCCTTTCTATACATGCCCATAATACTCCATCATAGCAAGATTAACAGGATATGTGTCTCACGACTTTACTTATTTACCTCCTCTCTAGTAAGTAGAGACTTGAATCATAGCACAAATTCAATAAATGTAGGCTAATATATAAGTTGGAACAATATAAGTTTTAAAAAATTGGAAATAGATTCTAGTAAAGGATTAGTTGGCATAGAGCCATCATCAGTAGTTATGCTTGATCTACTTGTCCCTTGTAAAAAAAAAAAGGGGGGGTGGTGATTCCGACTAGATGACTTTTTACAGATATTAATACTTCAATCATTTGGCTGAATAATAAAAAGGATCAAAAATTATGTTAAAACAAGTCAACTCCCTAACAAGCAATCAGTAAACCTACTGGAAAAAAAAAATATATCATCCAATGTGATTTCTTTTGTATCACTATTTACCTTTTGTATTACTATTTACTGTTTGTTTGAATTTACCCTTATTTCATGAGTTACTTCATTGACTGACTGCTGCACCTCTGGACATCACATGGAAATGAATGTGTATGAAAAAGGTATTCTATTAAGATCAAGAAACATTTCTCATTCTTTATTTGCAAAATGGGATGTTAAAAAGTGTTATTTATTTGAGCATAAATTCATGATAGAACTCATTTGCTTCATCATCTTTATTAGTCATGTGAGAATGAATCCAAACTAAATGAAAATACAGCCAGGCTTTTAATTTAGAGATTATTTTTATTTTTCATTTTAAAAATTCTCCACGCACAGGAAAACAAGTTCCATGTTCTATGCCATTTATCTTTTAAGCCCTAATTATATTTAAATTACTCTTCAACTTGTACTACATTAACATAATTGTGTGTCAACTAGCAAGATGTTCTTATTGAATGAGATATTTATAGAACATTCTGTAAGTCAATAAAGCCTTTCCATTTTTTTACATACACTTTACCATATTATTATTATTATTTTTACTAAAACAGCATCTAGAAGAGTTCCTTTTTTATTTTTTGTTTCTCTGAAAATGCAGTTTTCAGAAGTTTCAATCATGCTTTTTCCTATTATTCAAAGGTCAGAAATGGTGTTCCTGCTATTATGTGGAGCTCTGCTGGTTTAGTTTTATGTATATCTTAGAAACTATTGGCAAGAAGAACATCTTAGTGCAAATTTTAGCTTTATACAAAGTGTCTGGCAGCAGAGCTGTGCCAAGATACAACATTGCTTTGCAATGCATGACACAATGAAGGACTAAATCTAGGAGAATCCATTATTAATATAAATTGGAATTGTGAGACAAGAAAGCGATCTGACTACCCGTACTTTCACAGTAGCATATGTCTAAAATACTTTTTAAAATGAATATTTTTTGTAAACTCAAAATTTATAATTTGTGTCAACATTGAATCTCTAATAAAAGAGAAATGCAATCATGTTTCATCTTATAGACAGCTTTCAGTCTAACTTATAGATCGTAATAAAAATGGCCTGAAAGAATTTTCTTCTCTACCATTAATTTATAAAAAATGACCATTACATTAAAATGTAAAGATGTTTTGACCATAGAGTTGTGCTTTAAATTTTAATTATGTCATCAAAACTATCTGTATTTTTTTAAAATTTATTTATCTCTGGTAAATATTTAATCATTTAAAGCTTTATGTATTATAAATCTTAATATAATACATGTAATATACAAAATGTATAATATATAATAATAATGTAATGCATGTAATGTAAATATTAAGAACAATATTCATATTCACCTACCTTACTTTTCCCTATCTCCCAATGTATTTCCACAAATCATCATTTGCAAGGATTTAGTTGGTTTCTCTAAAATTTTACTTCATAATTATAAAGCAGGTTTGCACTAGAATTGCTCAATATTAATTTTAGACAGTCTATTTACTTCCTATTTTTCCTCCCTTCTACCAATTTTTTCAATGAGGGCAAATGATAATTTTTTAATATTAATACCTAATTTCTAAATTTTATATTTATAAGTTAAGAATGCTAGCTATTAGGCAAAATATGTTACTTATGATAGTTAGGTCTTATAAAGTGGCTGCCAACACTGAATTAAAAAATGATGATCAATTGCTTCCAGGTGCAATCTAGGGTCAGGTTCCTACAAGCCTCAGGCAAAACAGATTTGTGAACTGATCAATACATAGCTTCACTTTATGCAGGCTTCTGTTCAAAGATACATTATTTATCAAATGTTGAGTTGTTACCACATCAGTCTTGGCCACCATCACAACTTAAGGCTGAATGAAGAAATTTCTTTAACCCCCACTTTTTCTCCATAAAACACATCACAATCTTCTTCCACTAAGAAACACTGGAGAACAGATGAGCAGTACATTTATAGGTCATGTAAAACAATTAAATTATGAGCAAAGTATATGTATTTTCACAAAAATGTGAAAAACATGACACTAAATAGCAAAAAGGATACTCAGATATAGTATGAGTATAGGAACAGGATGCAGAATATTGTGCTTCAGCTGAAGGTGTGCATGTTGAGTGGCTCACATTTTTTTTGCTCCTTTTCATCTCTGTGTGAATGACTGCAAAAGTGCCACCTGTATTGATTATGAAGTTACAATTAAATTTAATTGAGTAGACAAATTCACAAATATGTATTTTTTATTGGTTTTATTTTTTAAATACATGACAGTGGAATGCATCACAATTCTTATTACACATATAAAACAATTCTTCATACCTCTGTTTGTATATAAAGTATGTTCACACCAATTCATGTCTTCATACATGTACTTTGGATAATGATGTCTATCACATTCCAACATCCTTGCTAATTCCCTGTCCCATGCCTTTCCCTCCCACTCCTCTTCCTTATCTAGAATTCATCTATTCCTCCTGTGCTCCCGCTCCCTACCCCAATATGAGTCAGCCTCCTTATATCAGAGAAAACATTAGGCATTTGTTTTGGGGGGATTGGCTAACTTCTCTTCACATTATCTTCTCCAACGCCATCCATTTACCTGCAAATGCCATGATTTTATTCTTTTATTGCTGAGTAAAATTCCATTATGTATATACGCCACATTTTTTTTTATCCATTCATCTACTGAAGGGCATCTAGGTTGGCTCCACAGTTTAGCTATTGTGAATTATGCTGTTATAAACAGCAATGTGGCATTGTCCCTGTAGTATGCTGTTTTGAAGTTCTTTGGTATATTCCAAGGACTGGAGTGAGATGGTATCCTAGAGTAGTTTTGATTTGCATTTCTCTAATTGCTAGAGATGATGAACATTTTTTTCATATATTTGTTGATTGATTGAAAATCCTCTTCTGAGAAGTGTCTGTTCATGTCCTTGGCCCATTTATTGATTGGATTATTTGTTTTTTTGGTGCTTAGCTTATCCAAAGTACATGTATGAAGACATGAATTGGTGTCAACATACTTTATATACAACCAGAGGTATGAAACATTGTGCTGTATATGTGTAATAAGAATTGTAATGCATTCCACTGTCATTTATTTTTTTAAATTAATAAAAATATATGTAATAAAGAGTAGCCGTATTACCTTCTCTAAGGCAATATTAATTTGCACTTTAAATATGCTAATTAATAAAATGTGAAAAAGAAAAAAAAATAATAAAAATTGATGGTGATTTGACAGTAGTTAATATAACTTCTTGTTGGGCAACATTTCCCCTAGGAGTTAATAGCATTCTCTCTCTGATTCATTCAATCTGGAATTATTTTTATCCTCAAACATCTCTCTGAACATTCCTACACACACTCATCTTTACATCTAGGCTGAATATAACAGGTGATATATTTAATCCTATGAGAATATTTCTTACTTCCTCACTCTCATATCTTGTTGTGTGATTCCATTCAGGAAGTCCTCCCATGGCTAAGAAATAATGCTTTTCAGGTAAAAAAATCAACACCTTAAGTTTGTGAGAAAGTCTTTTATTATAATCTCATTAATGACAGTTAAGTTGGGCATAAAGTTCTGGACTGAAGATAATTTATCTTTCAAGTTAAAAAAAATATTTTGTTGACTTCTAGAATTCAGTTGAAAAGCTTAATGCTATTCTCATTATAATAACACCTGTTTTATTGTTGTTTTTCCTTGCATATATGTCACATTTTTTTAACCATTCACCCACTGAAGGGCATCTTGGTTGGCTCCACAGTTTACCTATTGTGAATTATGCTGTTATAAACAGCAATGTGGGTAATTTTTAATATTCAGTAGCTCTGAAGTTTAAGAATCATGTGTAAATGTTTTCATATTTTAAAATGCAGTATGTGACAGAACTAATCAATCTTATTTTTGTAACACTGAATACTATTTGGGATTCTTTTATGCATTATTCACATGAAAATTGCTTCTGTTTTCTTCTTTTCAAATTTCATAAATACCTATGTCAGATTTTTTAGTCTCCTGATCAACATTTAAGTATGGTCACTTGCTTTATGATGCTCAGTAATACATTTTAAAAATCAACCAAAATAAAAACTCTTAGAAAATGCAAACAAAACAGATAAAAAATTAGATAAAATTTTAAAAATAAATTAAATAATGTGTCTTTATGTTACATTATTATTGTTTAATAACATTGTTCTCTTGTGTCATGCTCTTCTATCATGAAAATATTTCCTTATATCTCTTTCTTCAGTTCTAACTTCTTTCTCTTACGTGGGAATTTGCTTTTCAACTGTTGGTTAGTAGGTTTGGTAATTAATGTGAGGAAAATTTTAATTTGTGGACCAGTGCATCTCATTATATAATAAAGAAAAAAATTGACAGCAATTATTGACGATTTTCAAAGTGATATTCAACTAGGTCTTTAAAAATATATATTTGAGTTCTGGAATTTAATAATGCATTAAGAGAAATTTTCTGAAGTAGAATTGTGGAAATCTAAAACAATGGCTGAAAATACACAAACAGCTTGTTCTGGGTGCCAATCATTTAATTGATATTGAACAGGTCTGCACAGGGCCTACTGGGATGCTCTTCTCTCAGTTGCAAGAGGACCAACTACTAGGTGCAAATACTAGAAAGCAAATTTTCTGATGTTCTGTTAACTAATACCATTGAGATATGACTCAATACTGTTCAAATGATGTCACCATATTGATTATTATTACATGACCATTATTTACCAAGTCACATAATATTTATATAATCATATGTATAATTATGTATTTATAATATCAATTCATAATTATATAATATGCTGATTAATGTCTATTATTATATGACTATTATTTATAAATATACAATATGTGCATATTATTTACATTATGATTATTATTTATCAAAACTAGCATTACTGTGTCAAAGGCATTCCCACCCCCCATTATTTGAAGGTTTCAGTGAAAGCATTATAAATAATTTAAAAGAAAATGCATGCCAACAAAGATGTTGTGTCTGCCAAGAACTAAAAAATAAATATTAAAAATTCTCTCTCTCTCTCTCTCTCTCTCTCTCTCTCTCTCTCTCCTCTCTCACTCTCTCAAAAAAAAATTTAAAAAAAGAAAATGCAGTATTTCTTTCTAAATGTTAAAGAGCATTAATATGAAATTATGCTTAAAATAAAACCATAAATAACAACAAAGTGATCTGAATTAATGTTTAAGGCAAATTTCACCAGAGAATATCATTAGCTTTAAAAAGTCATTTTATTTTACATCTACTTCTTAAAAGCAATATGTTCTCATGTATATTTTTCAAAGTTTATTAAAACCTAATGGTCATATTCTATTCTTATTCAATAAACAGTAAATCACACAAAACAGGATCAAACTAACACAAGATATTTCAATAGAAGAAAGTCCATTACTGCAAGTAGTTTTATGCATTATTAACACTGTTTTTCAAGAATACCAGTCATCTAAAGGCAAGTAAATATATCAAAATATTTGGAAATGGTGAAACATTTATGGTCTTGGCACTGATTGTTTGGCTATATTTTCCATTCATATATTTTGTCAATATAAAGACAAATATCTAGGGCTGGGGATGTGGCTCAAGCGGTAGCGCGCTCGCCTGGCATGCGTGTGGCCCGGGTTCGATCCTCAGCACCACATACCAACAAAGATGTTGTGTCTGCCGAGAACTAAAAAATAAATATTAAAAATTCTCTCTCTCTCTCTCTCTCCTCTCTCACTCTCTCTTTAAAAAAAAATAAAGACAAATATCTAATAATTAATCATAGTTTTAAATATTAATAGCTATCCATTCTGGTTGGAAATGTCAGATTATGTGTCTAAATACCAATTTTAAGCTTTTTGCTGTTGAATTATCTGGCTGCCACAAGGTTCTTGAACATCACAAACACCCTGAAGAAGCGTGCAGTCACAAGAACAGGTAGCATAGACCTAGATATTTCCAAGGTCTAACAGGTCATCCTACCAAAACTTAATCGAATTAATTTAAAATAAATGGTTATCCTCTCTACTGATGAACTCAATATTGTGACATTACCTACCCAAATATCAAGCGCTCTGAAATGTCAACTATTACTATTATCCCAGAATAGAATTATTTAGGGTTAGAAAAACAGCAATTTGTTAGATGACATTTTAATGACCTGAAAGATCAAATCTATAATACTTTTTGCATACCTACTATGTTTAAAGCTCCTTTAAAATATATCATCCAGAAGGGAAGAAATTATCCTGGAAGAACTCAGGTCATTTTATTTGCAGAACTTTAGCAATCTTATGAGAGTGGCTGGTTCTGCATAATAGCCAAGGAAAATTTAATAAATATTGCTCAACCTACAACCTACAACATTCCTTTGTTCTGGTCATATTTACCAAAGTGTCACCTTATAATCATATTCTAAATTGTTTTCCCCATGTACTGAAGGGAGATATAAATGTAAATTCTAATTTTTTTTTAGGAAAGCACAAAAATATAGTGGAAATAAAGATATATATATATATATATATATATATATATATATATATATATATAAATTAAATTTTGTGTAGGATAAAAATAATGTATAGAATAATATAAACAGTTTTACATATAAATATGATCCATTTGGATGATATGGTTTTGAAAGGAGTTTTCTCCCAAAGCTCATGTGTAAGACAATGCAAGAATGTTCAGAGGTGAAATAATTCAATTATGAGTGCTATAACCTCATTTAATCAATATGTTAATCCTCCTGAATGAATTAATTTCATGTAGGATGGTAGGGTGTGGCTGGAGGGAGTAGATCACTGGTGTGGGGTATTTTGGGGGTTTATATTATGTTCCTGGTGAACAGACCTCTTTTTCTGCTTCTTAGCTGCCATGTCCTAAGCTGTATCCCTCCACCATGGTTTTCTCCTGTGATTTTCTGCCTCACCTCAGGCACAGAGCCAAAATGCACTTTTCCTCCTTTAAGCTGTAATTGTCAGGTCTTTGATCTCAGTGATAAAGAAACTCACTAAAACATTGAGATTGTTCAAAATAATTATCAATTTACTGGAATTGTATCAATTTGTATATGAAACATTTCATATACATAATAAAATATACACATCAATCATTCATGGGAAATTTTGTTTATATCCCCCCATATCCACAAGTAAACATAGAAATAAATATAAAAGAAATTATAACTTTTTTTGCCACACTAAATTATTGTTTAGATCTGATAGCAGCAAGTGGGCATCATATAGAAATCTAAAATTCTACTGAAGAATGTTAGGTAAATGTATTTACTAATACAACTCAATATGCTAAAAATAATACCACTGCCAGATACTGCACTATTACTGAGAAACACTGACTGCTTAATACAAGTCAAGACTGTAGTAAATTTTGGACTCATACAACTATTTTACAAAGTATTTACTATGAATATTCATTTTGTATAGCCCGCAAACTGAGCTCACATGCTAAGTAAGTTAACCTAAGATAACTCCAAGATTATAACAATCTGAAATAGACAGAATTTGAATATAGTCTACTGCCATCTACACCTTGAGTTCCTGTCCCCACATCGTACTCCAGAGTTAAAACAAGAACTGCCATTAAGGCAAAACTACCACAAAGAATTTTTCAGTATTTTAACTATAATTTAAGTAAATTATCCAAAAGAAAGCTGACAGGCAAATGTAATATGACCAGTGGGAATCACTGTGTGGTAAACAACAGTATAGAATTCTAATAGACAATACAAATCATTATGTTATTTTGTATAATTAATATTTAATTATTTACATCTCAAATCAGTCAACTAATCTGTGAACTATCTCTACTATATTATGTTGGTTATACTGTTTTCAGTGCAGCAAATATTTATTGACTTTAACTGATATCACAAGAATCTGGGGTTTCTTTGGTTTAGTGTAAAATAGATATGCTTTCAAAAACAGAAAGATGGCAAATTATGTAGTTCGGAGAATAATTGTTTTTTTTTTAATTCATTCACTCATATGTTCTTCAAACATTTGTTAAATACAGTTATGTGCCAAACATTGTACAAGGCAAGTAAATAAAATTTAAATTAAAAGGAAACTGCCCAAGAAATACAATTGAGAAAATAAACAGAACAATGTAATAAATGCTACAGTAAAACAACAAAAATCCTATGGCAATATAGAGAAACTGAGTATATACAGTGAAACTATTTAGAATCATATAACTAATTTATCGCCCCCCAACAGTTTCATTTTCTAAGGGATAAACAGTATTTAGACAGCATAAACTTCAGAAGAGATAGAGATAGTATCTCCTTAATTGTGTTTTATAGAATCATAATAAAATTATTTATTATTTTGAAGCAATATTTGTCTTCTCAGTCATTCAGAGAATATTTGTTGGGCTCTGTTATGGGTCATGTTACATGTATAATCAATATATTTAGCTTAGTTGCAAATATGTTCCCTGACCATGTGTATTTGACAAATTCACTAACAAACAGTCCAAATTTCACTATTTTTTTAAAAATGGAGATCATGAATGTTAGATGTCAATCCCATATTTTGAGCCAGAGGCAATATTACCATCATATCATCTAGAGATTCAAAATACAATTTTTGAGGCCTGAAGGCAAACTGGCCAATTAAGTGCTAGTCACACTGCAAAGCTCATTTTGATAGATCATTTTTATTTCCCATCAGGTCAACCATGCCATTTAAATTCATGTTAAAAGGGTGCGACAGAAAAGAACTGAATAAAAAAGTCATGAAAATAAGAAACCTGAATTATGAGAAGTAGCAATTCTTACATGGAATGAGAAGCCAAGTAAATAATATTTTCTGATTTGATGATGATTCAAGTTTAAGGAATGAAAAAATACAATAGCAACTCTAAACATAAACATGATACAAAACCCAAAAAGGGTTTAAATTTGTTTTCAAGACCTTTAGGGGCCTACCAGATAACAATCCTATAGGTCAGCCGGAGTGATTACATTTTAGAACAATCTCTTAATTTCACATTCTTGAGAATTGGTGTATCCCCAAATCTGGGAAAATTTCTGGTTTACAGAAGTAACTGTATTCCCTAAGTTAATAAAAAAAAAAAAAAAAAAAAAAAAAAAAAACTACCCTCAAGTCTTTTTCATATTCTAAATATTTATTTTATATTTTGTTATTCACAATGATACAAAATCTGATTTTACTTAAAAATAAAAAAGACATACAATGAAACCATTAACAGGGCATGTGGTCAATTCTGGGGATTGTATTTCAATATGCGGGAGCTACAGAAAACTGTTCTTGATGGCTATGTTGGACTCACCAGTACAGAAGTGCTAGAGGTTCCCAGATACACATGCGAATGTCATGTCCATTATGCCTGCTGGAAAGGAATGTTCGATTCTATTGTTGATGCCTAGTAGGGGCAGTGGGGAGGGGGGGATTGTTGTAAAAGGTTTTCTAAACTATGACCACTGGTGATCATTTAAGAAAAGAAAGCCAGAGTTAGGGGATATGTAAACATTTTCTTGTAGCACAAATATTTGTGATCTTTGTAGAATGATTTTTGATGTATACTTGAGTAAATTAAAGATAACAATCAATTTAAACTTTAAAAAAAGTGATCATTAAAAACCCATTTTTAAAATCAGATGTTATTTATAATTATGAAATTCATAGAGCCAACTGATATAAGCATATAGGAAAGAAAGACTTTTCTGAAGTGATTGTCATAGATGCCAGCAGTAAAATATTTTAGTAAGAGCTTTCCCACTTTTCCTTCCATGGTGGGAAATCCATGCCCTTGAGTTAAGTATGATGTCACAAAGAATCCTCTTTAAAATTTAAAATCTTTAGAAGCATAACATTAACCCAATGTTCGTTCACACAATATGGAACAGAATATCAGCTTGATTCAATCACAGACTCTAAAATTGAGAGGAACAGTTTATTTAGATGATTAAAAGTATGTGAATGAATCAGTTGGGAAAAAAAAATCAGTTAAGACACTCCTGGGAGAGATAAACATGAGTTGGGTAGTTGAGGATTTCAGCAGAATAAGAGCATTCAGAAATAAATGAGGCAGACACATAAGGAAGAAACATAAGATTTGCTAAGGAGATGCCAATTAAAAGAACTTATTTTTTTAATCACCCAGGAAAGTGCAGTATAATACAGAATATTCTATAATTGCTGTCAAACATTTTCAAAATTGGCAAATATAATTTAAAAATTTCCTATAAAATAGTATCACTGAAGATAGTGAAATACACTGTGATCTTCCTCATGAAACAATTCACGGCTTATCATCTATATGAATAACTTTATATGGTTTATGAACTATTCTCCATAAATCATTTGGGTAATATTCAAATGTACTGACTAGCAAAATACAATGGGCAACTGTAAAGATATAATTACTTGGGATGTTTCTTCTTTTGTTTTTTTTTTTTTTTAATCTTAAAAGGAATCAGGGTCAAATTAATAATGACTGAAGCTCAAAACTTGATATGTAGACATTTTCACTGTTTTTTTTTTAAAGATACAGAGGAAAAGTGCCTCATGTGATTGCTATTGGTCAATATAATACCATTAAAATGTCTTTCATATTATTTTCGACAGTTATTTAGCAGGCAGATTATATTGTAATGTTAATACTAAGGAAACAAACTCTCTTCATGATTAAGAAACATGACATTAGTTATAATTAGTAAGTACTGGATATAACCTGGATTTGAATTTCAAGATTTTCAGATCATTCATGAGAAATTCCCTCTTGATAACTGGAAAATGCTAGCAATCTAAAATCGTGTCACCATCAAATTTGACACCTGATTTTAGAATAACTGATTATTAGCCCGACTTTGACAGTTTTATCACATCCTGGTTATTAGTTCACTTATCTCATTTATTACACAACCACTTTATAGTCCAAATGAAGCAAAAAATAATGGTAAGAATCAATTCTGCTTTTATCTAACTGTATGTATAAGTAACATTGATTACTGTTGTCCATTTTTATTCATTGTATGTAATGCACTGTTCCAAAGAAGCAATAACCTCTCCCTTATTATTATCTCAAATAGAAAATCATGAAGTTTATTCATCTTTTTTTTCAGTAATTCCCTAAGTTGAGTAATCAAATGTGTCCTTTTCATCAAAAATCTAAAGAATCTGACCTATCCCTGGCTTCATATGTAAAAGACTATGTCTTAATCCGAAGCTATTTGTATTTTCCTTCATTGTACACTGCATTCCAGTAATTTCTTAGAGTTAACTTTACAGCCATTAAAATGTTTCTTGTGTTGGAGCTTGTGTTTTAGTCTCATGTTCTCATTTATCTTGAGACAAATATAAATAATCTGTGCATCAGCAACTGTTTTCTTCTTTTTCACAAGAAGAATTGTTAGGTCTGTAGTTTAGGTGCAAAAAGAGCAGCAGGATAAGGATGCCAAGCCGAAGAGTTAAATGCATGGTTTGCACTGGATTTATCTTTGTATTGGAGCAGATGTTGCAATAGTATCCACACCACAAAATAGTATTGATCTGCTGAATGGTTGCTTATGAGTTTATGATTCACTCACAAGTCAAGGGATCCTTCTTCAAAATCACTTTGCAGTTTTACACATCTATTAAATGATCTTATTACCATCTTAAAAGTGGGTTCAACTTATTACTTTTTGGATTTCTCATCTTTCACAGTGCTTAAACCTATCACGTTGGTACTTTTTAAAAACTATAAGGTTGTAGGTGGTTATAATTTTCCCAGATTTCAGACAGCATCCTTGCTTTCTTACTAAGGCCTTTCAGATATATGCTCCACTATTGTCAGAGGAACAACTTGGAGATGCTCTGAAACTGAAAATTTCTAGATGGGAACCAAAAATTTCCATAAACCCCTCCACATGATGCCCACTCTCTAATGCCTTGCCATTTCAACATGCTTACTTGGATTTACCTATCGGGTTGGGATGGCCAGCATTTACCTTGAAATTCTCTGAAGAATAAAGAAAAAAAAAATTAGGATCTTTTCATAATGAATATTTTGAACTACCCTTAAGAGTTAGCCACTAGAAAACATTATCACTGGGTATATTTTGGAGCCTTTGATGGCATCTTCATTACCCTCATAAAATAGCAAACAACCATGGTTTTATCCTGATTGTCTTGATGATTGTCTTGATTAAAACAATCGAATGTTTTCCTGATTGTCTTGATTAAAACAATCGAATGTTTTCCTCTTCAACAGATAACTGAGTAGTTGGTCTATGTTACTTACTTTTCCAAAATCAGACATTGGATGTCACTGATAATCTCATTGGTGGAAGAATGGAAGAACAAATAGTGCTTCTGCATCATGTGACTCTTTCACCTACTAGGTTGGTAATATATACAATTCTATCCATCATTAACAGTCACAATCCATGGGGGAAATAATTAAACAATAATTAAACAAGATAGGTTAAGCTTTAAGAAAATTTTAAATTTAACCGAAAACTGTAGCCTAATATTCTGTTTTTAACATTTAAACAGACATAACCCATTATGCAACAGAGCTTTATTTTATGACAGAGTTCATCTAAAACTTAAACCATGTATCATATGCTGATTTATTTTGAATATATATTATGTATGAAGAAGCATTATCAGACATTTTAGGAACAAAGAGTCCAACTCAAAAATTATGTAAATCCCTATAATTGTCCCCATTCTTTAGAAGTAAAAAAATGATATTCAGAGGTATTAAATGACTTGTTTTAATAACCAATAAGTGACAGAATTGGGATTCTAACATAGATCTGTCCAATTCCAAAGCCTGAACATTTTCCACCCAGAATATTGCATTTCATTCAAAACTTACTTTAAACATAATTCCCTAGTGGACTTGATCTATGGAATGACAGTTTAACAGGTTAATGGACATATAATCCTTTATTCACCTATTCAACAATATTATTTGCACTTATTACTGTATTCTTTCTATTAGGTTCAATGCATACAAAAGATAAATGGACCTCATCTTGTTCTTTAAGCCAATTTTGGCAGGATCACTGAAAGAAACATAAGTTGGTCTTGGAAAAAGAGAAAAGTTCAGAGAAGAGCTCATATCTCAAGTGGGTCTTATGAAATAAAGTATGTATTGATGGACACTGTTGGCTGTAAGGCTTAATGTGTAATCTTGGAAAATTTCATATCTTTTTTTTCAGGGAAGTTTCAGAGCCCCTTATCTTAAAACAGTAACCATAGAGGTTGAAGGGGCATATTTTCTCAAGCTTACTCATTTTTTAATGTTCCTCTATGTTATACCATTGACACTCTGCCCATGCATAAAAATAGCCTTGAATATGTTTATAGGTAGTCTGAAAATGACAACTAACCATATTTGTTGATAAAACACAAATAAACATAAAACATACTTCTGAAAGCTCAAATGCTATTGGGAATCTATGGGAAAAAAAACATTACACAGAAAATATTTTGTTTGAAGTATTTCTCTTACTTTCATAAAGAATAAAGCAATACACTTTTAGCTCCAAATTGAGAGCATTTGGATAAATTCTCTAAGAACATAGACCAACTACTCAGTTATCATTGGATAAAGTTTCTTTATATATTCTCACCTTTGTAGCACATGCATGAAAGGATATGAAAACACAATATTGTATAACTATATATATCCATAGCAGTAAAGTAAATTTCCAAGATTTTAAGAATGACAGTAATTATGTTTATGAAATTTGAGAAATATTATGTTGTTGCAATTATTTTTATTGTCAGGATAGGGCACAAGTTATAGTTAAATACACCTCCATGTTTGCTAATGATCCCTTTGTAAACACTACTTATTTTTAAAATTATCACTCAACAATAGGTAATTAACCTTCCCTAAATAATCCCTGTGCTAGTATTTCTACTAACTTGAATCATCATAGCCGACTTGAATTTTAACACTAAAATGTATCTAACACTAAAATACATCTTAAAATATTCAAATTGTTTTCTTAATCATACCAAAATGTTAATTCATGGGTCAACATATTTAAAGGAAACCCTAATGCAATTTCATTTCAATTATGTTTCTATGTACAATTAGTGTCAAACATTAATCCCTCCCCAACATACACTTTGTGTACCTCTTCTCAGGTGAAGTACAAGTGTAAGTCTTAGAATAAATGAAATGGGAACAAAAAAGTATCCAAAACAAACATGGAATAACATATGAAAAAGGCTAGTAATTTTTTTTTATTTTATCTTGGGCTTGTGACTTGATTATGTAGGTGTATAAATTAGATATGGAAGTACAAGTCTATGTTTCAATTTAAAGTCCCTGTACTTGTTAAAGTGCACACTACACTAAAACCATTGCTGACAGCCAACTTTGACCCTGTCCTTGTGATCCTGGCAACATAATTTGCACCCTGTAGAAATGAAGATAACTTTTTCCTATGACAAGACTGTGTTCCACACTGGTTAATTAGCACACAGATGGCAGGGAAGCTGCCCATTTTACCCCCTACTATACAAACCACACATTTATATGCAGCACATATTGCAAAGTGGAATATTTGCACCAGTCATATGGTAGTAATCAGGTCTTCACTTTTGAAAGTTAGAATAAAAGAGAAGGTAATGATTATGAACTTCAAAGTACAGTGCACACAAATAATTGGACAGGCTTCATTGAGAAAAGATGAGGCACAATTTATTATGCTGTTCTTATAATTTAATTCTTAATTCTTGTAAAAGGGTATGTACATGTGAAATTTATCTAAGATATTCATGAATTTGTGCCAACTTAAATATCAGAATGATTTAAAGGAAAAGTGGAGAAATACCATATATAATTTTGTAAGAATGCATTTTGAGGGTTTTGTTTGAATACAAGTGTCCAGTGATAAACTCAGCACTTCAAAATCCAGGAGCTTTACTTGAACAACTGACATTAAACAAAACAGCTAGAATCCCTTGCCTAGAGCATTCTATTACCTGCTCTTTACTCCATCCAAAACTTAGACAGGATTATCTCTCAAACTGATGAACACCTATGAAATGTTTAAATATTTATGCTTTTATAACAAATATTCCTGAGTGTAAGGAAATGACTATATGTATGTCTTCAGAAGGGTTCTTCTGAGCTATAGGCTATAGGGAAAGTAATGATATAGTAGTAAGTACATGTTGAGAATTTCTTTTTATAACTCACTTAACTTCACTGTGATCTGGCTGTGGATAACCAAAACTTGACCAAACTGAAACACACAACATTCAAGTCTGGGTTCTTGGTAAACAAGGCTCTTCATTTTTAGCTAATATTGCTAATTATTTTTAGTTATATTCTTCTATCATTACATTTTTTAATTACTGAAAGAAAACATCTGAGAATCCAAAAAATAACACATACTTTTAAAAAAGGTTATTGGCCTAAGATTCTATTCTTCTTGAAAACAGAATCTTCCCCAGTATTATGGAATATATTTTGGTGCACTATGCTAACATAAGACCCTGACATTTTAGTCTAATTGAACTCTTGTTTCTTTATTATACCTAAAGCACCACGTTAAAATCTTCACATTACCTATTTCCAAGTTATTTCATTCAAAAAGCTGTATCCAGATAGTGGTATTCCATATTCTAAAAGTTCAAAAATGTGATCTTTACACAATTAAGAAAATCACATTCCTTCTGTAGAAATGCATATTAATAACCCCCAATACACTTATATCTTGCTCCGGAAAGACCTTTCTATAAATTTTCCAAGATAGCCTTTGGGGGCTGCCTATATCTTCATGCTTCCCTGGCAATGACAATTTTCACTTTGAAGATGTCAAACAAGGAAAGGAAGCATCACATAATTTAGGAGTGAGAATGAATGTGATCTGAGCACTGGTCACCCTTGAAGCAGAAAACGTAATGTACATTCTAGACAAGAAATCTACTGCAGAGGACAAGGACATTGAACTGCAGTCAGGTCTAATAACACCCTAATGTTATAAAGGAATGTTTTTTCAAATATATGTCTAAGTACAAAAAAAAAGTATATTATAAAATAACAAAGGATTTAGAAAGAGGATCTGCTTCACTAATGATGTAAAGAGCTATCTGGCCCGTGCAGTGGCACACACCTCTCATCCCAATGGGTCCAGGAGACAGAGGTGGAGGCAGGAGGATGGTAAGTTCAAAGACAGCCTCAGCAATTTATAGAGGCGCTAAGCAACTCAGTGAAACCCTGTCTCTAATAAAATACAAAATAGGGCCAGGGATATGGCTCAGTGGTCGAGTGCCCCTGAGTTCAATCTCTAGTACCACACTCCAAAAAAGATGTAGAATGCTGCAAAAGTGTTCCTGCCACCAAAAAATGAAAAATAAGTTGGTTAATCTATAAAATGACAGGTTATCTCAAACCCTTTGGAAAGGTTTAGTCATCATGCAGTCAAACAACCTGAATTACAAAGAGGGGCAAAACTCTCCAAAGAGATACAGATTATACAAACACAAACTGTTCAGACAACTTAACCATCAAAGTACATGGTCCTACATAAAATGCCCCCGGTAGAGCAGTCAGGCTGGATGGGATTGGCAGCTGTGGGGCACAGGCACAAAACATGTAGCTCCTTGAACTCTTTTAATGTATGTTAACTATTGCTGCATTATAATTAACATTTTGCTGACATATTATAAAAGGCCATCAAGTACAGTATTTCCTGTTTTACTTATTTGGATAAGACATGTTTTATTTTTTTCAAGATAAACTTTTGCTATCATAATCATTGGTAAATGAGAATGAGATGGTATATATGAAAGAGATCTGAAAACATTAATCTCAAATCAGGGACTCACATGTAATCAATCAGTTTGCTGGAAAGTACTATCTTTTTAGAGTTCATAATTATTTTTAGTGATAAATACATACAGACTGTCATTAAAGATTTAAAAAATTAATGAAAACAAGAATGAAAATTATATCTTGGAGAAAATAAAGAATATTGATATTTCCTAAGCAACCCTGGAAACTGCAAATTCAAAGTAGGGAAAAGGAGACTAGGCCCTTGGGGAAGGATTTAGATGACAGCAAGAAATGATGTATGAGGAGAAAGGGAGATGAACAATTTAAACACACATACACAAACACACAAGGTAACAACAAAAAACTAACAGTGTAAAGTTATTTTTAAAAGGAGCAATTAACTTGTACAAATCAAGCTCATAGATCTATCACAGCTTCTTGAGAACACATAAAAATTAAATTTCCATTGAGAAATACAATTAAAAACAGAAAAAAAAATGGTGGAGAGACCTTGTTTAATCCAAGTCTCATCTCTGTCAGTGACTTCACTGGCTGTAGCCAAATTTCTCAAGTCTTTAAGATTCAGTTTGCTCACATGAAAATGAGTTCCCAGCATTCTTTTCAGTGAACATATATTTGCATGTTGAGCTCTTAAATCAAATGCTGAAAAAATTAAGTGTGTGCATGAACATTTGTTATCTTTTTGGCAAGAGACAGAACAGTAGAGGAAATTTAGCACTGAATTTATTTCTTCTTGAAGATATCCAAACTTTTATCTATTTCATTGTGTTAACTGGGTTTAAGAAAATAAGCTGTATTTAAGTCTGACAAAGTAATCATTAGAATGGATGTAGTCTGTAGAAGTTGATATAGTTTTAATGAGATCTAAGAAAATTGCACACAACTGAAACAGAGTTGATTTGTTCCAAGGTCTATGAAATAAAGAGCCTGTTATTTGTAGAAACCAATTTATATTTAAAAATGTTCTTAAAGAAAGGAGAAAAGTTTACTCAAGGAAAATAATAAACAAAAGCATTCATTGTTATCAAATAATTATAAATTAATTTTATATTCAGTATTCATTTGACAATAAGCATGAAAATGTTTTAAACTTAAATCACTGTATTTTTTGCACATAAAAGTTTAAAGTGCAAAAATTCAATAATATCATAAGACCAACAACATGAATCTTTTACCTCTAATTTTACAGTCTTGCTTAATGGACATCTCGTACTAAATTCATTTCAATATTTTATAAGCAGCTCAAATTAAACATGTAGGAAATTAAATCTAAGAATTCTTTCTTTTCTATAAGTTTGTTACATTCTAGGATGTAGCATGAGGTCTTACTAAAAATTGGAAAGTTTTTAATGCTTTTCCTTTCTATTAGATGTAATAAAATGGTAAGTTTATTAGTTATAAGTTGTTCTAGTAATAATGCATGTGGAAATAAAAGCAAGTAATATGGTATGAAAATCTCAATTAATATCTAAGCTATGACTTTTAACATATGGAACATAAAATGAAATATGAATATTTATTAACCCTAAAGAAATTAGGAAAGAGACAAGATAAAATTTTAAAAATCAGAGGGGCATTATGAAAATCTTATACTAATAAATATAGTATTTATTTAAATGCATCAATTAAAGGTAAATGTAACAACACTCTAATTAAAAGGCAGATATTGTCAGAGTAGATAAATAAGAGAGATACAACTGGTTGTTGCCAATATAAGAAACTCATTAAATATGAAGAAACAGACATGTTGAGAGGAAAAGAGAAAAAAGATACAGTATGAAGATCATAAACTTAAAATCCAGACAAAAATATTAAGAGACAATAATGGATAATGAAAATAGGGACAATTAACTTGGAAGTTATAACAACTAGTTATAACTAGTTGTGTGTAAGGATGCAATAACAGAGAAATGCATAAGCAAAACTGTCAGAAGTAATGAGAGAAACAGAAAGAAAATTGGAAATACAAAAATCCCTCTTTCAGCAAATTAACATGTAGATTACAAAAGAAATCAGTACAGATATACTAGATATAAGCAACATTAACATCTTGACCTAATTAACTTATCAAACACTATAAGTAAGCCATTGGATACACATTCTTCTCAGGTATGTAGGAATGTTCATTAAAATAGAGCACATGCCTGGCCATAAAATTATTAGTAATGTTTCCAAATACTAATATCTTACAGAATGTATTTATTAATCAAAATAGAACTTAAGTAGAAATCACTAACAATAAGGTATCCATAAACTATCACAGAAATTTGTAAGTAACAAACTGTTAATTAAGCTTCAAACAAAGAAGTAATCACAAGGAGAAATTTTAAAATATTTTAAATTGGATAATCATAAAAATATATCATATCAGCGATGATGGCATGCTATGAAAAAAATGCTTAAAGAGAATTTATGATTTTGAATGTCTGTATTAGAAAAGGGGAAAAATATGAGGCAGTGACCAATTTTATATTTTAATAATAAAGGAAAAGTTCTGAATAGCCCAAAGTAAGTGGCGAAAAAGAAATGATTAAAAACAGAAATAAATGAAATGTAATTCAAATAACAGAATAAATTAATAGCAAAAACTGGTTTGGAAAAATAAATGTATTTGAAACACTCTTTTCAAAAACTAAGAACAAAGCTAAAGAGTGAAACATAAATCAACAAAAAGAAAGAGATACTATTTTGGATCTTGCAGAAAGAAAAAGCAAAATCAAAGGATATTACTAAAGAGTTTAGGCCAGTAATTTTGAAAACCTAGATAAAAATGCATGATTACCTGGGTTAAACATACACACACAAATTACAAAAACTGAGAAAAAAATCAGAAAATCTCACCATGCCTTTATATATTATGGAAATTATTTATAACCAAATACCTTTACATCAAGTAAACTGAGGCATAGATTCTCTTTCTCTTGCAAACTCTATGTAACATGAAGGGGGAAAATACCATTCTTAAACACACTCCACAGAAAACAGAATAGATGGCCTGCCAAATGACCTTGATACCATAATTCATTAAAATAATACAAAAACATTACAGACAAATGTCCCTCATGAACACACACATACACAAATATTCTCTACAAAATACTCTCAAGTATTTTGAGAGTATTCTCCAGCAGTATTCTAAAAAGTCAATACATCCTATGTATAAAAAGCCAATTATCCTATGAATTCAAAGTTGATTCAAAACTCAAAAACTTATAATTTGGCAAAACTTGTAATTTGTCAAAGGAAGCATAAGAATAATATGATCATCTTTCTACATGCAGAAAAAGCTTTTAACAAAACTCAGACCATGTGCCAAAAGTTCTCAGCAAAATAAAAACGAATGTATGTGAAGTGCTTCAATTTTATAAAGACATCTGTTAAGGAACTGGCTAACTTCATACCTAATGGAGAAAGACTGAATGCATTCTTGAATCAAGATAGGGATGTTTGCTCTCATGATATCTACTCAATAATGTGGTGAAGGTCTTAGCTATTTATTATAGTAAGTTAAAGGGTTAAAAAGTACAAAGAGTGAAAAGGAATAATAAATAAATAATAAATAATAAAATAATAAATAAATAAATAAATAAAATAATAAATAATAAAACTCACTATTACAAGGTGGCTTTAATATCTGTGTAAAGAAGTCGAAGTTCTAAAAATATAATAACTACAATTAATAAGTCAAATGACAAGTTTCAGAATATAAGGCTGATAAAAAATAGATATTTGTATCAATTAGCAACTTATGCTTTTAAATTATAAATAATATTATTCATAATAGTTCCAAAAACTTAGTATACTTATAAATATAAATCACCAAAAGACAGACAATACCTTTAGCCAGAAAACTACAAAACTTACTGACAGTTTAAAAGACCTAAATAAATGAATATCACTACTGTGTTCATAGAGAGGAAGCTTAATTTTTGATCTGTATACTAAATGCAATACAAATGAGAAACTCAAGCTTTTTGTAAATATGAAAGCTGATTCTAAAATTCATATTAAAAGTCAAAGGGTCTCAAGTAGCTAAAATAATTCTGAAGGAGGGACTGGGGTTGTGGCTCAGTGGTAGAGCACTCACCTAGCAGTGTGAGGCGCTGGGTTTGATCCTCAGCACCACATAAAAATAATAAATGAAATAAAGGTATTGTGTAGAAATACAACTAAAATTTTTAAAAATAATTTTGAAGGATATAAAACTTAGATTCCATATCCTTCCTGATTTTAAGATATTAATACATTACAAATATAATGCTGATATGAAACACAGGCACAATGATCAACAGAAGATCAATGGAGAATAACACATGGTCCATTAGGACATATATGGTCAACTGATTTTAAAAAAAATCTCAAGATATTTCAATGAGAATAGTTTTTCAAATGAATTGTGCTGGAATAAGTAAATACCCATATGAATAAAATAAAATAATTTCAAAATACTCCATACATGAAATATTTTATAGACCAAAACTTACAGTTGTAAACTATAATATGCCAAAGAATAAAAATACAATAGGAAATGTTTAAGTCCTGGAGATAGGCAATGACACTAAAAACACTGATCATGAAAGAAAGAAAATTAAAAATTATAAATTATCCAAACACATAGACACACACAAAGAGAATTATTCTCATTTTATATATAATTTTACTGGGAAATTCTGAGGAAATATATTATAGTTTCTATTCCTCCAGAATTTACGAAGTCATTGATTTAGATAATTACTTTATTAAATCAACAGCCTTTCAAATGCTTTTAGATTTGAATTAATTTGAGGAAATTTTATATACACTTCAAAAATGGACACAAAAACAACAAGAGCTGGTGAGGTTAAGGAACAACAGGAAGTCCTGCTGAAGGGAATGCAAAACGGCACAGCCACTTTGGAAGAGAGTTCTGCAGTTTCTCATAAAAACTAAACATATTTTTATCACATAATCCAGGAATCAGGCAATTTACCCAAAAGAAAACCTATATCCACACAACCTGTACACATGCTTATGGCAACTTTAGTCACAAGTTCCCAACACAGAAACAACCAACACATTCTTTACTGAGTAGATGGCTATGTAAATTGGTTGTACTTGCAGACAATGGAATAGTATACTGTGCTAAAAAGAAATAAGCTATGAAGCTATGGAAAGATCTCATGTGGCTTTTGCTAAGTGAAGTTAGCCAATCTGAAAAGCCTAGTTGATTCCAACTATAGTTGGCATATGATATTTTGGAAAAGGTAAAACTATGGAAACAATCCAAACATCAATGGTTGCCAGTGTTTAGGGAGAAAAGAAGGAAGAACAGGTAGAACTCAAGGAAATTTTAGGGCAGTGAAACAATTCTAAATGTATCTTACAGAATGGTGGATAAATGTCATACATTTGTCAAAACCTATATAATTACAACACCAAGAGAGAGTCATGAACTATGGACTTCTACTTCATCCCTTGTAGCAGATGTACCATTTTCTTGGATGATGATGTTGGTGGGAACCTATTTATGTGGAGGGGAAAAGAGTGTACAGGAAACTCTCTGTTCAGTGTTTTTATTGGTTCTTTTTAGTTATAAATAACAGAAGAGTCAATTTTGATATAATTAAACAAGTATGGAACATATCTTATTCTAAAAAGGACCATAGTCTTATGGATGCCCATGTTACTGAGATTCACTACAATACGTTTGTATATGTTTTGCTGTGAATATAGCAATGCTCTAAAAATTAAAATTTATTTTTTAAAAAATCTACAAATGTAGACAACAGATTTTCTAACAAAGGATGGAGTGGAGTTGGCATGGAAGGAGGTGGTAGAAATGAACATTTCATTAATTTTACATATAATTTTCCCTGTCTGGCACCCTGTCATCTTAGGAGATGAATATTTTCTGGTTGAGTTTTTACACTGAATCACTTACCACTGTATGTGCTTATTAACAGTCTGGGTATATGCTTATTAACAATTTGCAACTCCCACAAAATATTGCCATATTAATGGTATTCAAAGCAAGAGGACATTTTAAAATGTCAATTATTGAGCCACTATAAAAAGAACTTATTCTTCCAGCAAGTATCTTTAGAAAACAATCTGCTAAGGTATATGAAAAAAAAAATTGAGTATGTTGAAAACAGCTCTGCATGATGCTAAGATTCAATAAGAACAAGAAATTTAGTTACTTATTCATACAGGTTGTCTACCTGATGCCAAACATCCTTTTTGGAGTCTGAAGTCCTCAGTTTTCATCTGAAGGTTAAAACCATTTAACATATTTGCTAATATTTACTTTCTGTTTCATAATATACAAAGTGCTTTAGATACCTCATCTTATTTGAATATTGGATAAATATGTAATATATAATAATTAAGCCTATTTACCAAGAAAATAATTAAGGTTTTGAAAGAATAGGTGAGTCCAGTAATTCAAAGTTACTAATCTGAGAAGGGCTCTGTGAAGAAAAGGCCACCCACAATGCAAGCCACCAGGAGCCCACAGGTTAAGATCTCTGTTGTTTACCAAGTCCATAAAAGACCCATTTTACATGTTTGTGTGCTCCTGCAGGCAGTTTTGGAAAAGGAGACAATAGTTAATACACTTCACATAATTACTGCTTTTAGAAAAACTGCCCTCTCATCCTTTTTGTTTTTAGTAAAAGGAATGCTCTCTAAAGATAATATAGCCATCAAAATACAAGTGCCTATAACATGAAAGGCTCATTGTATCCCTGACATTCTGCTTCACTACATCAGAGTTTGAAGAACAATGATGTAAAGCTTTCTCCCCTCTGTGCAACAATCCAAAGGGCAATAATTACCACAAAAAAAAGGACCAACATACTTGTTTCTGACATTTTGCCATTATTAATTTATCCCCTGGACAGTTTTGCGTCAAACATTTTGCATTTTTTAACATGAATAATCACTTTCACAATTGGCAATTGTTTTTTAGTATTAGGAAGTTATAAGAATCTTGGTCTAATATGGGATTCTAGATTTCTGCATTTCTACTTATTTAAATTATCAAGGTACATAGCTGGTTCAGAGCACAAATCCTGTAAAAATCATTCTTTTTTTCCCCCACATAAAAATCATGTCACATGTATTAGTTATCTATTGCATTCTTCTAAATAATTTCCTGGTTTGTTACTTTAGTGCTTTCTGATATCATGAAATGATATCAAGTTGTATCTTATTTGTTTTCTCCTTCATTTGGGCACTTTAATGTAAATTTTAAAAATTATAGAGGGTGTTGCTTTAAAACAATGTTGGGACTAACATTTAGGTCAATGATGTAGTAGGAAACTTGGTGTTTATTTGAAATGTTTTCCAAATTATTATAAATCCTAAAGAATAAAACTTTTTCGGATTTGTTGAGAGCTCTTTTTAAGTAGGTATGTTTCCCTTAATCAAGCTGGTATAGGAGGAATCAAGACAAAGCTTAAGAGATTTTTCTATAACCATTAAATATTTAATTATATTGAACATGGTATTTAAGTATGGATTTTGATGACTTTGAGAGAGCCATTAAAAGGCTGGAAACAGAGCTATAAATTCTATCAAATTATTGACCAATAGGCTCAACAGCATATAAAAGATTCACAGAATTCTCTGGGGTAACAGTTTCCAGAAAAACAATAAACTTTAGTGGGTATCTCAAATGCATGAAAACTGCTACTTAGGAAATAATTTATGACAAACATCAATGCAAAAAAATAGTATGTAAACAAATAAAAATTCATGTGAAATAAGTTCCTCTTTATAATTTTCTTAATTCTTAACTTGATGGGGGCTAAGCCCTAAGTTATTCAATCAAACATTAATCTAAGTGCTGACATGAAGGCTTTTTGCAGCTGTGAATTAAGTCCATAATCAGTTAACATTGAGTAAAAGAGGTTATTCTAGATAATCCGGGTGCACCTATTTCAATCAACTGAAAAGCAGGGCTGAAGCTTCTCTGAGAAAAGAAGAAATTCTCTTTTTAAATAGCAGCTTCTCCAGCATCTGAAATTACTAGTCTGACGTTTCTGTAGCCTACCCTACATATTTCTGATCTTCTTTTTCAGTCTCCACAGTCAGGTGATAGAATTCCATGAAATAAATCTCGAAATATGTATCTCAGGCTGATAATACTTCTCTGGTTTAACCTTGATACAAGGCTATAGGATAAAATTCAGGTAAAGTATACAACACATTTTAACAGTTGGTTTTGTTTTGTTTTATTGTTTTTTTGTTTGTTTGTTTTGTTTTAGTCTAAGCTCTGGGATGGTGGGGGCAATTTTATCTTCTGCAATGGTTGTATATTATTTAATATATAATTTGAAGAATAGTGAAAAATAAAGTTATCTACTCTTTGGTGGGGAGAAAAGGAAGCCAAGGTATCAATTGGTTTCATGACAGAGGTGTAGGCAAGAATATGCAACCTCATTCCGAGAGTGTTTCAGGTCAAAGGATGTTCTTATTAAATGATATCTCCATTAAGAAAAGGAACTGGCTGAAGTGATTTAGTCAATGTATGTGGATAGTCCTTGACAGGGCAAGAATTCAAAATGGTTTTGAGGAAAATCTTAGGCCAAGAGGAGAAAGATTGTTTGGGCAGAGAAAAACTGAACTTGATAGGGAGAGTTGTACAGAGCATGGTGACTTGTGGCACATGTAAGGTGGGTAACAAATTGGGACAACAAAAAAATGAGATAGCCAAAGGGAAGACTGATAGAAAATGGAACTATGTGCTTTAAAATGAAAAAAGTATACTTTTTGAAAAATACTCTTTAAACTTCAGGCAGGAAAGTTGTTAAAAAATGCAGTTTCCTATGCTCTGCCTTTAGAAATTCTGATTCATATGCCTGGAGCAGGGCCCAGAAATCCTCAGATTTTAAGCAAATGCCATTGATGATTCCGGTGCAAGATGCTCAATGAAAAATCATAGCTTGATAGTTTCTGTTTTTATTTGACTAGAAATCTCAGGGAAAACATGGTATCTCTCTTAAATTTTTAAATGTTCACCTGTATTTATTACCTTTGACCATTATTTTTGCATTCTTTCACTTTCCTAAAAACATATTTTTGGTCTTCCCATAAACTTCTCTCTCTACCCTTTGGGATTTACAACAAACAAAAGAGCCATGGAATGAAGAAAACCCATAAAGAAATGATACAATGATTTTACCTTTCATAAATTTAAAACAGCCCAACATTAAAGAATCAGAATACAGAGGACACATTCACAAACCAGGTTGGTTTCTGAATCATCTTTTGAATGATGAGTAGGTATAAACACATATAAGGTGGGTTAGAAAGTCACCTCTAATCTATCCATGTTGGGTTTGCAAGCATTATCAGTAACATTAGATAAAGCTTTTACAGAGATTATATAAAGAATCCACAAAATGGAAACAAAGTAAAGGAAAACAACTCTGAAAGTTATTATAGTCACCAGGTTCTAATGAAACTACATGGAAAGACAGAAAATAAATAAACCCCACAAACAGTTCTGAAAGAGCATTACATCAACTATAAAACTTCAGAGTTCAGTATAAGTAATAACAATAACCAGTGAATAAAACACAAACAAAAACATCTGTACTTTTCTTATTGGTTAAATGCTTTTTTCCTCTTAACATATTCTTCAAGGATTTTAAAAATCAGCATCCATAATATTTAAAAGAATAATTCAGATATGCAAAGCCTCTGGGTGTCAGCACTAATGCTTATATATTTCATATTGTTTCTGTAAAGAGGCAAACATTTCTTTTTATAAAATTTTATACTTTCTACCTAACTCTTTGAAAATATAGGGGACAGAAATTTTCCACAATTTAATGTTACAAAAAGCCTTTTTTGTTGTTGTTGTCTGCATTGTAAATTCAGGAAACTAATACTGTTCAGAATAGAAAACATATGGGTTTTTATCTGATACATTTTCTAAACATGGGTCCATAATGCTAAATTTGACAAGGATTCTAGATAGGCCTTAATAATTGTATTCTATTTTTTGTAGGTATGTATTTACTTAACAGTAAAAATGTAAGATAATTATATCAAAATATCATTTTACTCCCTCCCTCCATTTTCACATACAAGTATCGAACTTGCTAAGTTCCATCATAGCTCCCTCACCCTACTCCATTGTGTCCCTGACACTACCTCACAGGCATACTGGTGTCATAGGTTCCCAGTTTTCTTTGGTTGATCTTCTACTCTACCTGTTTTGGATCACAATAAAATGCTTTATATAATAATGTAGTAAGTTTTCCTTGTCTCTTAACAGAAAATTTTAATTAAAAAGAAAACTTTAATCATTTGTATTTTCATATGTTGGGTTTGTTTCTATATAATATCTAAAACTATCATATAAATAACTCCCATAACTTAATTCCAAACAGAAGGAGCTTCCATAAACAGTTACTTTTAATCATGAAAATCAGCAGCTGTATAACTGGACTATCATTAAGAGCTTTCATATATTGTGAAAATTACAAGTATATCTGTACACATAAAATGCTTGAGTTTTAATGTATAAGAAATGATCAGTACATTTCTGAATTTTCCACAAATACTGCCAACACAATTTTTTTTTTGAATAATCATGCTGATTAGACTTCTCAGATATCCCAGAATAGCAATTAGTATGAAAAGAGTAAAACAGACACTAGACATAATCTCCCATTATTTATTATGTAGAGTTCATTTCTTTAATTGCATAGAGGATATTCTTCATATTGTCACTTATTTTATGGTCTGATGGGAGATGATTTTTCTGATAAGGTCCCTAGGGCTTTCTATCTGACACATAGTATTTCTATGATTTGTATAATTTGAAGAATTCCCCCAACAAATCAGAGCTCATCATTTGAAACAGCATTCTGTGTAAATGAAAAGTGTTTTTTTTTTTTTTTTTAGATGCGGTACTAATGAAATGAATAATTAATTTGCACAAAACTGTTGTAAGGTAATGATATTTCTGAAACTTCCGTGAAGTGAAAGACTTAAGTTGAAGATGTTAAATGGAGTTGCACTGCCATGAATTTTATTGTCTGAAGTCAACTGGTCTGAGAATAAACCAAACACAGATATATTTTAAATTTGTTATATTGGAAACTAATAAACATATAGAGTAAGTGATGTATATCAAGAGAGGGGAATTAGTGTTTCATAAATTTTAATATGAAGAAATGTTTCCGTTTGTTCTTCCAATCAATGATAGGAATGGATGTACATTGTAAAATAATTAATTCAATTTTATACTAATTAATTCCCTTGTTCCCAGTCTACTGCTCTATCCATTAAACTCCATGGTTAACAGTTTTTGAAATATGTAAGATAATTATGCAAGTCTGTATTTGACAAGATTTTCTTTAGGTTGTCCTCATTTAATTTGGGGGATTAACCAAAGATTTATTTTTTATTTTTATTTTTTTAATTTAGATGTTTTTCAAAATTAAAAGAATATCCCTTTGGATTCAACTGTTAAAACAAAGATCTGTGTTTGCTGTTTTGCCCACCATAATTAAGTCAATCAACAATGAAATTGGGTAATTTTGTGGTCATTATTGATTTTATATCCTGCTACTTTGCTGAATTCATTTATTAATTCTAGAAATTTTCTGGTGAAGTTTTTTTTTTGATCTTGTAACTATAGAATCATGTCATTAGCAAATAATGAGAGTTTGAGTTCTTATTTCCTATTCATATCCTTTAATTTCTTTCATCTAATTTCTCTGGCTAGAGTTTCAAAGCCTATGTTGAATAGAAGTTGTGAAAGAGAGTATCCCTTTCTTGTTCTAGCACTTTCCTTTACCACACTCTTCTACCATGATGTTCTGATTAGAATCCTAAATGCATATACATAGAAATGCATTTGATTTATTAGTTATTGATTTTATATACTGCTACTTTGCTGAATTCATTTATTAATTCTAGAAGTTTTCTGGTACACTATTTTTTGGATCCTCTAAGTATAGAATCATGTCATTAGCAAATAATGAGAGTTGAGTTCTTCTTTTCATATCCCTTTAATTTCTTTCATCTGTCTAATTGCTCTGGCTAGAGTTTCAATGACTATGTTGAACAGAAGTTGTGAAAGAGGGAATCCCTGTCTTGTTCTAGCACTTTCCTTTACCATGCTCTTCTACCATGATGTTCTAATTAGAATCCTAAATGTAGTCCCAGGGAATGGAGGGCCACCATCTGTCCACTGAGACCTCTGAAACCATGAACCCCCAAATAAACTTTTACTCCTTAAGCTGTTGTTCCTGTCAAATCTTTTGGTTGGAGCAACAAAAAGCTGACTAAAAAAACAATCAACATGATTAGCCTTTAAATATAAATTCAGCGTGATCAGGTTGATGCTTAACATTTCTTGAAATGAACTTTTGCTCATTCATTTCAATATATATTATGTTTCATTCACGACTGAGGATTTTACTGTATTTTTTTATCTTGTATTCTCTAGCACTGCTATGAGAATGTTCTACTTGTGATCATTTAAGTAAGATAACTTATCCCTATCTCAAGAATTCCCCAGCCATACTTTGGGTGGAGAACCAGAGGTCACAGATAGTGAGGGACACTCAGCTCTGTACCTTCTGCTGTGGAAGATCAAGAGAACAAAGCCAAGCTGATCTTGAGGCCAGAAATAGCATAAAAACAATGCAAGACTGATAGACAAAAACATAGGGAGGGTCTAGAAATCATGAATTAAGAAATTTTCCTTGAGAAAAATTAAATGTACAGAAATGGTTGCAAAATACTATGGGATTGCTAAGGTTCCCAAGTATGGATAAAACATCTAGTTTGTTGAAAGGCTAGCAGATAGTAGTAAAGAGGAGAAAATAAATAGGAAACTAAAGGGAAGTAAGTATTTTGAGACTAGGATGTTTGGCATATCCATGAAATAGCAGTGAAGTTTGAGGAGTTATGTTCCTTTTAAAATTCATAATAAAAAGTGCATTTTTGCATAATTTGAACATTAAAAGATAAGAGACAATGACTTTTCATTATTCTGTGAGCATCTGGCCATTTCCTACAGTCTGATGAGCTCTTCCTTTTCTTGTTTTGATGATCTGTCAGGATATGCATTAGGCCAAAGTACAAATAAAGTCATTATCAATCTGTATGTGTGGTGGCAGATGTCTCTATTCATCACTATTTCTACAGTTTTAAATGACAATCAAACACGCATTTTTAAAAAAACATCTTCTGTACTGAAGGTGACAGTGTAAAATTTCAATCTCAAAAAAGTAACAGGATTTTCTAATGAGATACATCAATCTGCAAATGAAATAACCTACCACATTCTGATATTTTATAGTTACATGGAAGAGATTGTAGGATATGAGATTTCCTAGATAAAACTCAGTATCTCAGTTAATTAAGAAGAATACAAAATGAACTCTTGAAAACTTTTGAAAGGTATTACATCAGAATAGTTGTTGAAAGAAAAAGAGGCATTGGTTAAGAAAAGGAAGTTTCGTAGGAAAGTACAATAAAATCAATGTGAGAGATAATGAAAATTTATCAATTACTAACATAAACTTGTATCTGAAGAAAATAATGAGACTATTTTGAATGAACACTGCAGTTAATTCTGTATCATAAGAAACATATATTCAAGGATTAAGTTTTCAAAAATAATTAATATGCTCAATACATAGACTAATCTCAGTTTCATAATTATACACTGATGTTTCTGAAATTCATTCAACATAAATGGTGTCAATATATTACTATATTTTTATTTGTAATAAAAGAAATATAAGCCATAAATGCACTAAATTAGTAATATAATGTATTTGTGTGTGTGCGTGTGCGTGTGTGTATGTGCATTTGACCCATATAAGGGATTATAATTGCTCTTTCTAAACTCATGTTTTGCTTATAATTTCAAGTCTAACATCTTTATTTTCTCTTTCCATTACTATACCCACATTCATCTTTAATGTAAATACCTGCAAAAGTAAGATCTCTGATTGCTTAACACTAATGTGAGAAGCTTGTCCAAATATATGCCTTGACCCTTGCTCTGGGGTAGACACTCCTATATCTCTCACATTACGTTTAGTAAAGTCAGACAAAGGTCATAAATAAGGAGACTGGTATTAAGATAAAATAATAATTATTAATTATTCATAATGATGCAGTGTTTTAAAAAATATGCAATTATAAAATGAGTCACTATTACAATACTTCATTAGATATGTAGATTTGTATCTTAGATCTAAGTATTCACAGAGACACACAGATACTGTAGATATCTACCCACCTTCCTACATACTTATCTACCAACCATTTATTTATCTATAAAAGGAGAAAAATCCACCTGGAAAAATATGTCACACGGAGAAGTGGGAAATTTATTCAGAATCTGTGGCTCATAGAACTGTACAATATTTAAATCTCTTGCTCTTCTAAATCAAGTAGTGTGTCAAGCTCTGAGAAAAAAAAAAAATAAAAGTTCAGTTCCTGCCAAAATTAGACATAGTTAATTATTAAGAATGACAACCAATGTCTTCAAGTGTCATCCATTATTTAAGGAGGTTTCCAAATGAGAAGCACTTTGATTCTAATAGAAAACTTCTTTGATGTTTGCACACTGCTTCACAGAAAAGCAGCCAATATAACAATCGCGGTGACAATTCCCCTTGGAAAGCAATTCCATGGATAAAAGACTCAATATCCAGGGCCTGCCCATTGGTAATAGCTGGAGTGCAGAAAATATCCCTTGTGTACCATCCAGCTGCCTTGAGGTCCCTCTGCTGTCTATTCACTGTCTTTGTAAGTCCTTATTTCTCACCCTTTCCCCCCAAATAGCTTCCCCATTCTTGATTTAAACTCTAATTACCAAAGTCATTAAAAATGCATAGACCTTTACATTCCTGTCAATTGTTTTTGCCTTTGTAATTTGATTCCACAATTTAGAACAGGTGCTACATAATACGTTAAGACATTAACTGACTTGTTCAATGTCATTATATTTGAGATAACTTCTTTCAGATTCCAGATCCCTTAGTACTCCCACATGGATTGCTGAACAAAATGTTTAGTTTCAAGTGAAACAATAAAAATCTGTCCAGCTTCTGCTGACAAACTTTTCCCCAACCAGCTCCTAATACATCTAGGTCTTTGACTCATTGATCTTTACTGCATTGGGCTTACAGATAATGAAAGTTATGCTTAGATCAAATAATTTGGTGGGAATCTTACATATATCCTGGCAGTTCAGTACCTGAATTCTTCTTTTTAGCTTTTAATTCCTGGATCATCTTCATATTTGCAAGTCACTAATATTATGGTCTGCTAATTGTAATCATATTGTAGTACCTGTAGTGTACACCGAATGCACTGGGACAATGGTTAACAAATGCTCTGTTTCATGACCAATATCTGAACACATCGAGTAAAGGTTATTCAGAGATTTTGGTTTTATATTGTATTTGAAGACCTGAACTCACTCTTTCTGTTCTACTCAGGATTGGATCTCTTTTTCCCTGAGCACATTGAGCTCAAAATATTTCCTGAATCAACACTGTCAAGTTATATGCAGGGGAAGGAGTCCAGAGCCACACTACCGAGGTGGGAATCCTATTTCTCTAGTAAACTAACTTTGTGACCCTGGAGAAACTATACAACCACAGCATTCCTCATTTTCTCATTCGTTGCAGGGAGTCTTTAGTAGTATTTGCTTAATAAGAATGATGTGATGATTAAAAAGTTAATGTATGGTTTAGTCCATGTGGGCGACTATAACAAAATAGTTAGCTGCTTTTATAAACAACACTAATTTTTATGTTCCAGTCCTAGAGGCTGAAAAGTCCAAGTTAAAAATGCAGGCAAATTTTGAAGTTAGATGAGGGCCCTCTTACTGTTTCATAGATGGAACTTTCTTATTGCATCCTCACATGATAAAAGCAATGAACATGAGCTCCTTGGAGTGTCTGTTGAAAGGACATTAATTCCATTCTTTGGGTTCCTCCCATATGACTTAATGACTTCTCAAAAGGGCCCATCTTTTTGAAAGTTAGGGTTTCAGCATATTTTGAGGTTATAATACATTCAAACATAGTAATGTATGTAAAATATTTAAAATCATGTCTGTTATGTGAAGATCTTTAAATAAGAATTAATTTTTATTATATTCTTCTTTTTCTCATTTAAACTGAAATACAGCTGTGATGTATGTTATCTGGTGATAACAGGCTTATTCCATAACTCTTTGTTTTAATGAGAAGCTCTGAAAATCAATATGTGAGAAAGCAAAAACAATAACAAAAATCCAATAGTGGTCATTTCCATGACTATTTCTGGAGTATACCAGAAAAATCAGTTTTGAGGCGATCAGGATGAGTCAGGGCCTGCCATCCTCTAAAGTCACAAATGTTCAGTTTATGCTTGGTAGTTTCTACTTTTCTCCAGTGCAGAAATATCTGAAACTTTGTATGTGAACATTTCCAATTTGGGGAGTTACTTCTATCTCAGCTCTCTGAATTGATTTATCTCTAAACATCAGAAAATTATATTTTAATATAATTTTAATATGTAATTTGCCATTGTTCTAAAAGGATTCACATTTGGGTTTTCAAAAATTAAATTTTTTTCAAATATAATTTGGAGATCAATTAATATTACCTTTTATGTGATCAGGATTAGAAATTTAAAGGATATGAAGCTTGAGACAACAAAATAAAGAATTAAAAAATTTATGTGACAGTTTTAAAACTATATGGAAAAGCATGTTTTGAAAAACCAAAAGTATCAACCTAGCAAACTTTCTTGTAAGATATATATAGGCAAAGGTTAGCAGTCTGAATATAAAAAAAAAAAATTGCATACACATGAAAAAAGACATACAAAAAATAAAAATAAGCTAATTAAAGGATAAGAAGTTGACCAAAGAATATATATGAGAAGCATAAAGTATATTTGACCTCATTAATAATGAAATATATTCCAGGTAAATTAATAATTAAATATAATTTTCTTCCATCATACCTCATTACCTAAACAAACTCTTTTAAAAACATATATTTAGATGCCAGAAATATTAATGTTTATTATTGTCTTATCAAAGCCTGCATTATTGGCTTTTGTGAATTTTGAACAAGAAAGGGAAAAGGCTTCAATCAAGAAAAAATATTGATAGGAGGGGGAAGATGGCGGCCAAAGGAGTGCATCACTCCCGTGTACCGCGTCACTGATCGGGAGAATGATGAGTTATAACAGCTAAAAACTATCTTGTTAGGAATTTCTAGCAAAACTGGGGTGCTCCAAAACCTAGTGGAAGGATTTTCATCGCACGAGGATCAGCTACAGGGGCTCAAATGTGAGTGATTTGTCCGCACGGAGGGTCACGCCGCTTATTCAGCAAATCGCCCCGTGGCTAAAATCTGCAGGACGCGCTGGGAAGCAAGAGATAGCAACGCAAAGATACAGCGCTGCGGATTCTGTGGGCTCCTGCCAGCTGTGCAATCACTGTACACAGTGCTGAATTCTGGGTTTGAGACAGAGGAAGGAAGCGGTCCAGTTCGGTTCTCCACCGGTCAGACCACAGAGGAAGCCAGCGGCCACCATCTTGGAGAGTTGACGTCATCATCCCTGTTTTCAACTGATCGCAGCTCATTCAACCATAGAATAGGTAATTTCAGGCTGCCATTCGCCTGCGTCTCGCAGACAAATTACTCAGGCGCAGTGCTAAAGAACCCGCGGAAACTGCTTCTTGGGGCCTGCTCCTATCAGAACATACACGGAGCCCGGGGCGGCCGAATTCTGGCTCCTGGAATTGCTCTGGCCCAGGGATAAGGAGCCCGTGGAGGCTGCTTCTTGGAGCCTGCTCCTATCAGAGCATGCACGGAGCCCAGAGCAGCCAGGTTCTGGCTCCCAGAGCTGCTCTGGCCCAGGGCTGAAGAACCCGCGGAAACTGCTTCTTGGGGCCTGCTCCTGTCGGGGCATGCACCGAGCCCAGAGCGGCCAAGTTCTGGCTCCCGGAGCTGCTCTGACCCAGGGCTGAGGAACCCTCGGAGAGTGCTTCTCGGTCTGGATCCTGCTGAGTGCTGTGGGGGCCAGAGGGGCAGAGCAGAGCTGCAGCCCGCGTCTGGAACAGCCCCAGCGACCCGCCGGCGTGGTATCACTTCACCCCACTGCGGTGGGGGCTGAGCAGAGCTACCGCCCGAGCCCGCAAGGTAGGCAGACCACCGGCCGATTGGCGGAACGGGCCCAGCGGCCTGCCAGCGTGGTAGACACGTCACACCAATGGGAGTAGGGGCAGAGCAGGGCCGCCGCCCGCGCCCGGAGTGGGCCTAGTGACCCGCCGGCGTGGTATCACTTCACCCCAACTGCAGTAGGGGCTGAGCAGAGCCGCTGCCAGAGCCTGCAAGGTAGGCAGACCTGCGACCGACCAGCAGAACAGCCCCAGGGGTCCGCGGGCGTGGTAGACACGTCACACCAATTGGAGTAGGGGCAGAGCAGAGCTGCCGCCCGCGCCCAGAACAGGCCTAGCGACCCGCTGGCATGGTATCACTTCACCCCAACTGCAGTAAGGGCCGAGCAGAGCCGCCGCCCGAGCCCGCAAGGTAGGCAGACCTGCGACCGACAGGCGGGACAGGCCCAGCGGACTGCCGGCGTGGTAGACACATCACACCAATTGGAGTAGGGGCAGAGCAGAGCTGCCGCCCGCATCCGGAACAGACCCAACGATCCGAGGGCGTGGTAGTCACGTCACCCCAATTGGAGAAAGGGCAGAGCAGAGCCGCCACCCGAGTCTGCAAGGTAGGCAGACCTGCGACAGACCGGCACAACAGGCCCAGTGGTCCGCAGGCGTGGTAGACACGTCACACCAATTGGAGGAGGGGCAGAGGAGAGCTGCCGCCCGCGCCCGGGACAGGCCCAGAGGCCCGCCGGCGTGGTAGTTACATCACACCAATTGGAGTAGGGGTAGAGCAGAGCCGCCGCCCACGCCCGGAACAGGCCCAGCAACCCGCCGGAGTGGAAGTCACGTCACCCCAATTGGAGTAGGGGCAGAGCAGAGCCGCCTCCCGCGCCCGGAACAGGCCCAGCGACCCCCCGGTGTGGTAGACACGTCACCCCAATTGGTGTAAGGGCAGAGCAGAGCCGCAGCCCGCGCCTGCAAGGTAGGCAGACCTGTGACCGACCGGCAGAACAGCCCCAGGGGTCCGTGGGCGTGGTAGACACGTCACACCAACTGGAGGAGGAGCACAGCCGCTGCCCGCCCTGCAAGGGAGACTTTTCAACTATACAAGAGTAATATAAATATATAGGGGGAAAATTTCAAAAACACAACAGTTTCACCAAGCAGAAAGAAACACGAGCAGTATGAAACAACAAGGAAAGAAAGGACCACAAGCAATGCAGGTCAACTCAACGCTAGAAGAGGTAATAGCTGCAGCAGATGGAATGTCAGATAAAGAATTCAAGATATACACGCTTCAGATGATCTGGAGTCTCAAGGAAGACATTAGACAGCAAAATCAGACAATGAAAGATCACTTCAACAATGAATTACATAAACAAATCCAAGAAGCAAAAGATCAAGTGTATAGGGAGATAGAGGTAATAAAAAACAAACAGAAATCCTAGAAATGCAGGAAGCAATAAACCAACTTAAAAACTCAATTGAGAATACTACCAGCAGAGTAGAACACTTAGAAGATAGAACATCAGACAATGAAGACAAAGTATTTCAACTTGAAAAGAACATAGACAGTTCAGCAAGAAGGTTAAGGAACCATGAGCAGAATATTCAAGAAATATGGGACAACATAAAGAGACCAAACTTAAGAGTCATTGGGATACAGAAAGGTATAGAGGTCCAAACCAAAGGAATGAGCAATCTATTCAATGAAATAATACGAGAAAACTTCGCAGACTTGAAGAATGAGACAGAATCCCAAATCCTAGAAGCCTACATGACACCGAATGTGCAAAATCATAAGAGATCCACACCTAGACACATTGTAATGAAGATGCCCAGCATACAGAATAAGGAGAGAATTTTAAAAGCTACAAGAGAAAGGAAGAAGATTACATTTAGGGGTAAACCAATCAGGATAACAGCTGATCTTTCAACATAGACTCTGAAAACTAGAAGATCCTGGAATAACATATTTCAAACACTGAAAGAAAATGGGTTCCAACCAAGAATCGTGTATCCGGCGAAATTAAGCTTCAGGATGGAAGATGAAATTAAAACCTTCCACGATAAACAAAAGTTGAAAGAATTTGCAGCTAGAAAACCATCTCTTCAAAACATCCTTGGCAAAACATTTCAGGAAGAGGAAATGGAAAACAACAATGAAAACCAACAGTGGGAGGTAGGACAGTAAAGGGGGGAAAGTAATCAAAGAGGAAAACAAACCATGTTTAGTAACATAAATAAACAAATATGGCTGGAAGAACAAACCATATCTCAATAATAACCCTAAATGTTAATGGCTTAAATTCACCAATTAAGAGACACAGGCTAGTAGAATGGATCACAAAACAAGACCCAACAATATGCTGCCTATAGGAGACGCATTTGATAGGAAAAGATATACATAGACTGAAGGTGAAAGGTTGGGAAAAATCATATCACTCATATAGACTTCAGAAACAAGCAGGAGTGTCCTTACTCATCAAATAAAATAGATTTCTAGCCAATGTTAATCAAAAGGGATAAAGAGGGACACTACACACTGCTCAAGGGAACCATACACCAACAAGACATAACAATCATAAATATATATGCCCCAAATAACGGTGCAGCTATGTTCATCAAGCAAACTCTTCTCAAGTTCAAGAGTCTAATAGACCACCATACAATAATCATGGGAGACTTCAACACACCTCTCTCACCACTGGACAGATCTTCCAAACAAAAGTTGAATAAGGAAACTATAGAACTCAATAACATAATTAATAATCTAGAATTAATTGACATATATAAAACATACCATCCAACATCAAGCAGTTACACTTTTTTCTCAGCAGCACATGGATCCTTCTCAAAAATAGATCATATATTATGTCACAGGGCAACTCTTAGACAATATAAAAGAGTAGAGATAATACCATGCATCTTATCTGATCATAATGGAATGAAACTGAAAATGAACGATAAAAGAAGGAAGGAAAAATCATGCATCACTTGAGAATGAACAATAGGTTACTGAATGATCAATGGGTTATAGAAGACATCAAGGAGGAAACTAAAAATTTCTTAGAGATAAATGAAAACACAGACACAACATATCGGAATCTATGGGACACATTGAAAGCAGTTCTAAGAGGAAAATTCATTGCTTGGAGTTCATTCCTTAAAAAAAGAAAAAACCAACAAATAAAGGATCTCATACTTCATCTCAAAATCCTAGAAAAAGAAGAGCAAAACAACAGCAAAAGAAGTAGAAGGCAAGAGATAATTAAAATCAGAGCTGAAATTAATGAAATTGAAGCAAAAGAAACAATTGAAAAAATTGTCAAAACTAAAAGTTGGTTCTTTGAAAACATAAATAAAATCGACAGACCCTTAGCCATACTAACAAAGAGAAGAAGAGAGAGAACTCAAATTACTAGCATACGGGATGAAAAAGGCAACATCACAACAGACACTTCAGAAATACAGAAGATAATCAGAAATTATTTTGAATCCTTATACTCCAATAAAATAGAAGATAGTGAAGGCATCGATAAATTTCTTAAGTCATACGATCTGCCCAGATTGAGTCAGGAGGATATAGACAACCTAAACAGACCAATATCAATTGAAGAAATAGAAGAAACCATCAAAAGACTACCAACTAAGAAAAGCCCAGGACCGGATGGGTATACAGCAGAGTTTTACAAAACCTTTAAAGAGGAACTAATACCAATACTTTTCAAGCTATTTCAGGAAATAGAAAAAGAGGGAGAACTTCTAAATTCATTCTACGAGGCCAAAATCACCCTGATTCCTAAACCAGACAAAGACACTTCAAAGAAAGAAAACTACAGACCAATATCTCTAATGAACCTAGATGCAAAAATCCTCAATAAAATTCTGGCGAATCGGATTCAAAAACATATAAAAAAATTTTGCATCATGATCAAGTAGGATTCATCCCTGGGATGCAAGGCTGGTTCAATATACGGAAATCAATAACTGTTTTTCACCACATCAATAGACTTAAAATTAAGAACCATATGATCATCTCGATAGATGCAGAAAAAGCATTTGACAAAGTAGAGCATCACTTTATGTTCAAAACTCTAGAAAAACTAGGGATAACAGGAACATACCTCAACATTGTAAAAGCAATCTATGCTAAGCCTCAGGCTAGCATCATTCTGAATGGAGAAAAATTAAAGGCATTCCCTCTAAAATCTGGAACAAGACAGGGATGCCCTCTCTCACCACTTCTGTTCAACATAGTTCTCAAAACACTGGCCAGAGCAATTAGACAGATGAAAGAAATTAAAGGCATAAAAATAAGAAAAGAAGAACTTAAATTATCACTATTTGCAGATGACATGATTCTATACCTAGCAGACCCAAAAGGGTCTACAAAGAAACTATTAGAGCTAAAAAATGAATTTAGCAAATTGGCAGGATATAAAATCAACACGCATAAATCAAAGGCATTCTTTTATATCAGGGACAAATCCTCTGAAATGGAAATGAGGAAAAACACTCCATTCACAATATCCTCAAAAAAAAAATACTTGGGAATAAACCTAACAAAAGAGGTGAAAGACTTATACAATGAAAACTACAGAACCCTAAAGAGAGAAATAGAAGAAGATCTTAGAAGATGGAAAAATATACCCTGTTCATGGATAGGCAGAACTAACATCATCAAAATGGCGATATTACCAAAAGTTCTCTATAAGTTCAATGCAATGCCAATCAAAATCCCAACGGCATTTCTTGTAGAAATAGATAAAGCAATCACGAAATTCATATGGAAAAACAAAAGACCCAGAATAGCAAAAACAATGCTAAGCAGGAAGTGTGAATCAGGCGGTATAGCAATACCAGACTTCAAACTATACTACAGAGCAATAGTAACAAAAACAGCATGGTACTGGTACCAAAACAGGCTGGTGGACCAATGGTACAGAATAGAGGACACAGAAACCAATCCACAAAACTACAACTATCTTATATTTGATAAAGGGGCTAAAAGCATCTTCAACAAATGGTGCTGGGAAAACTGGAAATCCATATGCATCAAAATGAAACTGAATCCCTTTCTCTCGCCATGCACAAAAGTTAACTCAAAATGGATCAAGGAGCTTGATATCAAATCAGAGACACAGCGTCTGATAGAAGAAAAAGTTGGCTACGATCTACATACTGTGGGGTCGTGCCCCAAATTCCTCAATAGGACACCCATAGCACAAGAGTTAATAACTAGAATCAACAAATGGGACTTACTCAAACTAAAAAGTTTTTTTCTCAGCAAAAGAAACAATAAGAGAGGTGAATAGGGAGCCTATGTCCTGGGAACAAATCTTACTCCTCACACTTCAGATAGAGCCCTAATATCCAGAGTATACAAAGAACTCAAAAAATTAGACAATAAGATAACAAATAACCCAATCAACAAATGGGCCAAGGACCTGAACAGACACTTTTCAGAGGAGGACATACTATCAATCAACAAGCATATGAAAAAATGCTCAGCATCGCTAGCAGTCAGAGAAATGCAAATCAAAACCACCCTAAGATACCATCTCACTCCAGTAAGATTGGCAGCCATTAGGAAGTCCAACAACAACAAGTGCTGGTGAGGATGTGGGGAAAAGGGTACACTTGCTCATTGTTGGTGGGACTGCAAATTGGTGCAACCAATTTGGAAAGCAGTATGGAGATTTCTTGGAAAGCTGGGGATGGAACCACCATTTGACCCAGCTATTCTCGTTGGAAAGAAAAAAGTGATCTGCTTTCTTAGAATACAGGGACTTATATATAAAAAATCCACAAAATTTAGTAGAGCTGGTTTTTAGAGACCAGTCAGTCCTGAAACTGAACTATAAATAGCATTTTTGGTGAGAAAGGAACTGTCAGCAATAGCATAAACACTTAAAAGAAAATTTAAAAGGGAGACTATGAGCAGGCTATAAATGTGGCTCAGTTGATAGAGTACTTACCTAGAATGTATGAATTCATGGGTTCAATCCCCAATACTATCCACACAAATAATAGTAATATAAGGCAGACTATGATAGAATAAATTTGTATACATAGTAAATTGAAAGGGAGGAGGGTTTAGGAGAGGATGGAGAATGAAAGGAAGAGATAGTTATAGGATTACTACATACACTTTAGAGAGAACAGTTTTTTTAGAGCACATCATCTACTAGAAAATAATGTTGAAAATCTAGTGAGGCCAGACTGGAAGAAAAAAGAGTTTAGAGAAATGAAGGAACAGAGAGAAAACAGTGAAAAATATGGAGGATATGGAGAAAAATCTATCAGCAACTTCCCATTGTAAAAGGGTAATGATATGAAAACAATACATGCACCTGCTAAGTGGGTGATCACTGAGCTGATCAGATCCCAACATACAGCAATTCCCATCCTGATAGATTCAGGCAGTCAGTATTAGGTGGAACATCTATGTTTAAAGTGCTAGTTTTAACTTTTGAATAATTTTAGAAAGTTTGGCTATTTGAGTCATTTCAAGTGAATTAGGCAATATTTTTTTCTGGAATATTATCTCAACTGTGTTAATATTGACTTCAGCTATTTGATATCTGTGACCTGAGGTGCAATATTATCATTTCACTTTTACAAATGATGAAGTCTCTTTATAGATGTGCAGTCCAGTATGTGGTATAAGCAAAAGTCTTTCTGTCACCCTGAGTGAATTGCAGGCTTATACAAACATTTCACAATTATCTATGAGATGAGAATCACATGGTACTTGCTTCTTAATAGAATTCAAAGTGCAAAAAAAAATCAATTGTGTTAATAACATTCAGCAGTTGCATTTTAATAACTCAAGTCACAATGACACTTAAAAAATCACTTTATATTTATTGCTATAACTTAAAATGGCCTTATTTTAATAAGCTAGACAGAGGTATTCATAAAATAAGAGAAGAATTATTCTACTAATTGGAATTCATTCTTATTAAAATCCTCGGATAATTGCAAATTCACACATACATTGCTCTTACTTAAGTGGTGACACTTAAGTGGTGACATTTAAGTGGTGAAAAGACATTGGGAAGATAATCTTTCCCAGATATTAATAATCTGCCAAGGTCTTATAGGAAAGGATGACCAATTTGTCACCAAACTCAATCTTCCCCCAGACATCCAGGTTCTCCTACATTTCTGGGCTTTCCTGGTTGGCTGATGTGGTCATATGAGCAGAAATGAAACTTCTAGGCCTGATCTTTAAAGTCTACAGTTGCAAACTTCCCCTTGTTCTTTCATCCACCCCTTAATAGAACAGATGGAACTTCAAGAGATAAGATTAAGTGTGGAGCTATATAGGATAAGGAGACTATATATACCCAGGATACTTTTTATAGCAAGTACTACCCCTGAACAAATGTCACACAAACACAAAAAAATTAAGTAGATGAATTTATGAGGTTGTTTTGTGCATTATTTAAGCTGCCTAACTTTGTTTTCCCTGAATCAGGAGGTATACCTTTTATTTAAAGAGGTACTTGTTGAAGTCTGCCTTAGCATGTGAATAACTTGAGTTGGAAGTCTGCTTTTATGTAAAATTTGGATGAACTAAGAGGGTTCTCTGTTTCCTTCCAGAGTCAAGATTCTGTGACATCTCATAAATTTAGGATTTGAACTAGAAATTTTTGATGGAAGTTACTTTATGAAAGCTTTTCTAAGTAAACTATATTTAGTCTAGTTGTCATCTTGCACATATATATTACTCCTTTAAGTTTTCCACTTTATAATACAGGATATTGATGAAACAATACTGGAATGTAGAAATACGAAAATAATATTTCAACATAATACCCTTCCTCGCCTTAAAATGTCTAGATATATAAAACATCTATTCCATGAGAGAAATAAATATAAACATAATAATATCATTCTCCAGGAAAGTTTTAATTCTTTATTTTCAAAAACTATCCCATAAAAATTAATGATCAATTATAAAATATGACACTCAGGTGAAATTTAAAGAAATGTGGAAAAGGAATCACCCATTAAGTAAAATGCTAAGATTTCTCTGCTCTATTGCCTTGGCCATGAAAACCAAAATAATAATAGTCATTACCAAATAAAGAAAATGAATATTCAAATTATTGCAATTTCCCTTTACTTCTAGAGGAAATAAAACAATACTTGATATCATAAAGTCAACATCAATTTAAATTCAAGTGTTAATTATAATTTAAGAAATAATTGGATCTGTAGCAGTGTTAAAAAAATATATTCCCCAACTTTTTTGTCCTCTCAGCTTCCTAATTAAACTTTCTCCAAAGGGACTATGAAATATTTCTTCTGAAACTCAGCTTGGCATCTTGTATGTATAAACTGGTCTTGTTTATTTTTGTTTGTTTCTTTGTTTATTTGGTTACTAGAGATTGAACCCAGAGGCACTTTTCTATTGAACCACATCCCCAGCCCTTTTTATTTTTGTGTTTTTGAAACAGAGTCTAGCTAAGTTGCTTAAGCCCTCACTAAGTTGCTGAGGCTGGCCTTGAACTTGAGATCCTTTTGCCTCAGTCCCCAAGCCATTGAGATAACAGTCATGCACAACCATGCCCAGTTTATTCATTCTTGGTTTAAGGTTCCATCTTTGATGAACTCAACCCTCATTATTTAGTCTTTCTGCTGAGGAATTCTTGAGATAGGGATAAGTTATCTTTCTTAAATGATCACAATTAGAACATTCACTTAGCAGTGCTAGAGAATACAAGATAAAAAAATTTTTGCAATAAAATCCTCAGTCATGAATGAAATGTAACATATGTTAAAATAAATGTGTAGAACAAGTTAATTTTAAGAAATGTTAAGCATCTACCTGATCACTCTGAATTTATATTTAAAGGCTAATCATGTTGATTGTTCTCTTAGTCAGCTTTTTGTGGCTCCAACCAAAAGATCTGGCAGAAACAACAACTTTAGGAGTAAAAGTTTATTTGGGGGTTCATGGTTTCAGAGGTCTCAGTGAACAGATGGTAGCCCTCCATTCCCTGGGACTACATTTAGGATTCTAATTAGAACATCATGGTAGAAGAGCATGGTAAAGGAAAGTGCTAGAACAAGACAGGGATGCCCTCTTTTACAACCTCTATTCAACATAGTCATTGAAACTCTAGCCAGAATAATTAAACAGATGAAAGAAATTAAAGGGATATGAAAAGAAGAAATCAACTCTCATTATTTTCTGATGACATGATTCTATACTTAGAGGATCCAAAAAATACTCCACCAGAAAACATCTAGAATTAATAAATGAATTCAGCAAAGTAGCAGTATATAAAATCAATAACTCAAAAATCAAATGCATTTCTATATGTCATTGATGAATTTTCTGAAAGAGAAATAAATATAACTATCACATTCACATTAGCTTCAAAAATAAAATAAAATACTTGGGAATTAATTTAACAAAAGAGGTGAAAGACCTCTAAAATGAAACTACAGAACACTAAAGAAAGAAAATGAAGACAACCTTAGAAAATGGAAAGATCTCCCATGCTCTTTGATAGGCAAAAATTATTATTATCAAAATGGCCATACTACTCAAAGTACTATACAGATTCAATGCAATTCCAATTAAAATCCCAACATTATTACTTATAGAAATAGAAAAAGTAATCATGAAATTTATTTGGAAAAATAAGAGATCCAGAATAAGCCAAAGCAATCCTTAGCAAGAAGAGTGAAGCAGTAGGCATCACAATACCAGACCTCAAGCTATACTATAAAGCTATAGTAACAAAAACTGTATGGTATTAACAACAAAATAGGTATGTAGACCAATAGTACAGAATGTAAGACACAAAGACAAACCCATATAAATACAGTTATCTCATACTAGAAAAGGCACCACGAACATACATTGGGGGAAAGATAGCCTCTTCAACAAAAAGTACTGGGAAAGCTGGAAATCCATATGCAACAAAATGAAACTGAATCCCCATTTAGCACTAATCTCCAGGATATACAAAGAACTCAAAAAACTTAATACCAAAATTAGAAATAACCCAATGAATAAATGGGCTAAGGAGCTGAACAGACACTCTCAGAAGATATAAATCTATCAAAAATATATGAAAAATGTTCAACATCTCTAGTAATTAAAGAAATGCAAATCCAATCTACTCTAAGATTTTGTCTCATACCAGTTAGAATGGCAGTTATCAAGAATACAAATGACGATAAGTGTTGGTGAGGATGTGGGGGAAAAGGCACATTCATCCATTGCTGGTGGGACTGCAAGTTGGTACAACCCATCAACATCAATGTTTATAGCAGCTCAATTCACAATAGCTAAACTGTGGAAGCAACCCAGATGTCCTGAATGGATAAAGAAACTGTGGTATCTATACACAATGGAATATTACTCAGTGATATTGTGAATAAGAGAATAAAATTATGGCATTTGCAGGTAAATGGATGGAGGTGGAGAATGTTGTGCTAAGTTTAGTAAGCCAATCCCCCCAAATCAAAGGCTGAATGTTCTCTCTGAAAAGCTGATGTTGATCCATAATGGGGAGGAAGCATGGAAAAAAATGGAGGAACTGTGTTGGGAAAAGTGGAAGGAATGAAGGGGAGTGAGATGGGGACAGGAAAGATGGTGGAATGAGATGGACATCTTTATCCTAGGTACATGTGTGACTGCACATATGGTGCAATGCTCCATCATGTGCAACCAGAGAAATGGAAAAAGTTGTGCTACAATGTGTATAGTGAATCCAAATGCATTATACTGTCATATATACCTAATTAGAATAAATAAATAAATAATTTTTTAAAAACTGAAAAAAAATAAAATAAAAAGGAATGTGGTCCAGGATATCACATCAGGAAGCAGAAAGAAGCTCTACTCGCCAGTCACAAAATACATACTTCAAAGTCATGCCCTAAATGCCTACTTCTTTCAGCCATACCCTACTAGCCTTTAGTTACCACTCAGTTAATCCCATTCAAGGGATTAATTCACTGATTGGGTTATGGATCTTATAACGCAATTATATCACCTCTGAATGTTCTTGAATTGTCTCACATATGAGCTTCTGCGACGTACCCAATATCTGAACCATAACAAATGCATAAGAATGAAAGCGATCCTAAAATATTTCTTATTATTTATAATACAAATGTACATTATTTTATGTCATACAATTAGACAATTTGAAATATTTCATTCTTTGGGGATAGATTAGCATCAAATTCAAAGTCTTGAAGGAGACTTCAGTTAAACCCCTATCATATCCCACTTTATTTATAAGATCAGTTGATGGTTTGAGCTAATCCAATTGTCACTAAATAACTTAACTGGAAAGTTGGGATGCAATTCTAAAAATTATGTATAGAAGAAGCAATTTTCTCAGGTGGTTCCATGTGATATAACACAAGAAATCAAACGTTTAGTCAAACTCTGATTTGCAAATTATTCCCACATTTCATATTAAATGAAAAATCTGATTTCTGGATAATAAAGTCAAGATTATTTTATAATTGGCTTGAACTCTAGAAAATACATGAAAATAGAATGTTGTAAATATATGTATTTCAAATCTCAAAGTAAAAATCTATATTAAATCTAAGATAAATCTCATGTACCAAGAGGAAGAAAGGTGATGATTTCATAAGCTTTTATATTCTCACAGGCTTTTGAACTTTTTTACTTCATCTCACAAGAAGAAATACTGTTTTTACAGAAACCAGGATATTCTGTTTAATCTTTTCTGCTGTTATATTCCATTCTACTTCTTTCCATTGCATTTACATTTATTTGAAAGTCCAGTATGGGTATGTAAAACAATTTTTAAAACATAAAAAAAAATTATTCAAAGAATTTAAGAGCTAAAATATTCAAATCTTTCTCCATAATTCAAAAAGACTTACTGAATTTCTCTATCTTCATTAAAATTTGGTCTCATTTAAAACAAATCTAACATTGTTCTATCAGTATTTTTTGGTAAAAATCTTAGCTTCATAATTTCCTGAAAAATCTATTAAGAAAAAAAAATCTTCCCAGAGAAGTCCTGAATAGGCCACATTTATAAATTTTCTTATTCATATATTTTATTCTTCTGTCATACCTTACTGTTTCACTTCAAATTACTATGCCCAAACTGAAAAGATGACAATCTCTAGGTACTAAAATTTTAAAATTAGAATGACAAGCTAGAGAGCAAATCTAGGAATAAAAATCTCAATGGATTTTCTGCCAACAGAATTAGTTCCAAAAGAAAAAAAATTAACCTCCTTGATATGTCTACAAAAGGCCTAATATGTAATGACATGGATGAACCTGTAGGAATTAAGGTATAATTTATGTTAATGGCAAAATGTGAGCTGAGTGGTTGTCACTATTACATTTTTTTACCTTTAGTTCACATATCTCATATAAAATTTTCTTTAAAAATTCTACAATCATAAAGAATGTGTTTTGCCAAGATAGTAACCAAATTTATGAAGAAATTATAATAAATTTCCTTCACCTTTAAGGAGTATTTCACCACAGGGATGAAGTGTGCTTCAAGTAGAAAAAAAATTATGAAAGATTTTTGAGTTATTATTGTCAATTTTATCAGTTTATTGAAAAATATAAAAGATGTGACTGGATTGTTAATCAATATAAGTAGATACAGACACCCTATCTACCATCAAATGCACACTTAGAACATCCATGGAATTAAAATACATACTGCTCTCTTCAGTTTCTATTTTTGTGGCCTAAATGCATACATTGCTCATAAAATATGACTTCTTCAAAGCCAAGTTCACTGTTCACTGTCAGAGAAAATGTCAAAGGACCTCATAGAATCCAAGAAGCAATAGATCTCCTTATTTAATACAAAATCAGCTCACTGTGAGGAGGATATGATACAGAAAAAAAATGACTTATAATAAGTTACTGCACACCTTCATTATCCAACTCCAGTTATTTTAAATTTAATGATTTCTCTCTGTTGACACCTACGCCACATACTTGAGATACTTTTCCCTCCATAGTTCTACTTACTGGAGATAAATCCTGCTTAGCCTCGTATTAAGAACCATATAGGTCAATGACATAGTATCCCCTTTTATTTATTCCCTCAACAAACATTTTTTAAATATCTGTGGTATTCTACACACTGTTCCATGTGCATAGAAGGAGACAAGTTCCTGCACCCATGGAAATAAGGAAGAACAATTCAGAGGATATAAACAAAGGGGCATTCAGAGAATCAAAAAGGTGATGCTGTGAATAAGTAAGAGAGCAGTGGAAAGAGATGGACTGCAAATAGGACTGCAATGAAGATGATAAAGCAGAGAAAGCAGAGGGCTAGGATATCTGAGGTGAGACCTGAAAGAAATGAGGAACCAACCAGGTGATAATTTGCAGGAATAGGGATTCACCAAGAGAAAGAAAGAGGCCTTGACCCAAAAACTAATTGGGTTGAGTTCTCACTCTTTTTTTTTTCTTTTTAAGGAGAGAGACAGAGAGAGAGAGAGAGAGAGAGAGAGAGAGAGAGAGAGAGAGAGAGAGAAACCTTTTTTGTAGATGGACACAACACAATGCCTTTATTTTTATGTGGTGCTAGGAATCTAACCCGGGTTCCTCCTGTGCTAAGTGAGCGCTCTACCACTGAGCCACCATCCCAGCCCAACTTCTCATTCTTCTATAAAGACCTTCCACCTTTCAGTCTCTAAATGAATTAGTTACTGAGGGGCAGGGTACACTATTACAAACCTAAAGTCCCTGAACTACATTTGGCCAATTCCTGCACTCATCCTCCTAGACGAAACTGACACTTTCAAGGTTCAACATTTGACTCAAGAGGGACCAAGGATGTTATGTATATATATATGAATATGTCACAATGAATCCCACCTTTATGTATATTTACAAAGCACCAATTAAAAACAATAAATAAGGGCTGCTATTGTGGCTCAAGAGACACTTGCTTAGCACATATGAGGGGCTTGATTCTCAGCACCACATTAAATACACACACACACTATATATATATATATATATATATATGCATACAAATAAATATAAATATATTAATAAATAAATATCTAAAGAGAGTAATGGGGAAAAAAAGAGGAGAGAGAAAGGGAGGGGAAGTGTAAGTATAGGGGATTGAAAATGGTGTAAACTATGTTGCATACACATATGGAGATGTCAAAAAAATCGTGCTATTTTGTATAACTCTAATGAACTCAAAAGACTTTTTAAAAAAATAGAAGGTGGACCAAGGAGACTCTTTCTCTGAGATTTTTTAAATGTGTGAGTGTGTGGTCAAGGTCAGTTTTTCCCCAGTGAAACTCAGAAACAATGAAGATGGTATTTTCCTCCACATGGAGAACCACAGGCAGTAGAATAAGCCAGCACAGAAACACAGAACAAGAAAGGCTGCTGAGAAGACTTGGTAGAGTTCAGTGACTTGATCAGCTCTTCCTTGCAGGTCACTTCTGGTTTAGTAATGATTTTACCTTTATGACCAAATTAATTCAATTTGAGTATCTGTATTTAAACACTGTGAGATGTGAAAATATGTACCATGGATTGTAAAATGTAGAGATTGTAGATCAACTATTAATGTGGGATCCTATCGAATTGTCCACTGCTCAACACTTTTCATCCTTAAAGGGAGAAAGTTTTCTTTACACTGAAGGCTAAAAGGAAAACCTGAAAAAAGACTAGAGGCTAGTGGTGTAGATTAGTTGTAGAACTCATGCTCAACATATACAAAGATCTAGGTTCAATTCCCAGCAGTAAAAAGAAAAAAAATAAGATTATTCATTTGTAATATCCCAATTTTATCAAATGCAAGCTTCTCCAGATATTTTAAAACATCCTTTAGACTTAAGAGAGATCTATTTTTAAGAATATACATATTATTGGACAGAAAAATACTTGAAAAATCACATAATTTTATCATGAATACTATATGCCATTAGATGCACAGTGTTATACTAGATAATAAATGTCAAATTTAAATATGTGTGTGCCCCTGTCTATGCATGTCCAGTTTTGAACATTCAATATTCACACTAAACATAACAAAAACTGATGTCAAATGTATATAGAAGAAAGATTTTATTAAGTTTAGTGAATTTCATAAAGAATCAAGGACTTTCAAATATCACTAAAACAGAGACAATATAGCCTTGAAATAATATACAAACAAGACTCTGGAATATTATTTACCTTATATCACTATATAAGTTCACCATTGCCTTGACTAAGGAAATTATTTTAATATACTTCATAAGTGTATAAAAGGGTGTTACCACCCATTATAATGCTTGGTCAATCTTTTAAGATAATGTGTTGGTGTCAGAGTTAATTTCACAACTCCAAGATACCTATAAACTGGTCTACACACAGGAAATATCTAAGTAATTCATACTATTCAAACAGTATTATATGAAAAATATGTAATAATTATTTGTGTGTAAACCACAAATAAAGAAAACCAGCTTAACAAACTTTATGTCACATTGTATAACTGATTTAGTATTTTTCACATGAAGAATTGTCTATAGCCCATAGGTAAATATCATTTTGTTTTTATTACTCCATATATAAGGTAAAAGACTTCTCTTTAAAATTCACCATATATACCACAATATTCTTATATACTGTTACATAATCTGAACCTTGACTTACGACAGAATAAATGAAAGTTAAAATAATCACTTATAGTAACACCAAGAAATGCCAAACCATTATTAGAAATTAAAAGCTTGATAACCCTGAAGATACGTTTACTAGTCAGCTGAATGTGACCTGTTTTAGGTTATTAGTCCCTCAGATACCCCATAGAATTTTATGGAGAGCTAAAACAGCATATATGGGAAACAAAATTCAAACTGACAATGATGTAATATGATTCTATGCATTATTATCAGAAAAAAATTAACATTCAATTTGCAAAAAGATGATAATCCAGAAAAATACTTGTAAGATTCTGCTTCAAACTCTTTGCCTGTGTTGCAAGTGTAATAACAAAGTCAAATGGCATACAGGTAGAATGAGTGTTTGGTTTTTCTGTGAGCACAATATGAGTTGGGAATTCTCAAAAGAGAAGGAAATGGTTAGACTACATCTCTATGGTCACATGTACTTTCATAAATAACATTTCAATGTCTCAGGAGCTCAATTTCAGAGGCCAAGTACTTAAACAAGAATCAACGAATCTATAATGGACCACTGAAGCCAAAACTCATAAGCTAACATGGACAGTTGGATCCTACATTTTAACACTTCATTTTCCACCAACCCAGGATATTGGGAAGATGTAACAAAAGAGTAAACTGAGTAAGTTGCAGAATTATATCCATTCATATTCTCTCAACATTCAACACTGAAAGTTTTAATTCAAGCTATTACCATCTTATTAAAACTATAAGTAGTGATCCCAGTTTCTCTTCCAAGGTGTTGTAGGTCCTGACTCTGGACCTACATGGAGGAATGCTTATCTTGCTCATTGTGCAATAGGGAGGACCTAACATAGAACACTATGTTTTGGGACAGAGTGCTGTCAGAACACTGGCAAGTGCCATTTCCTTGCTCCTTTGACAAGAAGTTATTCCTCTGTTGGTACCAAGGTCAGCCTGTGTGGCAGTTTCTGAACTCTTGGTGTCTGGTCTCCCATAATATGATATGTTGTGGATCACCTCTGGCCTTTCATGACCGTTATATGTGAATTGGCACACACCCACAATAAAAGCTATGTTCTGCTGTGAAATAAAGCAGACACAGTTCTCTGAAACCATCTCAGGAGGGATTTCTCCACGCCCTCAAGCTTCCCACAGTTGATGCTGGAAGGGCAGGCCCCTCAGTACCAAGAAATATTACTAAATTTAGCAAGAAATATTACTAAAAAAATAATGAAAAAAAGAGTTCTTCACTATGTTTCAAAACTTATTTAATATATTTCAAATTTTTTTAAAATTTTTATAAGGTTCCAATAAATGCTTTTCACTAACACCAAAAAGATAAAAAGCCAAAAACATAGAATATCACTAAAATATTCTTTTTCACATATGAAATTTTTGAACTGAAAGAAACAAAGAAATCTATACCTTGAAATACATTAGTGAAAATTAGAACTGTTTCCAAACTCTACAGAATTGTCTGGAAAAAGCATCTTCTAATCATGGAAATGTTTAAAGTAAAAATTAAGTTACTTTCCTAAATCTAACTTTCTTTCACTAATTGACAAAGATTAGATTCAACCCATTTGTCAACATAGGCATGTTGCTAACCCCTTCCTGGAAACTGACATCGCTAACATTTGGTTCACATTTTACATGTACAAAACACTTACACGGGTTAGTGCACTTGATGATCAAAAAAAAAAAAAAAAAAAAAAAAAAAAAAAAAAAAAAACCCTTAGAAGCCTAGGTTTAGGTTTTTTTTCCCATCTTTCAAATAATCTATCATTTATCTAAAAGTTGGAAAGTGTAATTAGTTACAACAGATACTACTAAATGTAACAATCATATGCAAAACTTTTCATTTATTTCTAAAAATAAATTTTATTAAGTATATCTGAAGTCTGAAAAAATAAGAGTATGAAATGCATGTTATTACCTTACAACCAAAAAAACACCTAAAAATAATAGAGATTCTTAAATGTTTCAGTTCACAGTGACCTTTCTGCCTTCTAATTTTTATAGAGCCCCATAAATAATTTTTTAAATGTCACAGTTCATGTTAATTAGTTAAGCCCAAACAACTCAGTCAATACTTATGGTCTAACATCTGAGTAGCTATTTGAAAAGTATAAGGTATATAAGTTGAAAGAAATAAAAAGCATGTTTTATTTTATTCTTAAATAACCACCTAGATAATAATATACATGTATCTGTTTTGTCAATGTGCAACTTCTTAATTTTTAGACTCATATTAGCACACTCCTTAAATCCTTCATCACATTGATTTTCCCATGGTACTTGCATTTTATCACAGGAACCACTGAAAACTCAACTTCTAAAAGATGTGGCGCCCTCAAAAGCTATTACTGTGTTCTAATATTAAACTGTGAACTACCTGTAGGTAGTAGCTTGTTTGCTAACAGATGTTGCATATTACTATTTTCCTTAAAATTTCAAATACCCTGTGGCGCCTTTTGAATTCACTACAATCTCCTGGGGAGCCTCAACACAGAGTTAGGGAACAATGAATATATTTTACTTTACTTCAGGGTTTCTGTTTTTCATGCAGAATATGAAAACACATCAAGAAAAGCACACTTGAAAAATTCATTTGAAGCACTGTAATAAGTTCACCAAAATATGTGAAAATATTTTCTACAATTCTATCTCCCAGTGTTAAAGAGTTTTCAAAAAAACTTGTTTGTAGTTGCAAAATGTGTTTTACATAAATTACTTATTACATATTGATAGAAACAATAAAACAAGCAAATCAAATACCATACAATGGTGATTGAGCAGTCAGGATGACTAAGTACCATGTCCATTCCAAATAACCTTTGAGTTTGTTTCTAGCATGTCTTCCTTCAATTTCTGGTTTATTTTATCTTAACCCATCATTTGCATCAGTGGTAACTACCTGTTCTTTCCCTTCAATATTAAAGTTTTCCTATAACTGAAGATCATTTTTACCTCTTTATACAAACTAATCGTATTCCCCGTTACTTTTACAGGTTCTACTTTTCATTCCTTTAATTATATGTTTCTACCCTTGGTATTTCCTTCAGCACTAAATTTCTTCAAGATAATAGATCCTCAAAGAAATACATGAGATAAAGTAGTAATGTTATAGAGTACAACGGTATAACATGAAATGAGAAAGACATTTGTAAGACATTTGAAAGACATATGAAAGACATTTGTAAGCCAATGAAATATCTTACAATTTACATAAATTACAAATCTAAAAATTCTTACTATGGTGTATTTTGCTGTTCAGAAACAAGCCATTGGGGAAAATGGTGGAGATCACAGATTACAAGTACAATTGTGAAAGCTCTTCCATTTTTTTATCACTAAGAACAATATGGTATATGAAAGGAATTATCAGTGAGACTGTTTTTGTTCTTTTTCGACTGATCTTGTTTTAATAGAATTTCTTATGGGCACATTTTAAATTCACAAACAAATTACAAAGAGGTACCACAAACAAAATACCAAGTTCTTCATATTTCAAACATGTTAATCTACAACCTTTATTTTTTTTCTAACTATAATATACATTTCTTGTACATTTAGGAGTGAAATTTTTAACTTACTCTAATTTATGCACATTAATTTGTATTATCAAGTATGTGATATTAAAATAAATCTAGTGTTTTCCACATTAGTAGTACAAACATGAAAGATATAATTTTAATAGACAAATGTGATTAATCAATTTTTCAGGAAGCAACTGGGTAATAAGGGTATAATTGTGAAACTAGAATACCATCAGCTAAACAAAATTCAACTGCCATGATTAGAAACCTAATCTTTAGGTTTCAACTTATGTAAGCGACCTATGGTGTTACTGTTATTCCTGATGACTTGAATCTTGTCACTAAGAAGAACTGCTGAAATGTTGAAAGATAAGGTCAATTTAGTTTTGGGTTTCTGCTGTATTAATATGATAATTTATAACAACAATGTAAGGTCAACTTTAAAAAATCCTATAATATCATTTAGTTTAAAAGTTTGAATATAAGTGGTTTAATTAATAATTACTACACTGAAAATTTATATATAATAAGGCATTACTGAGTAAATTTAACCAGAAAACAATTGACTCTCAACATTTAGAACAAATAAATTTCTAAATCTTTGTATGAAACTTCTATGGAAAAACAAAGTACAAATAAAACTAAAATTTAGTTCAGATAAAACTAAAATTTCATTGTAGTGATTATGAATTTGAGATTTCACATTCTGAAATAATTTATAAAAAATCAATTCATGCCTATATATACCTACATAAAGCATTCTTTTGAATCTGAAATTCCTGGATTTGGTAATTTTAGATCAACATAACCCAACTGTTGATCTTCTGAGAGATTATTCATTGTACCAATATTGATTATGTTAACCTTTCTGAAAAATTATTACTTTAATTAAATTTAGGCCATTCAATGTAAATAGAATGTCTTCAAAACATTTTTTTTAGATAGACATTTAAATTAGAAATGTGCTCAAAGGTCCAGTTTAATATACACAGGACATGACACAATGATACATAGATTTAATGAAGGAAATAAAATTTTCTCCCAATATAGCTGTTTCAAAAGAAAAAGTGAATGTGTTTTTACTGGCAGAATTATTCTTGTACCCACTCGATAGCACACAACAGAACAAGTAAACTTGGGAGCCACTGGGGCTTGGCTTGACCATGAGAGTGGCCTTGAGAATATATTGCTGCTGTTAGCACTTAGCGTGAAAAAGAAGAGACTGCTGTGTAGATAAAGTGAGGGATAATTTTTCATACCCTACAGCTCTGCCCCCTTTTCAGTACAGATCACCTCACCCAACTGAATTGATTTCCCACTAGGTCTATTATCTTGAAGGAAGACTCTTTCTCTGATCACACTCTGATGGGATATGCAAGCTAATCTTTATTTCCCCTCTCCTGCCAAATAAGCTTCCTTTCTTAAGTCAGAATGAACATCCTTGACAACTCCCAACTCCCATGATAGCTTCAGAGAGGCGTAGCAAAAGAAGAGGGGAGGGCAGATACTGGCTGGCTGTGGAGCACTGAAGACATTTTTTTCCCATTGCCAAGACCTTGGTTTAGTATTCCTCGCTTCAGCCTATGGCCAGCTGTATTGCAAGGTCAGATTTATTAATATCTTTCTAACTTAGGCATAATTTGGTATTGGATAGATCCAATTATATATGATTGTGAATCCTGAATTAGACAGGGAGTCAGTGTAGATAGGTAAATCAAGTCAGGTCAATCTATGAGGCCAGGGCTACTCCACTCTGCCCTTCTCCCTTCAGCCCACTAGTTTCCCAACTTTTGGCCATCCCACAGAGCATTCCTGGGCCTAGTCACTAGCAGAAAGGAGACGATAAGGGAGAAAAGCAGGAAAACAAAGTAATCCTAGGAAATATATATATATATATATATATATATATATATATATATATATACACAAAAGTACATGTACAAGGCATAAATTGGTGTGAACATACTTTATATACAGAGATAAGAAAAATTGTGTTCTATATGTGTAATAAGAATTATAATGCCTTCCACTGCTATTGTGTATTAAAAAAATAAAATCAATAAATGATTTTTTTTAAAAGGGCAGAATACCTTGCTTCTGTGGATACCAGGATATCAGCTATGGCCCCCTTCTCCCTCTTGGGAGAAATCTGTTTCCTCTTTTTAAACAAACTCTGGTTCATATGGTTGCCTTGACTTGCTTTTCTAATGTTCAACTTCAACATGTGGGCAAGCAAGACTCCTCACCGATAACCGGCGGTATCAATTATATTTAACAAAAATTTGACATGTAAAAATAGCATCCTTCTCTTGAATTTCTGAGGCCATTTCAAATCTTTGGTTTATTATTTCTTCTGTTTCCATGATTATGCTCTTCTAAGACCAACAGGTGAGTTCGCTATCCATGATGAACCTGACCCAGTTTCTTTTATAGGTGTAACTTCCTTTAGGCAGTCACTTTTAAAAACAATTGGCAAAAACAATGCACATTAAAGCCTCCACTATAAATACTGGTTAATTTGGGTTTAAGATTCCCCAAGTAGTTTTACCATGATCTACAATGATTAAGAAAATTTATGGAAACATGTACAGGGGGAATTGCATTAGAAGACACTAATGGAGTAAAAGATATTAGTCTACCATATTTTGGTATCCTAATTGCCCTAAAACCTAAGGAGCATGGATATATATCAGAATTTTACCTATGTCAACTCAATTAATCCATAACAAAATCCAACAAGGGTTTCATGGAGAAGCCAACTGAAGCATACAATCAAGTGAGTGTTACAATTGTGATACAAACAGAGATTTCTCTGACCTCCAAAGCAAATGCTTCTTTCAAAAACAGGCCACATGGTGGTTACTTACTATAAGAATAGCTATTAAAATTGTATCTTATAGGCTAATTCCATGCAAATGAGAACTTGGCAAAGAGGAAATTTTTCTGGACCATGAATGCAGAGTGAAATTGAATTTTGTTGCTAACTGGATATCTTTTGTTATTCTCTTCACATGACCTTCATTAGTCAAGGAGATTTAAATGCACTAGTCATGGAGCTAAATTCAAAATGTTCTGCATGCCTGGATAGCCTGGAGATAAAGAGTGCATATTATCAGTTAAATTTGAGTGGCTAACTTCACTCTACTCATTGAAGTACTTTGGAAATTTCAATAATGTGAATAGGGAAAAGAGCATTTTGAGATTGATCACTTCACTTTGATTCAACAGAAACTTTTTTGTACAGGGTCACATTCATAATTTGCTTCATTCCACTTTTCAGTGGTGTTGTGGGCTAAATTATGTCCACTCAAAATTCAGAAGTTGAAGTCCTAACCCCCATTATCTCCAAATGTGACTGTTTTGGGAAATAGAGCTTTAAAGAAATGACTAAGTTAATATGCAGACATTATGCTGGGCCCTATTCCAGTCTGATCTTTGCCCTAGTAAAAAGAGGATGTTAAGACACAAGAGAGGCAAGGGATATGTATACAAGTGAAAGAGCCACAGGAAGAGACCTCTCTTTCAGTCAAGGAAAAATGCCTCAGAGGAGGCCAATCTTGGAAGCACCTTGATCTTGGACTTCTAGCCTCCAGAACTATGAGAAAATATGTGTTGTTTAAGCCACCTAGTCTACTGTGTTTTGTTATCATAGCTCTATAAAACTAAAACAAGTGGAAAAATATAAAAATAAATTCTTCATTTTGACTTCTGTGTAAGAAATTCAACAAGCAGACATTTCCTCAAAACTATACCTGTAAGCAGCACCATTCTAGTCTATCTTTCTGCATATTTAAACACGAATTCCATCTCTACACTATAGAATACATCATATACTATTTATGAAAAATTACTCACAGCAGCAATTATGTCCTAAATAATATCCCAGGGACTGAAGGGACAAAGACAACATTCTGAGCAAACATCTTACTTTTATATGTTATCTTACTTAGATAGTAGATTCCTGGAAGGGTTATAAAATTTGCTTTAAAATGCTAAATGATAGCATGGCAGTCATGAAGAAGTATTTATTTGTTTCTTGTCAACAGTCCATTTTATTTCACATAAAATGATTTGAAATGTTAATTATAAAGAGTAATTATTATATTCCTTGAATATTTAGAGATTATATAAATTGCTGTTTTAATAGAATTATCTTACAAATAAATGAAATCTAATTGAATCACTTATTGTGATATACTCTCCATTTTATGCTTATGTTAAAGTAATTTATATAATTGGACTTGCTTAAAAAAAACAACTATTATAAATAAAAATACAATAAACTTTTCCAAAAAAAACCAAAACAAAACAAACAAACAAAAAAAACTATACCTGTAAACAGATTCAATAAATGTGTACTCAAAAGGATCACCTTCATCTTTGATTACTTTTCAGTGCTTAGTCCCACTTTAATAAGCATGATGTGTGCATTAACATAAAAAGTAGATACAAATAGAAATTAAGCTTAAAAATGAAGCAATCTCCCATCCCCAATCCATTTAACTTTCATTTACATCAATGAAGTTATCACAAACAACCAGAAAGAGCAACAATTATCCTAGCTTGATTGTTATAATATTTTTTTAAAGTTAAAAACCAATAACCCAGGAAGCTGAGTACCAGAGCTATTCAGAAGTTTGAAAAACAAACATACAGTATATGATCAAGAGTGAAATAAATAATAAACTAAAGAAGTCTCATTTGCCAAACTCATTCAGTCATGTGTTTGTGACCCTTTCCTTCATAGGGAAGTCAATTAGAAGAGGCTGAGGTTTTAATTTTGAAAAATTGTACAGCAGGTCAATGTGAAAAAATTTTTTACTAATCTCACAAAAAGAAAATGTTAGTTCTAAGTCTTAGAGGATAACTTTATTAATTTATGAAGAGTGTCACACAATTTTATTATGCATACAAAAAAAGAAATCAAACTAGTTGGTTAACTGTCTTGAGTTGACTTAAAAAAATCCTGTATCAATATAGAGAAGGTAGAAATATATAAATAACTGTGATTGATCAAAAAAAGAGAAGACGATCATGACACAGGTTGGATATGCACACACACATTATTGGACACACCTCCTACCCTACCCAAGAGACAATTCAATTTCTGGTGGTTTCTTCTCACCAGTACACATCCCAGGAATAGTTCAATGTCCTCTGTCATGATATTAATAAGTCCATGGTTTCTTCTCATGTGTACCACTTTGGTTGTCTAAGTTCCCTACTTCCAGTTCTTCAATTCCACAATCCATTGCCTACAAACAGGTCAGATGATCATTACAAATTGAAATTGAGATTTCTTTTTCACTTTCTTGCTTAGAATGTTCCACTAATTTTCCACTAAGAATTTTCTTTCCAGTGACCTGAAGTATTGTAGAATTCTTGTTTACATGTACACACTCATACTGTGCTGTGATTCTCCCATTCTATACTTCTTCAAACACACTGATCTTCTTTCTGTTCCTAATCAGTGCCTTGAACTTACTGCTTCCTTTTTCATACCTTTTACCAAATCACTACATGGTTGCTGCATATTCAAAAATTACTCTCTTGAGCATCCTAGAAAGTAGCTTTCAACTGTGAGTTTCTATGTCACCACTCTGTTGATTTTGCCATTCTCCAACATTATCTTGCTGATTTATTTATTTACTCATTTTGGATGTTTTATTTTTTCTCTGTACTCTATAATGAGAACTTTTGTCTTTACTGTTGAAATGCTGGTACTTAGGCCAGTTTCAGGTACAGAGAAGGTGTTCAGTGAATACTTTTGCATGCATAATTCAAACTAAAGCTTGACTACTGCTGATACAAGATGCATAATGAGAAAGAAACATGAAGCACTTCCCTTTACTCCTCTTCCATTACTTAATTATCCATAGTATTGAGAGATCTAATTCCTCTTTTGCATTCTGTACTCTGCTGTCTCTAATTCTCTAAAACCAGATATGTCTTCCAAATAGAAGGTATCCCAGCTTAAAACATGTATCTCATCATGAACTGTCTTTACTCCTATTCAGAAGCAACCCTAACTTCCTCAACTCCACTTTCCCAACTGATACAATGTAAGATTTAGGAAATAATGGGGCTTGGTTTTCCTTTTTCTTCCTTTTTCCTGTCATCCCATTATTTGCATCACTGGAATTCTATTAGTATAACCTGTTTGAAGAACTATTAGGTACAATTTAAAAACAAAGACATTTCAGAGAAGAAATTAGATCACACCATTTTATCTTTTAATTTATGATCATTTCCATGTACTTTTAAAATATTAACTTCATTTTTCATCACTTCACTATGCATTAATTATATGTGTCCCTATTATCATCATGTGTCAGTTCCCCAGAGGTCATAATATGGTTCTATTTTCTTTCAAGTTGCATTTCCAATTCATCCCCATATCATGGAATTGTTAAATCTTATCAAAATTATCTCTCTGGCACAGCATAGCAAGAGAAATAGCATATATTAAATGTGTATGTTTTCGTCATCTATCTTCATTGCCCTTCCTTGACTTGTAGTTGCAAGATCCTCATTAATTGACCTGTTCATTTTGAACTTGTTCAAGATATCTTGGGCAATCCTTCAGATACCATTATAGATGATAGGTAATTGGAATTAGTAGAAGAATCGAAAACAAAAACAATAAAAACCTCTAAAAAATATCTCACATACCAGTGGCTTACATGCAAATTGCTTTGTATCCAAAACAATCAGCAATTCTGAAATAACAGGACTCATAACTCTTCGTGTAATTTTATTTTTTATGTCTGAAATAATTTCTTTCCTGTCATGAGACAAGGTATTATGTATCAATTATTTATATCTCTGATTAAAAACCACATTTCCATAAATCTCTTCCAATTAATGCATTTTTATGATCACCACACTGTCACAAATCATTGGGAATATTCACATTTGTGTGTATTTATAACAGAATGTCTCTGTTTTTGTACATTACTATCTGACCTATGTGATAATCTGTCACAACATCTTCCCAATTAAAAATATGAGTTTCAGGTGGCTCTAGAATCTGGTTCCTCATGTTTTTCAAAAGAATAAAATCACATGGCATGGTATACTGTGTAATCATGAGCATTTTTCATTAGTACTAATACTCAAAATGAGCATAAAAATCACCTATTAACATGTATGTATATTTGGATGTAAAAAAATAGTTATATAAAAGTGGCAGTATAATTTCATTAGGAAAATGAACATAGAGAAATTTTTGTGGAAATAGTAAAAAGCCAAGTTATCTAATCAAAAATGTAAGATTGCTTCTCTTTCAAGTGTGTAGTAGTAATTTATAGTCTATCTTAAATATGGTTTCAGAAGGAAACAATAGAATCACATTAGTGATGGGACAAAGTAAGTTTGGTTGTGGAAAAAAAATTGAATGACAAGGAAATTTTGCATTCTCATGATCTGAAAAGCATTTCTTAAATAATGTCCAGTGACAAAATTCAAATGAAGCATTAATATTTATTATAAAAGCAAACATTTTAGCTTTCATGGAACTAAGCTGGGTAAAGAATCATAAATCATGGCCAATAAATGCTTTTTTCTCAGGAGCAAAATTTGCTTAAAATTTGAAAATAAGTCATTATAATTTATCACATCCATAAAAATTCATATGATCATATCTATTGGTGAAGAAAAAAGACATATGATAGAATTTAGTTCCCAACCATCCTAAAAACCCTAAGAGTAATATGAGTTATAGGAAGTTCTTCACATGCACACACAACTTGCATTTAGTGGAGAAACACTGCTTTCCACTGAGGTTGAAAACAAAATAAGAACACTCACTACCATATTTAATGTTATGCTGCATGTTCTAGCCAGTACAATATCTTAAGGGAAATGAATATAAGTTTTAATGATTAGAGAAAAGAAAAAATCTCATTTTATTTGTCAAATAATATATAAAATTTATAATTAAGTAAATTTAACAAGGCTGCAGGAAACAAGGACAATATACAAAACAAAATGCATAACCATGTTCTAGAAGTAAATTATTAAGAAATTAATATATATATAAAATGAAAGATGCAAAATTGTCAACTACTTGTGGAATGTATAAATGATAAGTGCAGGACTACAACACTGAAAATTACAAAATGTTTACTGAAAGAATGAAGGAAGAATTTTGAAATAAGGGAATAGAATATTCTCATGGAGTGGAACATTAATGATGTTAAAAATTGCCCCTTGATTCATCTATAAAGTCAATGCTACCCCAATCAAAATATAAGTTTTTCTTATTGTTGTAGTAGTCCTTTTATTGTGGAAATAAAAAAATCTAATTATAAATCTGTTGTGAAAATTCAATAGGTCTAGAATGTCTATTGCCATGTTTGAAAAGAAAACAAGTATGGGACACATATTACCAGTCTAGAAGATTTATTATAAAGCTATATATATTACATATGTGATGTTGGTGCAAAGACTAAGAATTACTCTAAAGGAACAGAACAGAGAAACTAGAAATTGACCGAATACCTGTAATTATGACACTGATACTAAAGAAATCCAGGGACAAAACAAGAATGTTTGCAATATAAGATGTTTGATCATTTGGATGTCTGTAAAAGCATAACAATAAACCCTACATTCTATATCTATCTCTCTCTATCTGCCCCACACCAAAACACAATTTGAGAGAGATCATAAGTCTAATTGGGAAAAGTAAAATAATATTTTTTTCTAGAATAAACTATACAGAAACATTTCCATGGACTTAGAAAATCTAGGATATTAAAAACTGAAAAAATAAGTTACTACCTATAAATAGATGATTAATTATACTTCATTGAAACTAAAAAAAATCATCTAAGAAAAATCATGAATAAAATATGCAGTATAGAAAAATATATAAAGGATTCATATCTAGTATATATAAATGTATTTAAAAATTCCTACAAATCAATATATACATAGTCAATCCTATCTTGAAAAGTTAGCAAATCTTGAACAAGTACTTTATGAAAGATAATATCCAGATGCCTAATAAGCATATGAAAAAGTGCTTACACCATAAGTCATCCAGGAAATGCAAATTAAAACTGCAATGTTATACTGGGACACTCCATTTAGAATTCCATAAATGAAAGCAGAGACTATAAAATATTGGGAAGGTTGCAGTACAACTGGAAATCTCATGCATTTCTGGTGGGTCTAGTTTAGGAAACTAACATGTGTATCCTCTATGACCTACAAATTATACTATGGCATTCCTGTAACCCCAGCAGCTCAGGAGGTTGAGGCAGGAGGATCACACATTCCAAGCTAGTCTCAGCAATTCAGTCTTAGCAACTTAGCAAGACCTGTCTCAAAAAAAAAAATAAATAAATAAAAGCCTGTGGATGATGTAGATGTAGTAGATATGTGACACTGGTTTCAATCCTTGGAATGGAAAAACATTTAGAAAAAAACAGAAAAGTAATTATAATACACAGTTACACATCACAAAGTAGTTCATTTTCACACTAAAAGACAAGTATGTAAGGGTTTGTGCAATTTTACTCATGTTACCCAAGTGTGTGAAAGATCTGAATGTCTACTCAAATGTCCATATACTAAAGAGTGGGACAAAGGAATCTCAAAAAAAAAAAAAAGAATATTGATAAGGAAATTTTTTACTTGCATTTACATTTGTAAAATGATGATGACAGCAGGAGCTAGAAACTTGGTAGGCAGACAGGAGACAACCTCAATTGCAACAATTCCATATACAAAGTATCTGATGGCCAGATTGTGGTTCAGCATGTCAAGAGGCACAAGAACAGCACAACATCCTGATTGGAGGAGAGGGGCAGGTGTGATGAATAAGTTGCTCATTCTGATGGGATGAAGAAACTCCTCTTCTTAAACATCATTAGTCAATTGCTTTAAAGCTCACCTTCAGCATTACCATATAAACCACTAGATAGTAGCAATTCAATACCTACCCATTTGGGACCCCTATATTGTAGGAGCCATACTTCCTCCCTGTTTACAGAAATAAATTCTGATACTTTATCCTCCATTGTCCATGGATCTGGGAGACAAAGAACCTACTTCTCACTGCTGTGTTTCTCAAATCAATTACATCCTTTTCATTTGTGTTCATTGCTACTATATATTTATAAATGTAAGTTATATTGTTTTTGATTTTTTTTTTTTTTGGTAATAGGGATCAAACCCCTGAGCACTTAACCACTGAACCTCATTCCCAGTCCTTTTAAAATACTTTATTTAGAGACAGCGTCTCACTAGGTTGCTTAAGACCTAGCCAAGTTGCTGAAGCTGGCTTTGAACCTGTGATCTTTCTGCCTCAGCCTATAGAGCCACCAGGATTACAGGCATGTGCCATGGAACTAGAATGTAAGTTATATCTTGATGAAAATTTTAAAGACAGTTAAAAATAATTCATATTAACATTTAAATAATATATGGGTTTATCACTTTTTATTTTTTGTTACAGTGAAATGTTTCCCTCCTCTCCTCTCAACAGCCAAACATATCTGGGTAACCAATTTTCTATTAGGGATGTTGTAAAGACCCAGTCAGAGAAGTTGCATTTATTATTAGATTCTATTTTTCACTGATCTCAATTTATATGACCTTACTTAAATTATCTTAACAGCTAGATTATTCTTTATTTATTCCATAATAAAAAAGGGCATGAGGAAATTGTAAATGAAAGGTACTCAGAAAAAAAATTGAGATACATCTCCTGAAAATATAATTTATTTCAAAACATGATGCTATTTTTCAAACTAAAAAGTAAATAATGATAACAATGCTTATGAACATAAATGTCAGCATACATATTGTTATGAAATTGTCTACGAAAGTTTTAGATCTTGAGATTTCTTTTGCAGAAATATGTAGGTTAAGACTCAGGATCATTGTTTCTAACATAGGGAAGGATTTACTTGACATAGTTGTTCTGATGAATAATTTAGTAATCACTTTTTCCTCGGGGGGGGGGGCGGGGGTCTAGGTTGTGGCTCAGTGGTACAGCACTTGCCTCAAACATGCAAGGCTCTTGGCTCAATCCTCAGAACCATATAAATAAATAAATAAACAAATAAATAAATAAATAAAGATGTTGTGTTCAACTACAACTAAAAAATAAATAAATATTTTAAAAAAACTTTCCATAACCAAAGAAACATACGACGAAGGGTTAATTTCAAGAACATGCAGAAAGTAGTTTCAATTTAGTACTGCCATTAATCCAACAGAAATAAACATAAAGGACATGAATGGAATTTCACACATACACACACAGAAATTAATAATGACATAAAATTTAAAATTCTGTTTCCATTAGCTATTAAATATATGTCCAGACAATGATGATTTTCCCTATCAGTTTATAATTATTAACAAAAAAGTGATAAGACACAGAACCAATAAGAATGTAGAAAAAATTATTAAATTATAAAGATTTAAAAGCTTGCTGTATTGTAACTTGTCCGTATCTCTAAAAAAATGTAGGATGTCTGAATATTTGAAGCAGCAATTTAATTTCTAAGGTATGATCTTATATATGTTTGTACAAATAAACAAAGATACATGCACAAAACATGTCCATTGCAAAATAGTATTTTACAATAAGAGCCATAATCAATCTGTCCATCATTGTATATTGTCAAATAAAATATAATTCATCATTATATAGGAATCCTAATCAATTATTAAGATAGTTTAGTGTTTAGGAGGTAGCATGAGTACCAGAATGTTAATAACTCATAAAGAACAATATGGAAGAGTATATACAATAAAATATATATATAAAATCTTATATGCCCATATGATTTACAGAACTATATAATGCTCATTATCGATTTCCAGTGAATTAGCAAGTTTGAGCATTAAGGGTTAGAAGAAAATTTTGCTTTCTACCTCATGACTTTTTAACATAGACTTATAAATACAAATATAATTGGAAACTGATAAAAATTATGTTTATATAAAAAGGACCCAGAACTGTCAAAACAATTCCAGCAAAATCAGGGTTAATATATTACTGGTTCCCAGTAATATATAGTAGCTAGAAAGCTACAATAGTCAAGATCACATTGGAACGGTATAAAGATTGATAAATAGATTGGTAAAATAAAATATAGAGTTCAGAAATAAACTCTTTCATTCATAGTTAGGTTGATGTTTGAGAAGGTTGCTAAGACAATTCAAGGGAGAGAGAATCGTCTTTTCAGGAAGTGATACAAGAGCAACTGAATATCCATACTCAAGAGAATGAAGTTAAACTACTACCTTGCCACACACAAAATATGAACTCAAAATTGACCTTAGGTTAGGCAATGGTTTCTTAGGTATAACCCTGAAAGTACAAAGGACAAAAGAAAAAAAAATGAATAAAAAGGTTTGGGGAGGAGAGTACTGGGGATTGATCTCAGGGGCACTCCCAGCCCTATTATGTATTTTATTTAGAGAAAGGGTCTCACTGGGTTGGCTAGTGGCTCACTTTTGTTGAGGCTGGCTTTGAACTTGTGATCCTCTTGCTTCAGCCTCCTGAGCCAAATAAAATTCTTGTGCCACAGTTAATACCATCAAAAGGTAAAACAATTACCAATATGGTGGAAGAAAATATTTGCAAATATTGTATTTGATAAAACATATCCAAAATATATAAAGGACCCTTCAACTCATTAATGAATTAGCCCATTTAAAAAAATGGGCAAAGGATCTAAATATACATTTCTACAAAGAAGATGTACAAATGGCCTATAAAAATGCAAAAAAGATGCTCCATATATTTACTCAGCCAAATGCAAATTAAAAGAAGGAGATGTCATTTCATACTCCCTAAGTTGACAATAAGGAAAACAACAATAATAACAACTACTGGTGAGGATGCAGAGAAACAGCAACCCTTGCACTTAAGGTTGATAATGAGAATGTGATATGGTGTAGTTACTTGCAAAACGTTTTAGAAGTCTCAAACTGTTAAATACAGAGTTACCACAGCAAAGCATTCTACTTATATACCCAAAAGAAGTTAAAATGAATGCATAAAAAGTTTGTGCTTGATTATTTATAGAACCACTAATGACAATGGCCAAAAAAAGTTAACATCCCAAATGCATATTAACTAATGAATGGATAAACCAAGTGTGGCACATTCATAAATGGAATATTATTCTATTATAAAAAGGAATGAAGTTCTGAGGCAAGCAATATTTATGAATCTTCAAAACCTTATGCTAAATGAAAAACATCAGTCCAAAAGACAATGTAGTTTGTTTTAATTTATATCATGTATACTTGATATCTTTACCTATAGGTAAAGCCCTGGAGATAGAAATGTGGACCAGTAGTTACCATAGGTTAAAAGTGAAATGAGCATGAATACTAAAGGATATGGAGTTTTTGGTGTGAGAAAAATCTTTGAAACTTTTCTGGGAATCATTGCAAAACTGTAAATATACTAAAAACCACTGAATTGTACAAATTTAAAAGCATAATTTTTGATACATGAATTACATTTCAATAAATCTGTTATTTAAATTGGAATGGTATTAATAACAAAACTAATTTTCTAATGCTGTATGTCATAATTTCTTATCACAAAGTTGATATCAAATAACAATTTCTTGAATGTTTACTTAGGGAGAAGAAATTAAAAATAGAAAGTGAATGATTACAGAATATCAGCATCAAATGTTGTAACCTTAAAAGGAGATGTTTCAGTAGAATCTATGAAGAAGAGATAAGCCATGACCAGGATAGATAATTAAGGTTATGTGCTTATATTCTAAGCACTTTTTTTTACATATGTAAATATCCACGAGCCTTTATATGAAAAAAGCCACAGCTGAGATTTAAGTATTCCATTACTTCAAAATATCTTCCTACTGATAGCTTTACTAGTGCAAGTAATGGCCAATTAAACAGAAGGATTAAAAGAAATAGCTTATGGAGGCAAAATGAAGAAGTTTCAACAGCAAACATGCATTAGCTAAAGATGTTTAAAAACTACCAGAGTTAATAAAAAAAAGTCACTATGGAAGCATCTTTCTTTGAGGAGCTCAGTTTCTTTTTTAGACATTACCTAATTAAATCTCAACATACATAAGGTTGTGTAATCAATTCTCAAGTTTCTTCTTAGATTGGAAAAATAAATCTTTCATCTGAGCATTTATTTCAGTCTTTTTATCTTCTTAGTTCTAGGCAAGAAAAAAAAAGGACCTATTACTCTGAGGATTTTTTAAAATTCCACTTCCATATTTGCAACTTGTTCCTGTCTGGTGTAGATTGTTCTCTAGAAGTGACCCTTAACAGCCATGGGTCAAGAGTGAGACTGGAGCCAACCATATGTGCGATCACTGTTGTTGTTTACGGTTTTCAGGTTAGTGAGGATGACCTGAACACTCATAATGATGGATGTGAATGTCACAATTTCCAGAGTGTCCTGAATGAATACACAATGTGTTAGAAAAGCTTAGAGTTGTCTTCTAAAATTCCCCAGCATGACTCTGTGTTAATACCTGTCTAACACACAAAAAGAGGGTGGGGAGGGGCTGAGTGCAGAGCAAATGCCCTGACATCTGTGAACACAGAATTGTCAGGGAGGACACATGACTAGTTGTTCATGGTCCTTTTTATTGGGAAATACCTTCTTTGTACAAAGAAACAGAGGTAAAATATATTTGGAGTTTAAAGGGTAATCATTAATAGCCCTTTGACCATCATCCAAAAAAGAGATGGAACATTAACAACACCTTTGGACCCTCTTTGCCTCTTCCTGAATTACATTTCTTTTTCATCTCTAGACTGTACTTTCAAATTTTATAATTAAATTCCCTTGGTTTTCCTAATAGTTTTCTTTCCACTTATGCACATATTCCTGAACAGTAAACATCCAGTTTTTCCAGGTTTGATATCTTTGTAAAGGGAAATCATAATGCATTTTTTGTGATTTAAATTTCTGTCTAATATTTGGCTTCTGCAATTCATCCATGTAGATATGTATATGAATTTTTACTGAAGAATTATTACTGTGGGTGAATATAACAGTTCATTAATTCTAATATGAAATGTTTGTTTGCTACCCTAAACAATGTTCTGCAAACATCTCCATACATGTATTCTTATATTCAAAAGTAGAAATTACTTCAAAGTATATTACTTGGAGTTAAACTGCTGTCTTACCAGTATATACATAGTTGTTTTCTAAAGTGATTTTACCAATTTTTAGTGTTCCTAACAGTACAGGAAATTCAATTCTTCTAATTCTCATTGACCCTGCAGATTCACAGATCTCTTTTAATGTTTATTAGCCTGTAAAGTTCAAAATGGCAATGTCATATTTTTATTTGAACTTTGTTAATGACTAGTATAATTAGTACATTTTTATTTTTATGGATTTCTATTTGTATCTCCCATTCTGATAAAAATGTTTGTAGTTTATATTGTATGCTATTGCATTATTTTCTAATTTATTTGTCACATTTTTTCATATGTTCATTCTTTGACAGATGTGTTCAATTGTACCCTATCAATATCTACATAAATTAGCATTTTTAGTTAATATTAATAAGCAGTTGTAAGAAATAACACAGAAATATCCATGTAACCTCTATCTTCTAAAAATAGCATTTTACAAAGCTGCAGTATAATATCACAACCAGGATACTAATGTTAACAAAATTTCCTAATTTCATTCATTTACAGTTTTACTTTTCATATAAGTGGCCTTGTATACAGTTTTATCACATACGTAGTATCATACATTCACACCTATAGTCAAGACTCTGAGCAGTTGTTACCTAAAGCATCCTTCTCATTTCCATGAGAAGCACTACATATTTTGTGAAGATATTATAATTTTACAGTTTCTAATTTTAGCTCTAATGATATCATAATAATATAAACCATGATATAGGGTAAGGATAAGAAAAATAAAGTTTGTATATTTAGCTTATATCATGAAAACTTGTTTAGTTATGTAATATATTCTAATAATAGAGCTGCAAATTTTATGAGTATCTTATGGAAATAATCCTATTAGATATAAATAATCTCAATTTATTTCCTATTTTCCAATCTACAAATAGTTTGTTAAATTATCTTGTCTTATTGCACTGATTAAAGTTGGTAAATATAATACAATAGGTGTGGTATAGTGGACATTGTTATTTTGTTCCTCATTTTATCATTTTAATATAATACAATTAAGTCTGATACTTAGCTGTAAATTTTAGGTAGACATTATCAAGTTAAGAATTATTTATTCTGTTCCTGTTCACTTATAATTTATTTTAATCATGAATATTTCTTATCGCTATGTTTTTTTAACTTTAGAACACTGCAATAAGGAATAAAAAGGGTATTTGTACCTGGGCATGGAGGTGCAGACCTGTAATCCCAGTAGCTTGGGGGGCTGACACAGGAGGACAGAGAGTTCAAAGCCAGCTTCAGCAAAAACAAGGTGCTAAGCAACTCAGTGATACTCTGTCTCTAAATAAAATATAAAATAGGGCTGGAGATGTGGCTCAGTGGTCAAGTGCCTCTGAGTTCAATTCCTGGTACCAAAAAAACAAAAACAAAATAAAGTATTTGCATTTAAATGTATGTTTAGAATAAGTGGAGTTTTTAGAGATGTAGGATGTCCTTGCTCCTAAGGTACTTGGAAAGTTTGTAATAAGATAAAATTATGTAGGATGAGTCATTCTCTTAGAATTTAGCATATGTGTATTGCCTAGGTTTTGGAGTCAAGAGACCTGGATTTGGATGCCTATTTACCTATTATTTATCTTACTCAAGTCCTTTACTTCTTTGTCTTAATTTTTTAAATTTACAAAATGAAAAAGAAAATATTTTATTTACTTTATATAATTGTGACAATGCAACTGAAATGCAAAAATAAATTGAGACTAAATGAACACTACATAAATGATAAAGTTTGCTATAATTAGAGTATAGGCATCCCCAAATTTATGACCTAATTATTTTTCTTACTTCCTTAAGGCATAATATAAGAAATTAGGTTTTTGTTCATGAAAATAGGAACCATAAAATCTATTTTTTATGAAAATAAATTAAATTAATCCATAAAGGTATTACTTCAAAACTTTTATTGAAAATCTATCTAAATTCTAACTATAGCAGTATCACATTTTGATATCCAAATGCAGTTTTTCCAGTTATTTTTTCCTTCTCTCATCCTCTGTCAATAAATATACTATATTCAGGAAGAGATTATAATCACCATCAGTATTGTTTCAGTCTTTAAATGATTTGGGAAAGTATTTAGTACAAGCAACAAGCCTATTTTAGTGTTATAGAAGTTGTTTTGTTTTACTTCTGAATCCTGTAAGACTTAAAATATAATAATCACATCAAAACAAAAATTCACAGTGGAAAGAAATTCATGATTATATCGAACTGATTTCTCATCAGAAGAAGAATTTTACCAGGAAATAGGAAAGTCAGAATAAATGGTAAAGTTTATAGGACATAGATGACTCCTGTAGTGGATTCCAGGAGTTTTCTCACTGTAAAATCCCAATGTGAAGATGTGGTATAACTACTGAAACTCAAGGACATATCCCAATGAATTTGGGGGTCATTTTAAAGCAGAAGAGTTGTTTAAGATACAGAGTAAAAAGTTATAAGTCATACACAGAATTTGAAACTAAGATGGAAATTATGTGATGGGAAATTCAAATTATCATCTGAGGAAAGTACCTAAAAATAATCAGAAGAAGCTTCAAAATACCTCAGATAAATCAATGTAATAAATATATGGAGAAAAAATGAGATTTTTGAAATGGGGAAAATTTGTGAATTGGTTATGAGACAAACCAAAGAGGCACTCTTGTTGGGTCCAAGAAGTCAAGATGTATATAGCCCTGAGAATTAGAGGTCATAGTGGAAGCTTGCACCTTAGCAGTAGATACATCAGGATCAGAGTGAACCATTCTTGATCTGATAGGATTCACACTCCAGCATAAAGCAGCAATGAGAGAAGATACACAAGGATCAATTGCAAACCCAGTTCCCACATCTAAACTGTCTATAGAGTGAAATGCTCTTGAACCCAGAGGTTCTAAGGAGGGAGAAAAACAATATAAACTGACTGTGTTAGCCTTCAACTGATTGAAATTTAAGGCAGAAGCAACTAAGTTAGCAGTGGTAAGATTAAGCTTTCTCCCACAGAGCAGAAATGCAAAGCCATAAGCTATGCTGAGCTGCTGACAGTTGACATTTTATTCTTTTTCCATACTTGAATTTTTTATAACTGTATAAAATTCAACTAGAGTACTTAAATGAAATTAAATTTTATGAAGACTGTTTGTTTGTTTTGTGTGGGCTAGACAGGCTAAAATGCTCCAAGTTAGCAGTCCAAGTTTATAGCAAAAAGGATTTTGCTCTGTGTTATCCCCATGTAATAAGAAGCATGGGCAATTCTCACTGTTCCCAAGAAACTAAGGTCATACATCTTGAATATTTTTCCACTTCAGAGTCAATAAAGTCAATTGCTTCCCTATATATTTGAATGATAAATAATTGGGAAAGAGACAGTTTCCCTTGTGGCCTAATTTCAGTGATTCCTTGCTCAATCAAGTTAAGTCCAACATTGGCAGTCATCTCATATAGCAGTGGTCAGTACAAGTTTTTTCTTAACTGGAGAAATATTATTCTCTATACGATTCTCAAAGCTGAAGGTCTCAGGTTAAATTGCCACAGTTTTGTCTCTGTAATATTGAAAATATTAGCAGCTAGAAATGAGTGACTGGTTTGCACAAATGAATTCATTATGGGAATGCTTGATGATGGGGGTCGAGCTAGAAGGTTAATGACAGAATCAAAACATTTCATATTGCAGAATGAAATGACAGATCCCTGCCCTCTTAAAATTTTGTTTTTAGTAATTTATTTTTTTATAATGAAAGCACATTATTTACTTAATAAGATACTGAAATAATTAAAAAAAATAGTTGGATGGGAATTTAAGAGTCAGCTGGTTCAAATGCCTCATTTTCTAGGTCAGAGAATTAAGGTCCGGAGAGAGCCTTGGGCCTAGGTCACTGTGAGTCAGTGGCAGGGAGGTATTCATTCGGAATATTCTTAACATTAACCCATTCTGGACAGGAAGTATGGAACAAAAACCATCATACACTGGATTATTCTTGGAAAGGAAGACAATGCTACCATAAGTTAACTTGTAAAATCCACTGCGTATAGAATGCGCCTCCTAATGTTCTGATCTGCAGCTGATAATGGATAGCAAATTTTCTCATACCAAGAGAATTGTCAACAATTTTTCAAACAAAGAATAAATATGATGCATATGGTGGAGTCCAGCTTTTCAGTCATGCAGAGGATTGCCATTAAATTTGAAACTCACATATTATGTATTTTGCATAAATCTTGATGCCAAATTAAGAATATTACATTGGAAACCATAGCAATGTTTTACATTATGCAAAAGGAAGGATCTCAGGGGTAAGATTGATGGCTAAATGTAATTTGTGATATGTTGGTGTGTGGAATCATTCTAACATTCTATTAAAACTACTTTTAAAGATTTTCAGTACTCTCAGCTCCCTCTGAAGTAGGAACTTATTTCAAAGAAGTTTACTTACAATGGCTGGAGTTCATACCAACATTCTCCTGGATTGAGGTTCCCAGGGTATAAAACAAAATCTGAGGGGATCTTAACTTCTGAAACTGTGTCAATAGATGAGCCACAGATGTTAGTTTTAAAGACATATCTTTGTTATTTATTTATTTATTTTAATAATCTTTTCTTAGAAGTCCAACTTTTATTTTCCATAGGAAGAAAGTGAACAGACATGCTTGGCTTTCCCCAAATACTTCTGTGTTCTCAAATATTCTCTAACATTCTTTGATATATTTATGGAAGTAGATGAAGACAACATATGGTAAAATTTAGGTAAAACATTGTAAGAACCTTAAAAATTCATGAAAAGCAAAAGGGTGAAGTTTTTATTCAATAATAATCATAGTGATTTAGTAATTTTATTTGTGTATTAATTTAAAATTTTTATCAACTGTGATGGGAAAGTTTGACTTCCAAATTAAAGACCTATAGCAGGCTATTAGTGAATTTTCTGTACAAAAATTAAATTCTACATCTGATTTACCAGGTGTATCCTTTCACAAAGGATACCAAGCAACATAAATTAGTCATTCGATAGATATTTTCCTCACATACTTCCTACTTTTATCAGAAATTTGGCAGAAGATTCTATCTGGAAATCTAGCATAGGCAAGGGTTTCTTACCTAAGGGTAAAGCTAATGTAATTCACATTCATAATTTTAAAATATTCCAAAAATCATGAAAAGTGATAATTAACACAGTTCTTAGTATGCTTTTGTCAGTATTGATTGACTTAAGCAAAATTTTATTGGACCTGGACCCACAATGGTTCAAGGCAGGACCCTATCAGTGCTAAAGTGATGTGGCCCTAGTGGTGAACTGAACAAGCAGCCAGGTTTATTGGTTTGGTTTCATGGGAATTTTCCTAACAGAGGATCCACATAGGATCCCCTACATCATTTTCTATTCACAATCACCTAAACCATCTAAATTAAGTGGTTTTGTGTTCTTTACATAATCCTTATATGTATATATTGTTATATAAATGCAATCACATTCTTTTTTAAAAAAAAATCACTGTAAAATATAAATGGTTACTGCCCCAGATTAGTAATTCAAAGAAAATAAAAATGAGCAAGAAGGTTTATCTTACAAGTTAGATTAATACACTGAAGTTCAACTTCTATAAAAACTGAAAGAAAAATGAAATCAAGCTCTTAATTTAGTTACCTGACCTATAAGATGTAGTAATTATTTTTATTTTTATTTTTTTATTTTTCTATTGTTGGTCGTTCAAAATATTACATAGTTCTTAATATATCATATTTCACAGTTTGATTCAAGTGGGTTATAAACTCCCATTTTTACCCCGTATACAGATTGCTGTATCACATCAGTTACACTTCCATTGATTTACATATTGCCATTCTAGTGTCTGATGTATTCTGCTATCTATCCTATTCTCTACTATCCCCCCTCCCCTCCCCACCTCTCCCCTCCCCTTTTCTCTCTCTACCCCCTCTACTGTAAATCATTTCTTCCACTTGTATTATTTTTCTCTTACCCCTCATTTCCTCTTATATGTAATTTTGTAAAACCCTGAGGATCACCTTTCATTTCCATGCGATTTCCCTTCTCACTCCCTTTCACTCCCACCTCTCATCCCTGTTTAATGTTAATCTTCTTCTCAAGCTCTTTGTCCCTACCCTGTCCTTGGTTACTCCCCTTATATCAAAGCAGTCATTTGGCATTTGTTTTTTAAGGATTGGCTAGCTTCACTTAGCATAATCTGCTCTAATGCCATCCATTTCCCTCCAAGTTCTATGATTTTGTCATTTTTTAATGCAGAGTAATACTCCATTGTGTATAAATGCCACATTTTTTTTATCCATTCATCTATTGAAGGGCATCTAGGTTGGTTCCACAATCTTGCTATCATGAATTGTGCTGCTATGAACATCGATGTAGCAGTGTCCCTGTAGCATGCTTTTATTAGGTCTTTAGGGAATAGACCGAGAAGGGGAATAGCTGGGTCAAATGGTGGTTCCATTCCCAGCTTTCCAAGAAATCTCCATACTGCTTTCCAAATTGGCTGCACCAATTTGCAGTCCCACCAACAATGAACAAGTGTACCCTTTTCCCCGCATCCGCTCCAGCACTTGTTGTTGTTGGACTTCATAATGGCTGCCAATCTTACTGGAGTGAGATGGTATCTTAGGGTGGTTTTGATTTGCATTTCTCTGATTGCTAGCGATGGTGAGCATTTTTTCATGTACTTATTGACTGATTGTATGTCCTCCTCTGAGAAGTGTCTGTTCAGGTCCTTTGCCCATTTGTTGATTGGGTTATTTGTTATCTTATTGTCTAATTTTTTGAGTTCTTTGTATACTCTGGATATTAGGGCACTATCTGAAGTGTGTGGAGTAAAGATTTGTTCCCAGGATGTAGGCTCCCTGTTTACCTCTCTTATTGTTTCTTTTGCTGAGAAAAAACTTTTTAGTTTGAGTAAGTCCCATTTGTTGATTCTAGTTGTTAACTCTTGCGCTATGGGTGTCCTATTGAGGAATTTGGAGCCCGACCCCACAGTATGTAGATCATAGCCAAATTTTCTTCTATGAGACACCGTGTCTCTAATTTAATGTCAAGCTCCTTGATCCATTTTGAGTTAACTTTTGTGCATGGCGAGAGAAAGGGATTCAGTTTCATTTTGATGCTAATGGATTTCCAGTTTTCCCAGCACCATTTGTTGAAGATGCTATCCTTCCTCCATTGCATGCTTTTAGCCCCTTTATCAAATATAAGATGGTTGTAGTTTTGTGGATTGGTTTCTGTGTCCTCTATTCTGTAACATTGGTCCACCCGCCTGTTTTGGTACCAGTACCATGCTGTTTTTGTTACTATTGCTCTGTAGTATAGTTTGAAGTCTGGTATCGCTATACCGCCTGATTCACACTTCCTGCTTAGCATTGTTTTTGCTATTCTGGGTCTTTTATTATTCCATATGAATTTCATGCTTGTTTTATCTATTTCTACAAGAAATGCTGTTGGGATTTTGATTGGCATTGCATTGAACTTATAGAGAACTTTTGGTAATATCGCCATTTTGATGATGTTAGTTCTGCCTATCCATGAACAGGGTATATTTTTCCATCTTCTAAGGTCTTCTTCTATATCTCTCTTTAGGGTTCTGTAGTTTTCATTGTATAAGTCTTTCACCTCTTTTGTTAGGTTGATTCCCAAGTATTTTATTTTTGGGGGGGATATTGTGAATGGAGTAGTTGTCCTCATTTCCGTTTCAGAGGATTTGTCCCTGATATATAGGAATGCATTTGATTTATGCGTGTTGATTTTATATCCTGCCAATTTGCTGAATTCATTTATTAGTTCTAATAGTTTCTTTGTAGACCCTTTTGGATCTGCTAGGTATAGAATCATGTCATCTGCAAATAGTGATAATTTAAGTTCTTCTTTTCCTATTTTTATGCCTTTAATTTCTTTCGTCTGTCTAATTGCTCTGGCCAGTGTTTCGAGGACTATGTTGAACAGAAGTGGTGAGAGAGGGCATCCCTGTCTTGTACCAGATCTTAGAGGGAATGCCTTCAATTTTTCTCCATTCAGAATGATGCTGGCCTGTGGCTTATCATAGATTGCTTTTACAATGTTGAGGTATGATCCTGTTATCCCCAATTTTTCTAGAGTTTTGAACATAAAGGGATGCTGTTCTTTGTTGAATGCTTTTTCTGCATCTATCAAGATGATCATATGGTTCTTAATTTTAAGTCTATTGATGTGGTGAATAACATTTATTGATTTCCGTATATTGAACCAGCCTTGCATCCCAGGAATGAATCCTACTTGATCATGGTGTATAATTTTTTTGATATGTTTTTGAATCCGATTTGCCAGAATTTTATTGAGGATTTTTGCATCTAGGTTCATTAGAGATATTGGTCTGTCATCTTCTTTCTTTGAAGTGTCTTTGTCTGATTTAGGCATCAGGGTGATGTTGGCCTCGTAGAATGTCTTTGGAAGTTCTCCCTCTTTTTCTATTTCCTGAAATAGCTTGGAAAGTATTGGTGTTAGTTCCTCTTTAAAGGTTTTGTAAAACTCTGCTGTATACCCATCCGGTCCTGGGATTTTCTTAGTTGGTAGTCTTTTGATGGTTTCTTCTATCTCCTCTATTGTTATTGGTCTGTTTTGGTTGTCTATATCCTCCTGACTCAATCTGGGCAGACCATATGACTTAAGAAATTTATCTATGCCTTCACTATCTTCTATTTTATTGGAGTATAAGGATTCAAAATAATTTCTGATTTTCTTCTGTATTTCTGAAGTGTCTGTTGTGATATTGCCTTTTTCATCCCGTATGCTAGTAATTTGAGTTCTCTCTCTTCTTCTCTTCATTAGCATGGCTAAGGGTCTGTCGATTTTATTTATGTTTTCAAAGAACCAACTTTTAGTTTTGTCAATTTTTTTTCAATTGTTGCTTTTGTTTCCATTTCATTAATTTCAGCTCTGATTTTAATTATTTCTTGCCTTCTTCTTCTTTTGCTGTTGTTTTGCTCTTCTTTTTCTAGGATTTTGAGATGAAGTATGAGATCATTTATTTGTTGGTTTTTTCTTTTTTTAAGGAATGAACTCCAAGCAATGAATTTTCCTCTTAGAACTGCTTTCAATGTGTCCCATAGATTCCGATATGTTGTGTCTGTGTTTACATTTAACTCTAAGAAGTTTTTAATATCCTCCTTGATGTCTTCAAAAACCTATTGATCATTCAGTAACCTATTGTTCATTCTCCAAGTGATGTATGATTTTTCCTTCCTTCTTTTATCGTTGATTTTCAGTTTCATTCCATTATGATCAGATAAGATGCATGGTATTATCTCTACTCCTTTATATAGTCTAAGAGTTGCCCTGTGACATAATATATGATCTATTTTTGAGAAGGATCCATGTGCTGCTGAGAAAAAAGTGTAACTGCTTGAGGTTGGGTGGTATATTCTATATATGTCAATTAAGTCTAGGTTGTTAATTGTGTTATTGAGTTCTATAGTTTCCTTATTTAACTTTTGTTTGGAAGATCTGTCCAGTGGTGAGAGAGGTGTGTTGAAGTCTTCCATGATTATTGTATGGTGGTCTATTAGACTCTTGAACTTGAGAAGAGTTTGCTTGACGAACATAGCTGCACCATTGTTTGGGGCATATATATTTATGATTGTTATGTCTTGTTGGTGTATGGTTCCCTTGAGCAGTATGTAGTGTCCCTCTTTATCCCTTTTGATTAACTTTGGCTTGAAATCTATTTTATTAGATATGAGTATGGACACTCCTGCTTGTTTCCGCAGCCATATGAGTGGTATGATTTTTCCCAACCTTTCACCTTCAGTCTATGTATATCTTTTCCTATCAAATGCGTCTCCTGTAGGCAGCATATTGTTGGGTCTTGTTTTGTGATCCATTCAACTAGCCTGTGTCTCTTAATTGGTGAGTTTAAGCCATTAACATTTAGGGTTATTATTGAGATATGTTTTTTTCTTCCAGCCATATTTGTTTATTAATGTTACTAAACCTGATTTATTTTCCTCTTTGATTACTTTACCCTCTTTACTGTCCTACCTCCCACTGTTGGTTTTCATTGTTATTTTCCATTTCCTCTTCCTGTAATGTTTTGCCAAGGATTTTTTGAAGAGATGGTTTTCTAGCTGCAAATTCTTTTAACTTTTGTTTATCGTGGAAGGTTTTAATTTCATCTTCCATCCTGAAGCTTAATTTTGCCGGATACACGATTCTTGGTTGGAACCATTTTCTTTCAGTGTTTGAAATATGTTATTCCAGGATCTTCTAGCTTTCAGAGTCTGTGTTGAGAGATCAGCTGTTATCCTGATTGGTTTACCCCTAAATGTAATCTTCTTCCTTTCTCTTGTAGCTTTTAAAATTCTCTCCTTATTCTGTATGTTGCGCATCTTCATTATAATGTGTCTAGGTGTGGATCTCTTATGATTTTGCACATTCGGCGTCCTGTAGGCTTATAGGATTTGGAATTCTGTCTCATTCTTCAAGTCTGGGAAGTTTTCTCATATTATTTCGTTGAATAGATTGTTTATTCCTTTGGTTTGGAGCTCTGTGCCTTCCTGTATCCCAATGACTCTTAAGTTTGGTCTTTTAATGTTATCCCATATTTCTTGGATGTTCTGCTCATGGTTTCTTAGCAGTCTTGCTGAGTTGTCTATGTTCTTTTCAAGTTGAAATACTTTGTCTTCATTGTCTGATGTTCTATCTTCTAAGTGATCTACTCTGCTGGTAGTATTCTCAATTGAGTTTTTAATTTGGTTTATTGCTTCCTGCATTTCTAGGATTTCTATTTGTTTGTTTTTTATTACCTCTATCTCCCTGTGTAATTGATCTTTTACTTCCTGGGTTTGTTTATGTAGTTCCTTGTCAAAGTGATCTTTCATTGTCTGATTTTGCTGTCTCATGTCTTCCTTGAGACTCCAGATCATCTGAAGCATGTATATCCTGAACTCTTTATCTGACATTCCATCTGTTGCAGCTATTACCTCTTCTAAAGTTGAGTTGACCTGCATTGCTTGTGGTCCTTTCTTTCCTTGTCTTTTCACACTGCTCACGTTTCTTTCTGCTTGCTGAAACTGTTGTGTTTTTGAAATTTTCCCCCTATTTATTTATATTGCTCTTGTATAGTTGGAAAATCTCCCTTGCAGGGCGGGTAGTGGCTGTGCTCCTCCTCTAATTAGGGTGATCTGTCTACCACGCTGGTCGGTCAAAGGTCTGCCCACCCTGCGGGTGCGGTTGGTGGCTGTGCTCTGCCCGCACTCCAATTGTGGTGACGTAACTACCACGCCCTCGGGTCGTTGGTCCTGATCCGGATGTGGGCGGCGGCTCTGCTCGGCCCCTACTCCAATTGGTGTGATGTGTCTACCACGCTGGCAGGCCTCTAGGCCTGTTCCGCCGGTGGGTCGCAGGTCTGCCTACCTTGCGGGCTTGGGTGGCAGTTCTGCGCAGCCCCCACTCCCAATGGGGGTACCTGACTGCCTCTCCAACCGGTCGCTGGGCCTTTTCCGGACACGGGCGGTGGCTCTGCTCCACCCCCACTCCAACCAGTGTGACGTGACTGCCTTGGTGCTACGTGTCCACCACGCTGGCAGGCTACCAGGCCTGTCCTGCCAGTGGGTCACAGGTCTTCCTACCTTGCAGGCTCAGATGGCGGCTCTGCACAGCCCCTACTCCAAATGGGGTGATTTGGCTACTGTGCCGTCGGGTCGCTGGTCCTGTTCTAGGCGTGGGCGGCTACTCTCTTCGGCCCCAGCTGCAGTTGGGGTGTCGTGATACCACGCCGGCAGGTCACTTGGCCTGCTCTGGGCGCAGGAGGCAGCTCCACTCTGCCCCCCTGGCCCCCATAGCACCCAGCATCACCCGGACTGAGAAGCAGTCACCGCAGGTTCCCCAACCCTGGGCCAAAGCAGCTTTGGGAGCCAGAACCCAGCCTCTCCGATCCCGGCTCACGCTCCGCTAGGAGCAGGCTCCACGGAGCGACCCCCGCGGGTTCCCCTGCCCCAGGCCAAAGCAGCTCCGGGAGCCAGAGCCCGGCCGCTCCAAGCTCTCTGAGCTCGGTGCACGCTCCCCTGGGAGCAGGCTCAAAGACGCAGTCCCCGCGGGCTCCCCAGCCCCGGGCCAAAACTGTTCTGGGAGTCAGAACCCAGCCGCCCCGAGCTCAGCGCACGCTCCACTTGGAGATGGCCTCAACACGCAGTCTCCGTAGGTTCCCCAGCCCTGGGCCAAAGCAGCTGCGGGAACCAGAATCTGGCCGCTCAGAGCCCGGCGCACGCCTTGCCAGGAGCGAGCCCCTAGGAGTATTCTCCACTGGTTCTCTAGCCCTAAGCCTGAGCGATCTGTCTGCAAGACGCAGGCAAATACCAGCCTGAAATCACCTGTTCTGTAGCTGAATGAGCTGAGATCAGTAGAAAATAGGGATGATTATATCAGCTCTCCAAGATGGCGGCTGCTGTCCTCCTCCGTGGTCCGACCGGTGTCGAGAACCGAACTGGACCGCTTCTCTCCTCTGTCTCAAAGCCGGAACTCAGCACTAAGCACGGCCATTGCACCACTGGCAGGAGCCCCTAGAATCCGCATAGCTGCACCCCCGCTCTGGCACCTCGCCGCTTCCTAGCGCACCGCAGACTCCAGCTGCGGGGCAATCCGCCGATCAGGCAATGCTACCCTCTGTGTGGAGAAATCGCCCGCGTCCGAGCCCCCGCAGCCGAACCTCTCACGATGGAAATCCATCCACTAGATTCTGGAGCACCTCAATTTCACTGGAAATTCCCAACAAGATAGCCTTCAGCTGTCTTTCTCCCGCACAGTGACGCGGCGCACTGGGGTGATGCACTCCCTTCACCGCCATCTTCTTCAGTAATTATTTTTAAAGAAATACTATCTACAAACTCATAGAAATAAAGTAGGAAAAACAGAGCAAACAGAAGATCATATTTTTTTTATTTCTGGTATAGATTAAAGATATTTTAATAGGCTGTCACAGTAGTTAATGGAGTGAGAAACATTAATTTGGGGCTGTTTATGGATGCTGTTTTGAGATAAACTATGAATGATGGACAGGTTTAACTAATGAGAAAAGTTTATCAGGTGAAAAGAATAACATTATCACAGTCACAGAACAAATATGGCTTTGGTGGCTATCCTTTAGGGTGGATCCTGGTTCTTTTGTTTGTGCATAATCACACCCCTTTTATATTGGTAAGTGTACCCTAATTCTCCTTTAGATAGTCAATTTTCTCATACTTTGTCTAGAGATTACTCCCTTCCCCTAGGCCCAGTCATACTAGGAAGGTCAGTGTATGACTAAAGTTGATCCATCTAGAATTCAAATTAATCATGACATTTATCTATGCATATTGGAAAAATATCACTGAAATTGCAGGGACCAAAAATCAATGTAAACCTAAAGCTGACAAAAATCATCATCATCACATATGAAACTAGTCTGTATGAAAAGAAAACTTTCTCTGCAAAAGGAAAATAACAAAAAAGTGACCAATCCCTGATTCCATTCTTGTTGTTGTTGTTGTTGTTGTTGTTGTTGTTGTTCTAACATGGAAATAGCAAACTCAAAAGTCTTTGACTAATTGGGAAGTAACGTGAATTTGTAAGGCATTACCTATAAAACTAAATTGACTGGTGGGATCAGCAGGGAAATGAGACATATCCCAAGCATGACCACTTGATTTCAATTTGTTTCAAATACTACTATGATCACAATAGCCTTGTGATCAGGTAGAATACCTCTATGTGGATTGTAGTGTTTGATATGATCTACATGTAGCCTTTCAGTACACAAGATGATTCTTTTTTTCCCTTCTTTATTTTTCTGTCTTTCATTGTTTCCTTCTTCTTGTTAACTCCCTCCTTCCTACATTTTGTTCTTCTTTCCCTTCCTTCTTTGCTTTGTAATTTTAAGGTGTACTTTCAACTCTTAACAAAAAGATAATTTACTATTTATACAAAATATAAGGCAGAAAATAATGATGAAAGATGATGCCTTTCACTGAAACAATTGTACAAATATTGACAAATAAAGATGAGAAGACATAGTTATAAAAACTCTGTGGATATACTGCCCACGTTTAAATCCATACTTTGCCGTTTTCTCTCTATGCTAATCCTCTCACACTTCTACAATAGGGAAATACTGATATGCCCACTGTTATGCTTTGGATGTGAGATGTCCCTTCAAAAGTTCCCATGTGGGAGAATGCAAGAAGTTTCAGAGGAGAAATTATTTGGTTATAAGAGTCTTAACCCAATCAATAAATTTATCCCCTGATTGGGATTAACTGAGTAGTAATTGAAGTGGTAGGGTATGGCTGGAGGGGATAGGAATTGGGACATGGATTTGGGGTATATATTTGTATTTGGCAAGTGAAGATCTCTCTCTCCCTCTCTGTTTCTTGATCATCATGTCAGCTGGTTCCCTCCGTCTTATTCTTCAGCCACGGTGTTGGGCCTCACTTAGAGCCCTGAGGAATGGAGTCATCCTTCTATTGAGTCTAAAACTGTGAGTCCTCAAATAAACTATTCCTCCCCTATGATTGTTCTGACCTGGTCTTTTAGTCACAGTGGTGAAAAGGCTGACTAAAACACCCACTCGTTCCTAGGAGGATTAAATGAGTTAGGACATATAAAGTTCTTAGATTAGGCATGACTCATGATGCATCCTCAATAAATATTAGCTAGCATTCAGTTCTATCATTTCCCTATTAAATTCAATAACCAATAATTACATGACTAGACATAAATTAAATGAAAATTACAACTTGTACTAGTTGTATTTCAAATGCTTGATAGCCATTTATTTTAAAGAACTTTTCTATTTTCAGACAAAGATTGATGACAGCAATGCTCTAGATAGCGAAAGCCAGAGAAATGAAGGAAAGGACTTAGTTTGTTAAATGAGAGATGATGCCCAGTTCTCACTGCCACCACCACAGTGAATGGCAAACATGAACCTCTTCATTTAAAAGTCCCAGTCCCTATTGATGGCACCTGCTGACCTTTCCTGGGACTCTGAAGCCTAGAAAGGCAAATATGTAAACTGAATGTGAGCTATGAGCCTGTCCAATTATAAAGTCTCCTTCGATGACAGGTATGTTCCTCGTGTATCTCACTTAATACGTAAAAATGACTTTGAACATGCCTACACTTCTCTCCTTCATTCAACAAACCATCTGCCCCAATGTGAACAATGTGTCTTTCTCCTCAATCCTGACATATGTCTTATTAACCCAGTTTTGAAGGTACAAAACAGAAAGCTCAATGAAGCATGAATCTAAGGGTATTCTATTATCCAGTCTCAGCCCCCAAACCACAATATCAGTTGATATTTCCATGTGGATATGCTCTTACCATCTCTTATTTAATTCAGGTTGAAATGCAAGGCTATCACCAGGCCATGCATGACACTTTAAAAACATATGAAATAAAGCACCTACTATTCAGTTAAATGTTGTAGAACCTGAAACTTCTCTCAAATTGTTAGTGCCTGCTGAAACATAGTATAGATAATATGTGACACAGAAAGCAAAGGGGCAAATGTCTCTATTAGAAAATTTAAGGAAATGTTAAGAATGCTGGGTTTTATGTATAAGAAACAGCTATTTAGAAAGGATAATTCTAAAGAGGAACAACTTGCTCCCAATGTAAATTTTATCAGTCCATTCTTCTATTCTCTGATAGTCATCTGGACTTCACTTTGTTTATCTTCTTAAAATAGAGGGGATAAAAACTGATGACTCATAGATATATATTAAATGTAATTAGAGATTTATAGAAAAGAACAAAGAGGTGTGGCAAAGTATATAATAATGTATGTAATAATGTTCTCACACAGGTAAAAATGAAATAATCTACCCATAGTGTAAACTCATGCACATGTATACACGCACACCCTTAGGGTAAGAAGAGCTACAGTGAGCTGTTATAATCAGATATATATTTTTACATATATATATATATATATATATATATATATATATATATATATATAACTTTTACTATATCCTATGTAGCACTATTTATTATTTAAAAAAACTTTTAATTAATAATGGATCAGATAATAAAATATGATCACAATTAGAATACAAAATGATTTACCACCAGGTGATGTTCAAATATTGCCTCTTATTTTCAAAAACAGCAATTTAAATTTAAAAAAATATATATGTTATCCAAAACAATGGAATGCATGTAAGAGTGCTTGTAACCTGTTATTTGAATTGATGCATAAATGGACTCCATGATCTTTTCAGTAATTATGATGCAAGTACTGAGAGAAAATGGTGATAGTGGTAACACTGAAAAGAAGAGGAAACTATAGACAGCTGAAAAGCTCAGAAGCATCAACCACTACCTTCATGACACTCCCAAAGCAAATATCACCTGCATGTCTTGACTCGGAAGAGCAGTGACACATAAGGGAACTGAAGGAGAAAAACAACTGAAGCAAAGAGAGACACCAAACCCGACATTATTTATTTCAGTTCTATTTTCTGTTATGGTTCACAAGGTAAGAAATGAGCCTGTATGTAGAAATGAGCAGAAGGCATATTTGTTAATCAATGTACTTACCTTGGTTAACATTGTCTCCTCTTTTACTGAATCACTAACATTTTCTTATAAAAAAAATCTATATTTAATGGCAGGGTTGTTATTTTAAAAAGTATATTTTTAGTTATAGATGAAAACAATATCTTTATTTACTTATTTTTATGTGGTGCTGAGGATCAAACCCAGTACCTCACATGTGCAAGGCAAGTGCTCTACTACTGAGCCACAACCCCAGCCCAAGGGTTGTTAGTTTTAATAAATCATAGGTCTGCCTTTTTGAAATCCTGGATTCTTTAAATTACAACAATTTCCCATTAATGCAGTGAGGTAACTAGAAAGAATAACATATATTCCTCATAAATGACATTAAAATAGGTGATTGATTGAGGAAACTACTAGAAGTAAGACGAGGAAGCTACCTATACTGATAGACAAGTGAAAATTCTATAATTTTTTTCTCCAAAACTACAAATATAAAGCAATTTTCCTTTATATTTCAACTAAACCCATTCCTTCTGAAATAAGAACTTAATAGACACCATTGTTTTTTTAAAAAATTTAAGAAAGTATGTAACTTTCAATTCAAGCAAATATGATTATATCTTAGCAGCATCTTTGAATGTGAAAAGCTATAATAAACCTTTATTTACAGAGAGCTGTAACAGACCATCTTAAGTGATCAATCGATATTGATGAATCAGTGTTTTGTATCATGAAAACAACTGGACAAACCAACTAAAGAAATATGAACTTAGATTCTTCTCTCTCATTGTATCTTAACACTGATTGGGCAAGCAACTTTGCCTTAAATGCAATGGCATCCCTTTGCAGTTTTTAGTTATCTGACTATATTTAGGAAAGGCTGAAACAGGCTCAGCTTGAAAGGCTGAAACAAGAACTCAGTTCCTATTACTTAATAATATATGATCCAAGAGATCAATTTTTTACTTATAGCACAAAAAAAAGACCACAGTCATTATTGGAATTATAATGAGAAACTATTTCCTTTATATGCCATCATCTGGTCTGAGATATACATCCCATGTAGTTTTTCTCATTAATCATTTGATGACTGATATATAATCTCTGAAATGAGTGTCTAAAATTCTGTTGTGAATGTGCAAAAATATAAATCCATGCAAAAATGCCTTGCTCCATAATATATATTTGTAAATTATGTATTATGATATTTACATATCAGAAAAATAGTACGTAAAAAATACTCTCTTGGGCTGGGGATGTGGCTCAAGCAGTAACGTGCTCAATTGGCATGCACAGGGCGCTGGGTTCAATCCTCAGCACTACATAAAAAAATAAAATAAAATAAAGATGTTATATCCACCAAAAATTAAAAAGTAAATATAAAAGAACTCTCTCTCTCTCTCTCTCTCTCTCTCTCTCTCTCTCTCTCTCTCTTTTAAATAAATACTCTCTCAACTAATCCTTACAGATTAGAATTTTTTTAAATGTTTTTAGTCTCATTGGCCTTTTCAGGTGCTTTCTCTCTAAGCAATATGAATGTTTTTCCCTAAGAACCCCACCTGTTTTTACCCTCCACTGTTCTACATTTCCACACCCATCTTTGAGGAGACTATCTGAGCATCCTTCCAATAGGTAGTCAGACACCCATTCACTGAGCAACCTATTATTAGCCTAGTACCATGTAATGGGGTAAGGTGACCTTTGGCATGTTAATCCAGTGGTTGTAGGTAGCAGGTTTCCAGGCACCTGGCAAGCTCTGGGACAACAGCTTACATTTATTCTAGTTATAATTCTAAATGGTCACACTAAAAAAAGTTTATTTTGAAATAATGTAGCTGATAATTATCAAAATGAGGTTTAAAATCTTGGGGCAAATGATAGGCACTATTAATTTTCCCAGATTAAGTTATTTTTTAAGTTCTGTGCAATTCTTCTATTTTTTTTTCTTTTTAAACCTATATATTGATATTGAGTAATTTGGGGAAGAAAGTAGCAAATTGTGATTCTATAGAAACTTTTCAAACAGACTTTTAACTTGAGTTTTATCAGTTTTTAATCTTATTGATCTCAAGGGCAAAGAATATCTAGAAAAAACAAGTTTAATGTGATTTCTGAAAGTTATTTGAAATTTTAGGGAATGACCCATTTTTTTTTTCCAGAAATACTACAGAAATTGGGGGTTTGTTATAAATTGTAATTTACACAATGTCATTTGGTCAAAGTTGCAAAATTCTGAGCTTGTGATATTACAACATTATAAAATAGAAAGGCTACAACTAAAAAATTAGACATGCTTTGCTCTTACTCAGGTTTATGTGACAATCAATTTTACTTAAGACTATTGGTTATAAAATTCTCCTCTCTGAAGTCAGTCTAACAATACGGATGATTATGAGTCTAAGTTGTAGGAAACAATTATTTCACTGAACTAAAATGTTATAGATGTGTTTCCTTATCTCTCCAGTCTAAACACCTTGCTTAAAAAATATGTCCACACTGACAAATTTCAAATGGAAAATAATGAACTCTATATTATATGATCTCAATTTTATGTGAAAAAATGTAAAATATGTAAAATAAAAAATAGTAAGCATATCTCAAATTAGGTAGTAATATGTAGATGTACAATAATGGGCAACTTTAAATTATCCTTTTTATATCATCATTTTCCAAGTTATCTTTAATTACTAGGCATCATTTTCAAAATTGGAAAAACACATGTTATTTCAGGGAATTTTTTTTATTTTTTGGAAGAAAATGGAATAATCTCAGTGACATATAAACATTTAGGCATGGTCGTGAATTCATCAAATAGACATCACCATGTAGACACAAATGGGAAATATTTCTGTGAAAAACAAAGTTAAGATATAGTAAGTGACAATATAATAAGATATAAGAAGAGATACCTAACAAGGCATATTTATCTTCAGAACAGTATCCACAGATAGTGTATGTTTAAAGGATGAACCATTTAAAGGCAATCCCAATTAATTCAATAAGACTTTGAATTTGGTGCTCATAATTAAATAAACTTCATAGTGTGCCATAATCTTGATTCACTTTTCAGGCCCACCAACATGTACTCTTCACCCATACACCTAGAATCAAATTCAACTTCCCATTGTCTTTCATTCTACCAAATCCCACTTCTGATTAGTCAATGACCCTTCAACTCATCTCCAAGCAGACGCAACCATAAAATACACTTGAATTCTTATAGTTTTAAAAATTTGAACATATATATCGCAGAAGTTGGCATATTTGGTATTTGGATTATATCAGTTGTGTATATTACATTTAATAGTATCCTGGTAGCAATAAAATACAGTGTGTATATATATAGCAATGTCTTCCTCTAACTTACTGATAGTCATTGTACCTTGCTGAGTATCTTCCAAAATCTGTCATATTTTTCCTCTAAGTTTGTATCTCTAGGGGCAAAACAATAAACAAGACTCCAAAACAAGTAAAGAAGAGATGTGGGTGCAGAGGGAGTTTAGGCATATCTATTTCTCTAAACCCTGTTAAATTTCTATCACCTTGAAGGGAGAGTTTCAGGAACATTAAATTATGTGTAGCTTTTATTGATTTTCAATTGCTTTTAATAGGGAGCATTTGGGGGCTAATCAGTACCTTCAGGGACTGACATAAGGAAGCAGTGTCTTAATGGGTTCATGAGTATCAGTGTCTTTAGAAACACCCTCATCAAACTACATAACATTCCAAATTTTAAAGTAACAATATTTCAGGGACTCTTTTAAATTTTTAAAATTTTGTGAATCTACTGCAATAACCAGATATTTGTCTGACAAACAGAAAATAAAAAAATATTAATGTTTTTCTACTTTGGTTAAGGTTTTATACTTAAAAGAGAAATACAATACTCAATTCATGTTTGTACTGACTTACTGTACTAAAGAAACATTTTTCCATGTTCCAATTAATTTAGATGTATGTGGAGCAGATGTCTTTCAACTTTAACTGCATTAACTCAAGACTGGGGTCCAGAAGCTAAGAGGAAGGACCAAGAGTGCTGGTTTTCTCATTTGGTAGCTATGTGAACTTCAGCAAATTATTTATCCCCTCTATATCTCATCCTCAGCCTTTTAGAACAGGGATAAAACAATCCACTTCAATTTTTGTGAGTATTAAGTGCTGTTGGATATAGGTATTCAAAAAGTCTTAGCCACACGAGTCTTCATACTATTATGATCCAGTAATGTTGTAAAGTAGGTATGTTCATCTGAAAATTATAAGTTCTCTTATATATCTAGAAGGACAATGGCAGTGTTTCCCAAAGGGTGGTCTATGAAAACAATATGGTAAATAGCTAAGTGACATGACTGCCACTAATTTTAAATATATTTTTATAGCAAGTTTGAGAATGCTATACAATATACTCCTATCTTAGAGACTGAAACTCCAGAATAATATGTTAAATGAAAATGACATCTGGCCTTTTGCTTATTTGTCTTGGCATTTCTATGCTTGATTAATCAGAGTTATTGTTTTTTTTTTTTTAATCACAGAACTCCTATACACTGCTTGATTTCCATACTCTCTAAGATATTCCTTCTGATATCCTAATAAGAGTGATACAGGTAATAGTTTTTTTTAAAAATGAAGTGGATCAGGTATAGAAAAGAAAAAAAGAAAGATACAGACATGGGACCAAGAAGGATTTCTATTTCTTCTGGGCACAGTAAAAGGAAAGCAATGGGGAAGCTGGAGTGTGCATGACAGCAAAGCCTGGTTGGTGACTGGATGTGCTTGAGGCCATATGCCACGTGGTCCATTATTTCCACTCAATTCTGTAGTCCTAAGGCAACCAGATCTTCTTTTCCTTTTCTCTAAAATCTCTTTTTTCCTATGTAAAGCCTCCATTTTTTTTTTACTTTTGCATCTAAGATGCTTACACAATTCATGTTTCTCAGGACAAAACAAATACTTCTACTGGTTGGATATAGTCCCAAATTTGAGAGTTCTGGCATATTCTCCAGGGTCCAAATTACAACCTAAGGACACATATGAATCATTCGGAAAGTGGCCAAGCATTATGGCTAACAGAAACTGTGTGAGGAAGAAATGAATTATTATGCCCACATTCCCAGATAAGGATCTTAAGTTAAAGATAGGAAGGTAATTGACGCAAGTTCATATATGTGGCAGGGGAGAGATTCCTCTCAGTTCTCACGATTTATTTTTATACTTTCCATGACCTACATAAGAACATACATTTGCTTTGCAGTGGGATGAAGAAATTGGGGGTGGAGAATGCTGACGCTGATTGATTATATTTGCTCAAACTTCTTTATTCAGAGGTGAAATAGCTCTATAGTTCTATGCTTTTTAAATGAAGATGTTAACTACAGTTATGGTTCAGATATTAGGTGTCCCTTAGAAGCCCAATCAGTGAATTGACCCAATGACAAGGATACCCCAATGACGAGTGGTAACTTCAGGCTGGTAGGGTATGGCTGGAGGAGGTGGGTCTTTAGGGGTGTACCTTTTGGGTGTATAGTAGGTGAGCTGAGCTGAGTCTCTCTTTGCTTCCTGGGGTGATGTCTCGATCAGCTTTTTTTCCACCACACTCTTCTGCCATGATGTTTGCCTTGTCTCAATGCAGCATTCTGTCTATGGACTATGGCCTCTGAAACTGTGAGCCCCCAAATAAACTTCTCCTCAAATTGCTCTGGTCAGATATTTTGGTAACAGCAGTAAAAAAAAAAAAAAAAAAAAAAAAAAAAAAAAAAAGGCTGACTAAAACAACCACCTTCTGGTTGGTAGACTGTGTCATATATTATCCTTATATGGTAATAGTTTTCCTCTTTCAGGCCCTCAACATGAAAGATATACTTTCATTGCTGATCTTTGCTAGCAAGTGTTTATCAATATTTTTGGTCTGAGAAGTTACCTAAACAGAAGACTCTTTGAAGTGAATAAAGTCTTATTTCTCTAGATCATTAGCTGGGAAACTGTAGCTCAGAAATCAAATCCATCTAATCAACTGATTTCTAATTAAAGCTTTATTGCTAGGGTGACGCCCATCCATGTACACATTATCAACAACTCTTTCCATGCTACAGAGGCAGAACTGAGTGGCTATGATAGAGATCATATGCCCAGAGAAACCAAAAACATTTACTCGGACCTGGATAGGACAAGTTATGTCAGTTTCTGCTCTAGGCATTCTAATTTTATTTCTTTTTATCTTAGGAACAAGATCTGATGATCATAAACTTCACTGTTTTTAGACACTTAGAGAAGTGCTTTTGACTGATTTCCATATCGCTGTCACATACAGGCTCACATTGAATGCATATAACAAGAAAAATGTCCATAAAATTTGTATTATATCCACTGGAGAGGAATTGTTAAGGGTGTTGTTAACTTCATCAAAGTGCTTCCTGAGAGAACAACATATCTATCTGGAGTTGGAATACATAACATTGTTTTTTTTTTCCTCCTGAAAAATTAGTTAGCATTAACAGCATGTCCACTTCAAATATTGTATTTGTTTTCTCTTTTCTTTAGAGGCTAGAAAACTTAAAGATAACACTTACAAACATCCAACACTTACTTTACAGAGTACTTTTTTCTGTTTTTTAAATTTATGCTTACCTTCACTTTAGTTTCCTTGTTTGTTTCCTTTTTGTGATGTTTAGATTCACTTTATGTCACAACAATGTGTGCATGTTTTAGCCACACTTCATAATTTTTAATTAAGACTGGATATAAATAAATGAAAGTATCAGTTCTATAGAAAGAGCCCTGAAAGAAAATATGCTTGAACCTTCTATCCCTGTTACAGGAATCTCTTCCTATGATTGCATCCTGTCTTCTCCCCAGGGTTCAGTTTAAACCTCTAGAAAATAAGAAGGGAAAGAAAATACTCTGACCCTACAAAGACCTTAGCTGAAAAAAAAATCTGCAGCTACCTACAGAGCTGTATCTTGTGGAGAAAGAGATGCATACTGCTTTAGTGTTTTAGAACACCTAAGGCATGGCCATTTCATTCTGATAGTTTTAAGGACTCTTATATAGAGACCAAATGGGATTTAGGACAGTGTATATTCCATAATGGCAGCTTTACATGGCAATGCAATATAAACTGGAAGGGGGCTGATGCCAACACGGAATTATACTGAGGCTACTAAAATAAGGACAGAGTAGAACATGGGAAGATGTTCAGGTTAACTTTCTATCTTGCTGCAAAATAAAATAAGTGGATCTGTGTTGACCACTCTGCCCTGATACTTGCTTTCCAGATAGTTCAAAGCATTGAAATGATACCATACATCTCCTCTCATACATCACCTAGAAGGGACTGCTTTGTCTCTTGCTTAGACATCAGTAACGGAGCACCTCTGAACTTCATCCAATGACCCTAATAAGGCGAATAATCACACTATTAGGTCTTCCACAGCACCTGCCTATTGAATTTTTCTATGAATTATTTTTTCTCCCTTATCCAAAGGTAAATTCACTTCCAATTTGGTATTGAAAAAAGCAACATATTCAACCAAACCATGTCTCCACCCTCTTCTTTATCATGGTCCAGAGGCAAAGGATTAGAAAGAAAAATTCTAATTCTAAAAAAAGCATTTCATACATAATTACTCTAAGAAATAAACAGAGTTTTTGTAAACCCTTCCCCCATTTTCTCCTATAAATAATTATAAAATTAACCTTAAAATGCTTTCAAAATTATCTATGGAAATGTGTATCTAGAATCCTACTTTGTGCTTTTTAAATTATCTTTTATGATTCATTCATATCAAACAGTACTTATTAAGTAAGGTTAAATAATACCTGGACCTTTACCATTTTCCTTTAGTCTGGTTATATAACTGCCATGATTATAAGTAGCTAGTATTCAGCAATTAGAAAATTATCAAGCTTACATGATGCAAGGTTTTGATGTTAAGAAAAGCTGCTTCAAAGTTGCTTCCTGAAGAGCTACTTCTTTACTCTCCACTGAATTCACTTAAGGTTCAAGGCCAACCTTCACTGGATAATCACACAAAAACAGTGTTCACTCAGCAGTATTTTCATAATCAAATATTTAGATTATTAGATCACAACCAAATATTTAAATCCTTCATGAGAGAACTTGAATTAAAAACAAAACATCTTCAATTCAAGCTATTTTTAAATGATAAAGTATTATTACCACATAAGCTACTACATAATGTCTCATTAATCAATATTATACAAACTTTGTAGAGGCATGCAATTCCCATGACAGTCTAACATGACCTCAAGTAAGATATCTTAATAATAAAGATAGAATGTGCAGACAAAACCCATCCATAAACCAGAAGGTACAAGAAGTGCATGGGGCTACGTTATAATACATCCAGAGGGACTTAGTGCAAACTGCTAAAGGTACCCAGATGGAACAGCAGTATTATATGATATTTCTGACATTTTCTTTATATAGTCTCTATATTGTTACTAATAGTCAAAAGAAATGGCCATCGGTTCAACAGATGAAGCCTAACATTTTGCCTGGAAAATTGTTATCAGCCCAGTAACAATTGGTTTATTGATCTCAAACAGCTAAACTCCATGCTTTGAAAAGTTATTTGGGAAAATGCATAGCTATTCTTCAAAATGTAATAAAAATGTGACTTTTTTAAAAAAAATTTGATCCTCAGTAAAAGGTCTATTTCTAAAAGTATTTTTTATGTAGACTGAATATAGTTGAAAGATACATGGTCCACTAAGACACCAACATTATTAAAAACAATTTGAGGGTCTAGAGTTTTTAATTGGAATATATTATCAATTTAATCCCCAAACCTATGGTATACTTTAACATTTCTAAAATCAGGATTGGTATTAGAAGTATAGGCATGTCACAGTTATAATTGTAGCCTGCTACTAAAACCATGACGTATCTTATAATCAACAGTATCTTAGAATCCATAAAATATGATAAATTTTCATAATAAACTTAACTCTAGTTTACACATTTTCAAAAAAATTTTCATGGATTACATTGCTAAAGCACTGCTATTGGTTACTAAAATATAAAATTTTTATGCCTGCCAGGAATGAGTACCTCTACAGTTTCTTGTCACCACTACTCAAGGAAAAAATATTAATTACTACTCATTTGTTTGTCTTTCTTAATAGAAATATATGACAATATCTATTTGGCAACACTACAATCCCATGATATGGTTTAAAATTCTCTCATAACCCTGTCCTCACTTCCTCTGATACACTTTCTTTATAGTATATGTAAAGGAACATGAGAGTTAAGATGTAGTTTAACCATGCTAGTAAGGAGAAACAGTCCTCCTTATTTTACCTGCTTTAAAACAATAGAGAGTAATTATTTTAAATTATTTTTGAGGAACTTTATCATAAATTATTATTGAGAATTTAATGCACAAACCTTAACTAAATTTGCAGAAAACTCAACCCAGTACATAAATATATAAATTTTGTATATATAAGCTCTAGAACTTTTCTTGTTAAATGACATGTTGACAGACTTAGTTTATTGGTCCAGGTCTCACACACACACACACACACACACACACACACACACACACACCTGAATTTTATATGTAATCATTTGTGTGTATGCATATTTAATTTTTTAAAACTTTTCCCACATGTGTATGATTTTTTTTTTCCTTACGCTGATCTTTTTATCTCTGGAATTCCTTTCTGTGTCTTGTGTCTTCTGTATCACAATATAGTCACAGTCTCAATAGTCTTACTCCAGACCTTCACATTGCTAGTAACTAAATTGCATAAAATTACAGTTTCAAGCATCTTAGTCTCTGTATCCCTAAGGGTCTATTTTATCTTAGCTGCAAAAATCATCCCTTTTGGCAACATTGGGCATAGACCATCAATTCCTTACTATTCAAAGTTCTCCTTTCTTGGATTCAAGAGTGTCACACTTTCATTTTTTCTTCTTTCCCTCTGGCAGCTTTAACTCAAAGTCTTTTTCTGGTTTTGTTTAATGGATCCAGAAATGGAAAATTCTAGGGCTTAGTATTTGGGAACTACTTGCATTTATTCCCTTATTGATCTCACCAAAATCGCATGAATTTGATATGATCTATGTAATGGTAATATTCAAACATATTTCCTCTGATGAACTTACAGCTCTCTATTTGGCATCTCCATTTCAACTTATATAGTAGGCCATGCCAACTTAACATATCCTGCCCAGGATTTCTTATATTCCTTCTCCTGTCCCTGTCCTCATATTTCAGTCACCCTCATATCAGCTAATGGATAATGTGATTATAATAATGCCAAAAACCTTAGAATAATCTTTTACTCTACCCTTTCACTCAAAACAACATTTAACCACCAAGAAATCTTATTCAACTTCTATAAAAATGTATCTAAAAATGCTAATTAAAATCCCAGTGAAATTTTACTCTAGATACATAGCAATTACTGAAATTAAAAAAAAAACTGATAACTCAATATATTAACAATAAAGCAAAGCACTGGAAATCTTATACATTGCTGGTGAGAGTATAAATTTTAAAACATTTGAAAAACTGAAATCTCCATAAAATGATAAATATATACCTAAAAATTATGCCAGTAATTACATTCCTAATATTTACCTAAGGAGGGAAACATGCCTATAAAAGTAATCATGCAAAAATATTTTAGCAGAGTGATATCAGCAATGTGGCAGAGTGGGATACCCTTGATAACAATTCAGCAACAATTCATAAAATAATTTCCTTTGTGCAAAATAAGAAACTAATTGCAACTTTCTTGTATTCTGGAAGTACCCCAAACCAAACTCACCACAAGGATAAAGAGATTTGATATATCCTTTCATCAGAAACTCTGGCTATTTCATCAGGATTGATTTCTGAAGATTTATCTTGTTTGGAGCATCATTGCCTGATTGTTCATTTCCCCTGGCTCTCATTTTTACTGAATTAGTACATTGGTAGGTAAAAGGAGGTCAAGAGCTTCCAACTCTGCCAACCAAGAAAACTGTACCTGAAAACATATTTTCTTTAAAAATAACAGGGAGCTGGGCATGGTGGCACATGCCTGTAATCCCAGCGGCTCAGGAGGCTGAGACAGGAGGGTCGTGAGTTCAAAGCCAGCCTTTGCAACTTAGCAAGGCATTTAGCAACTCAATGAAACCCTTTCTCTAAATAAATTTTTTTAAAAAAGACTGGGACTGGAGCTCAGTGATTAAACACCCCTGGGCTATATACACTGAAAACATGCTATATACACTGAAGTGTGCTCTGTGAATAACCCAGTCACAGAATGACAAATATTGCATGACTTTACTTATATGAGGTATCTAAAATGTAGTTGAATTCATAAAATAAGAGCACAATGATAGTTGCCAGGGGATGGAAAGAGAAAAACATGCATAAAGATATAGTCATGGGAGATGAACACATTCTAGAGCTCTGCTGTACATCTTACCCATAGTCAACAGTAATACTACATACTTAAAAATCTGTTGGGAGGGTAACCTGATATTAAATATTACTATAATGATAAAGAGAAATTCCTAAGAAAATATCCCATAATTGATTGGATAGTTTGCAAAAATGCTATGCTAGTAGTTGTATGCTATCTTTCTAAACAGACAAAAAGTTCTCTTCAAATATAAAATGAGGTAAAATAGAGCAAAATGACCTACATTTACATATGTTTCTCATCACTATCATTTACATTAGCAATGACTGAAGCAAATCTGCAAATAAAAATAATTCCTCATATATTAAAGCAATTCTGTATCAATTAATATGAGTGTTTTAGCAGCTTTATTCATAATAAATAGAATCTATGAATAAGCTAAATATCCACAAGCAGGAGAAGGTATAAAAAATTGTGATATATTTATTCAATTGCACACTACTCCAAAATAAAAAGATGGAACTATTAGTTCCCAATACAAAATACATGCCTTTCTTTTTTATTTTTTAATTTCATCTTTTTAGTTATACATGACAGTAGAATTTATTTTAGCAAATTATACATACATAGAGTATGACTTATTCTATTTAGGATCCCACTCTTGTGGTTGTACATGATGCAGAGTTACCCTGGCTGCATATTCAAATACAAAGCGATTAATTCTATTGTCTTTCCTATACCTCTACCCCTCCCTTCCCTTCATTTCCTTTGTCTAATCCAATGAATTTTTATTATTCCCCTCCCCAGCCTCCCTTGATTTTAGTTCATATCCACAAATCAGAAAGAACATTCAGTCTTTGTTTGTTTGTTTGTTTTTTGGAATTGACTTAATTCACTTAGCATTGTATTCTCCAGTTTCACCCATTTGCTGGCACATGCCATTATTTCATTATTCTTTATGATGAGTAATATGCCATCATGTGCATGTACATTTTCTTCATCCATTCATCTATTGAAGGACATCTGGGTTGTTTCCATAACTTGACTATTGTGAACTGAGCCACTATAAACATGGATGTGGCTGTTGTCACTGTAGTACACTGATTTTAAGTCCTTTGGGTATGTACTGAGAAGTGGGATAACTGGGCCACATGTTGGTTCCTTTCCAAGTTTTCTAAGGAATCTCCGTACTGCTTTCTATAGTAGTTTCACCAATGTGCAGACCCACCAACAATGTATTCTCATACTTTTCTCTCCACATCCTTGCCAATACTTCTTGTTACTTGCATTCTTGATAATTGCCTTTCTGACTGGAGAGAGATGGAATTTCACTGTAGTTTTAATTTACATGTCTCTAATTTTTGGCTGTTGACCATTTTTTCATCTATTTTTTAACCATTCATATTTCTTTTTCTGTAAAGTATATAAATTCCTGTGTATATAAATTCCTGTGTAAGTGAATGTTCCTGGATCTACAAATTTGATGAATTTTCCATCAATACCCTCACTATATTACTCATTAAAATGAGTGTTTGTTCAGTTCCTTTGCCCATTTATTGATTGGGTTATTTATTTTTATGGTGTTACATTTTTTGAGTTCTATGTATATCCTGGAAATTAATGCCTAATCTGGGGCAATGGTGGTGAAGATTTTCTCCCAATCTGTAGGATCTTTGTTCACATTCTTGATTGTTTCCTTTGTTGTGAAGATGCTTTTCAGTCGGATACAATCCCATATATTGATTCTTGATTTTACTTCTTGTGCTTTACAAGTCTTACTGAGACAGTCAGTTCCTATGAAAACAATGTTGGAGAATCGGGCCTACATTTTCTTCTAGTAATTGCAAGGTCTCTGGTCTAATGCCTAGGCCCTTGATCCACTTAGAATTGAGTTTTGTTCAGGGTGAGAAATATAGGTTCAATTTCATTCTCTTTCATATGGATTTCCAGTTTCCCAGCACCATTGTTGAAGAGGCCATCTTTTCTCCAATGTAAGTTTATGGCACCTTTGTCTAGGATGGGATAATTGTATTTATGTGGGTAATACATGCTTTTCAAAAACATGATGCTGAGAGGTCCTGGCATGTGAACTGACAAAAAAAAAAGGGGGGAATAAGAAGACTCTGCAAGCAAGGTGATCATATCATCTGTACCTTAACTGCATAGTTGTTTGCCTGACTGTATACACTTGTACAATTAAGCGATTATAATTCCCAAGTTATACAATTAAGATTTGTGCATTTCACTGTAAGTAAATTTCTTCTTAATAATAAAAAACCTTCCAGAATTTCAGCATTATTACTGCTACCATTACCTCTTGGCTGCATTATTAAACTTGCTCTTTCTGCTCCCAAAAGACATTTCTCTTGCAACCTGTTTTCTAGTTGCCAGCTAGAATCATACCCTCTAATAAACCAGTCAAGTCATGCAACATCCCTCCTCTGTACATTCAGAAGTAAAGCCAACAAGTCCATGTGATTTGCTAGGTTTGAAAAAATCCAGTCCCATCTGTACCTCTCTGGATCTCATATCTCACTGTTTCTTCCTTTAGTTAGCTCTGGCACATGATGCTTCTTGCCTCAGGCCTTGTACTTGTTCCTTCTGCTCTTCCCCCATATATCTGAGTATAATCTTCCCTTACAAATGAGAAGTCCTTGTCACATGCCAACAACTTACTATCTTTAAATTTTAAACCCTTAGCACAATCTATCCCACTTCCTTGGTTTTTTGCACGGTATTTATCACAAATGTAGTATATATAGGTTTTATTTTGGCATATCCTTCTCTCCCCGCATTTTAATGTAATGTAAATATCTATGTAGGCAATAATTTTTAAAGTCTTATTCTCTGCTATATTATATGGCCTAAAATATTGCCTCAGTGTATATAAATTCCTGTGTAAGAGAATGTTTCTGGATCTACAAATTTGATGAATTTTCCATCAATACCCTCACTATATTATTCATTAAAATGTTGAAGTGGACAGAGCCAAGGACAGCCTAAAAGCACATCATCAGAGAAGTTCCTCCAACTTCATCTAGATAGAATAACCAACACCTGTTCTGGATGCATTGCAAGTATAAATAATACTGCCCTTCCATAATTTCAAAATAAGCTGTGCAAATATTTACCAAAATATGACTTTCACCTTAGTAGAAAGTCAAACATTTATAAATTGCTGTATTGAAACCATTAAAGGAGTTTTTGTCAATATGATAACAAATAAAAAACTGTATCTCATTCGGTCTTTAATTATAAAATACTGCAATGATAAATAAAGTATTTACTCCAAAAACAACAAAAACATAATAATCTTTTTAAAGAACAAAAATTTCCTCAGTGTTTTCAATCTTTCCACTCATTGCAGGGTATCATGTCACCCACCAGTCCACTGCTAACAGAAGCCACGAACAACAAATCATGTTAATTAGTGTCACTGTAATTCTTGTGCCAACATTCTTCTGCAAGGAAATTCAAATATAATCTTGATTTAAATAAATTGCTTACATGCAGTCAAGGAGTACAGTTTATTTTTTAATAAAAGTCAAAGTAATTTTCCATTTGCTTGATAGACAACATGTTCTGCCATAGCATATTTCTCCTAGTAGTGGGCATAATTAATGCTGTGCCTTAGCACATGCTATGTGGGTACCAGTTGACAAATGCAGGATTTGGGGCAAATTACTGACTTCAATCTGCCTTAGCTTCCTTATTTATAAAATTAAAATAACACAGAAACAAACAGACAACAATAACAACAAAAACTTTCTCAAAGGCTACAGAGAGGATAAAGTGAAATAACAAAAGTAAAGGTTAAAATAAGTGTTTGCTATAATAACTGAAATGAAATTATACTAGCGGTAGCATGCTTATGTTTTCTGTTCTAATGAATTTCTCCATGCAACCTGATGGCCTGCCTTTTAAAAAATGCCAAAATAAGGTCTGGGAATAGAGCTTAGTGCTGGGGTGTTTGCCTAGCATTTGTGAGAACCTGGGTTTTGACTCTCAGCAGTGGGAAAAAGAAATGCCAGAAAATAAAATATTGATAAAATACAGTGCAATGCTGAGCATGTGTAAGTTAAGTAAGTCTTGGTGTGATTGGGTTTATTCTTTTATTATATATTTGATGTTTACAACACTGGAGATGTTTGACTGTGAGCACCTGAAATCTCTCTTTCCATAAAGCATCAGTCTACACTGGAATGCAAAAGAGTCATGTCTCTCCAGAGGTTAGAGATGCAAGTCTCTTGTATATTTCCCTTAGCCCATTACTTTGGCATCCTACATACGTGATGATCATGCTCAGCCAGCCTCAAGACAAAGTATCACTGTACACATGTTCTTCGTGGGCTGCCATTACCATCAGTGTAAAGATGCTTACGCTGCCATTCTCCTCTTCTAACCCTGCTAGAACTCTACCACTGGCCCATGGAGCTTTATTTCAGACCCTGGATCCACTCAAGTGCAGATCTCTGCCAACATGGTCAATTACTGTTGTCAACCCAGCAAGTGCCATAAAAGCCCCTCTGAAAGGAAAACAGCACTGTGTATAATTAAGTAGGGTATTACTTGGACTCACACCCAGAAACTGTATGATTTTTTTTCCTTGCTCAAGCATACCTATCTGGGTCACTGTATCTATCTCCTCACACTGCTAAACCACCCTGCAGACTATGTTAGACTCCGTATTTTATGATAAAATTTTGCCATCTGTAATCTTGCTTTTATTTTCACAGTATCTCAAGACCACATCCAGTAGATGTGTTTGTATATATCCAAACCCCAACTGTGAACAGAAGTCATATCTTCTCTACTGCCAGAAAGATGTCTTAAGCCTCCATGCAAATTAGTGTATCCTTCCTTGAGGAAGGAGTGTTATTTAACCTCACATGCCATGGTTTAGGACTAGTGGGACAGCTGTTCCATAAACAACAAAATCATACTAATGTCTTTCCTTGGTTATTACAGATCAATGCTGTGCAATAATTATAAAACTGTGTAGGCATAAGAAGAAATATCTCATTCTTAATTGGGTGAAAATTTACAAAAAAAAAAAACATGTCATTTTCGATGGGAAAGAAATTCAGATAGGCATTTAATTTTAACTTTTACACCAATAAAACATCACCATTATCACTAACAACCTCAGCTTCAAAAATATAGCACTTCTCTGTGGATCTTAATGCACATGAATGGTCCAGATTCTGAAACCCAATCATAGACAGGAGAAAACCAGGGATATAAATTAAGATGAGAAGCACACTTTTTAATGCCTCATATTGCTACCTCAGAAGAAAAGAGTTGAGTAAATGGAAGAACAGACATGATACGGAATTCAGAATTGTTTTTAAAAATTATATTACTAAAAAACGGAGAAAGTGGTTTAAGTTACCTCAACTTTAATATTATATCATTCATTTTTTTAAAAGAAAATGTTATTTCACAGATTGATTCAAGTGGGTTATGAACTCCCATTTTTACCCCGTATACAGATTGCTGTGTCACATCAGTTACATCTGTGAAATATGGTATAATAAGAACTATGTAATGTTTTGAACAACCAACAATAAAATAATTAAAAAAAATAAAAAAAAATAAAAGAAAATGTTATTATTCTATTCAATGAATACATGTTTTAAAATGGAATAAAATGATTTCTCCAATTCAATGATTATCACATTTAATAACTGCTATTCATATAAATTTGAAGGCATTATTAGAAAAATAATTCCATGAATTAGAGGGTCAGATATTCTTGAGTTCTATAATAAAATTCCCCAGATAGTTCTAATTAGCTTATAATACTAAGGTACTGATAGTAAATGCCATATTAATTTGATGGACTCTTGAAGAAGATATAGATTTAGTTTCTAAATGCACAGGATTGGTATCTAGGCTCACTGTTTCATTGTTTTTCTATAAAAGTAAATGTGAACATGTATAGAATCATCAAAATCATTCCCCACTTGTTGGCAATATTAAGGAAAGTCCTTAGTTTTGATTCACAATATATTTTCATGCAATCAATTTATAGTGTATGATAGATTATATGACATTACTCAAAGTGAGTTCAGAAACAAGACCCAGTTTCCTTTCACTTTAGTCTGATACTGGAAGAAGTTCCCTTTAAAACACCAACAGTTTGGTCCATAGATCCTTTATGGGGTTTTTAGTTTACAAATAAATAAGTTAATAATTATCATTGTTCTACTCCCACGAAAATTCATACAGAATTAGGATTAGAAGACCATGGATTTCCACTCTACTACTGTTTTCTGATATCACACAATTAATAATTGTTCCCAGGTAATGATAAGAATTCTGACTGGTACAGATAACAGATTGATAAAAAAAACAAGGGTGATTTGATCACATGACTAGACAAGCACTGTGTTAGATATCGCATATGAAAAATAAAGTAACAGGGTCACCATCCCTACCAACATTTTTAAAAAGCACAAATTCCATATTTGACAAAAATCAGAAACTATCAAGCAAGGATTATTAAAATGCTCAACTGTCCAGCTGCATCACAGTATTTTTTTAAAGGAAGCAATCAATATGATGGGGAAGAACTACAAAGGCTCTTTGAAGTGGTATGATACATTGACAAAAGAGGACATGCTTCAGGGAATTGTCCCATGCACAGGCCACATGCTTCATTAGAACCTCACTACAGATCAATACAGATTAATCTAAAACAGAAACACAAGCCCACCACCAAACATAACACGCCTTGTGTTGTAATCACAACTCTCCCTATTGGGGCATCGCACTACCACTGACAGCGTTACTCCACCTCCAGGCTCTGTCTTCCTTAGTACCTCATGTTAATACACATTTTGGATGAGACTGTTCCCAAGAAAGGCTAACATTTCCAAAAATCCCTTGCATCCAAACTCCTGCCCCTCCATTCCTGTTGGGAGCCAGAGCCTACAATATAATCAGAACTCCAGACAAAGGCATCAGGTCCTCCCCCTCACCAAAGTGAGGCCCAGGCCTCTTCATGGCCAATGGACCAACCACATGAGTTGATGGTAACAACTCTGCTCTGTTGAAGTGGCAGCAATCCCAATACCATGTTGTGTTGTTCTTATCCTGAGCAGCTCCATTTGCTAGATTCTGAAAGCTACTCCCTTCTCCATTCCAGACACTACTTCCTCTCAGGTGAGAGTCTGCCTGCTCTGTCAGGACCTTTAAGGTGAAGCCCATACCCAAACTGTGAAGTATCTGAAAAAGTCTTGCCTCCTGGCTGCATGTGGAGTGCTGAGCCCTCATTTGGATGGTCTTCTGCCTACTCTAATATCTTAGTATTGAGAGCTTCTAGAAATAAACCTCAGAACCTATCCCGAGACTATGACCAGATCTCTGTGAGTGACAGAGGGCTCATTTTGCCTCACACTGAGGTCTGTTTGACTCACCTGTCAGTCATGTGCTCTTCTCCTAAAGCCTATAACTGCACACTCTGAAAGCTATTGTCCCAAAACACAAAATTGTGGGTTGGTTTATATCATCTACCAAGCACTCTCATCTCATATTGCTCAGACAAATTTTAGGCATATCCCAGTAAACTGAAAGTATGTTGGTTCCAAAACTGCTTTGTCAAGAAGCAGTGACAATGAATTAGTAAGAATGATGGCTCCTGATACTTTGCACCCAGCAACCATCCAGCTGATTTAGATGTCTGTGATTCCCTGGAGGATTTACTCCTGGAGCCATTCTTCCTGAAGAACAGCCTTTCCTCCCACCAACCAGCTTCTCCCGGTGGAATGAGGGCCAGTGCATCCTGGTGAGGTCTAGTCTTGAGGCCAGAGTCTCTTAGCACTTCTCCTCACATGTCTGGCAGATTTTCAGGACAATCATCTTTTTCTTTTCATATTTCCAGATGGCTGCATCAGCCCTGTATAATATGATGTCTAGATAGTTACCTAAGGACGCCTAAAATGACAACCCTAAAATCTACCAGATCAGTTCCTCACATCTTCATATTTTACACTGCGTGCTTTTTGAAATGCATATGTACGGCTTTGTTATATGTTTTGGGATATTACCCAATATTTGTATGACATGCAAAAATCTATAAACTGATCATTAAAAAAAAATCGAGCAACTCTGCTATACCTGTAACTACATCAGCTGGGGCAAGATAATTCATTCAGATATATAATGGTCTTCCTGCATTTTATCCTCACCCTAAATTCCAAGAAGGCAATCAGTCTCCTTGTTCTCATTTTCCTCAAGGGAGGTTTGTAATGCTGGACAGAAAGGAGTAGCAATCAATATGTCAGACAATAGTGGAGTGGGATGGTGGAAGCGGTTGCAGTGAAAGGGAAAGAGGAGAGAGGGAACATGCTGTAAGACAAGGTAGAGGCCAAAAGTTCAGGGCCTCAAAACTATCAGAAACCTGTACTTGAGTTTACTTGACTTTTAACTTTTTAATTCAGTACATAATATAAATTGTGATAGAAAAAATCTTTTATATGAATATCAATATAATTACAATTTAAAAAGAATTATGTCTCTACTTACAGATTTATATTAACATTCACATAATCAATTCTATTTGCTGCCAAATATCTTGCCATTTGAAGAAGTTGAGAAATGTGTATCTGTGGACTACTTGTAAACACTGGGAGCTAAAGAAGTGTTTGTTAAATTTGATACATTAAAATTGTGTGAACTATACATATTTGGAAGGCAAAGTTAAATTGTATGTATCTGCATCTACTTTTTAGAGATGATGAAACCAATTTTTCTAAAGAATAGTATCTTCTAAACCATTTTCCTTCTACATAAACTTCATTAATAGAGTTCCTTTTAGATTTAAATTACTTTCTAACTTCATTACTTGTCCTGCACACACTCTTAAAAATCTTCTAATTCAAAGGAAGCACTCAAGCATCCCTTTGTGTCTCAAGGATCAGGAAATCTTATGAGAAACAATAAGTGGCTTTGTCAGGTAGTGAATGAGGGGGACATTTCTGCCTTAAGGAATAAACCGTGTGCAATTTTAACATGTAAAACATTTCTTTAACTTGCACATGTTTTAAAATCCAATTGCAAGTATAAAGGTCTTCAAAAAATAAGATGTCTTTTCTAGAAGACAATCAGTATCCTAGAAGGCCATATGACTGGTAGCAATTGATATTTCAACCCAACAAAAATTCAAATCAAAATAAACAAGACAAAAAAAAAAAGCCACTCCTTATTTTTGTGCAGGATGCATACAAAGACTTCAACCCAGTTTTTCAATCTCAGTACCTCTGACACTTTGAGTAGGTTATTTCTTGTCATGGGCTGTGCTATGCAATGTGGGATGCTGAGTGCCTCCCTGAGTTTTAACCATAGGTGCCAGGAGCACATCTTCCTCCTTATCTCACCCACCAACAACATTATAATGGTTCCAGACCTTGTCAAAGGTGCCCCAGGACCTATACAGAGTTCACTTTATTACCTTCTATTTAGCATACTGATTTCCTTCCCTTCATACAGCCATTTTGTGAGCAAGAAAAAAATTAGATCTTTTTTTTTTTTTTTTTCCCTCTTAGTACTGGGGATTGAACTCAAGGACCTTTGACTGCCGAACTATATCCAGCCCTTTTTATTTTGAAACAGGGTCTCACTAATGTTGAGAGCCACAGCCGAAGGGACCCCAGCAAACTTCCAGCTGCCAGCAAACTTTCAGACTGCCAGCTGATGATTGGCTCACAGCGGCCCCAGCAACATCTAGCTGATTGGCTCCTCTGCAGTGATGCTCATTGGGGGACTTCTTTGGCTCCACCCACACGACCCAGCCAATCGGCCTCAAGAGCAGGAGGATTGTGGGAGGTGGTGAGGCTTGTGTTTGTGTGAGAGGCTTGTGGGAAGCCGGTGGTGGCAGTTGGGCTCTGAGAGTTTTTCCTGAGGAGCTGTTTTGTTTGGCCTGTGTGGTTCTAAAAATAAAGTTCGTTTCTTTTGAAAAGTGGCTCCTGAATTGTGCCCAGCCAGACTGCGGCATTTGGTGGCCCATACAGGGAATGAACCTGTGACCTTGGCGTTATCAGCACCATTTAAATCTTTAAATTTAGATTCTCACCCCATGCTAAAACTAAATATTCAAGGACATGAATTTAATGGGCTACTGGATACAGGTGCAGACCTTATCATCATCTCTCATTAAGAATGGCAAAAACATTGGCCATTACAACAAGCCACTCAAACACTTCGAGGCCTAGGAGTGGCAACTAATCCCCATAGAAGTGCAATGGTATTAGATTGGAAGGATCCTGAAGGATGTGAAGGAACTATACAGCCATATGTATTGGATCATCTTCCCGTAAATTTATGGGGACGAGATGTCCTAGATCAATTAGGTTTGACATTAACAAGTGACATCAATCAAAATGCACCCACTATTATGACTAGACAAGGTTTTAGGAAAGGAAAAAGATTAGAAAAACAAGAACAAGGTATAGCAGCACCAATACAAATAGATCAAGGAACAGACAGACATGGGTTGGATTTTCAGAAAGGGCCACTGAGACAATAAAAATTACATGGAAATCAGAAAGACCAGTATGGGTTCCTCAGTGGCCCCTGACTAAAGAAACGATACAAGCAGCCCATGATCTGGTCAAACAACAATTAGTGGAAGGACTTATACAACCTTCTGTATCTCCCCATAATACTCCCATTTTTGTCATCAAAAAGAAATCTGGTAAATGGAGATTATTGCAAGATTTAAGAGCCATTAATAATGAGATGGTTATTATGGGACCTGCTCAATCGGGGATTCCTCAATTGTCTGCTTTGCCAAAAACCTGGTATGTTTTAGTTATAGATATTAAAGATTTTTTTTTCAATTCCAATTCACCCTGAGGATAGTCCATGTTTTGCATTTATTATCCCTGCACTGAATCATGAAGGTCCTGATCAGAGATATGAATGGAAAGTACTCCCTCAAGGGATGGCTAACAGCCCAACTATGTGTCAAATTTATGTTAACAAAGTAATCCAGCCACTTAGAAATCAAAATCCTGAACTACAAATATTTCACTATATGGATGATGTATTATTAGCACACAAAACTAAAAACACATTGCTAGAATGTTATGCCACACTTACAAACTTATTAAAAATTATAATCTAGAGATAGCAATAGATAAAGTACAATTAAATTTTCCAATTAATTATTTAGGAGTTCTATTATCCTCAACCATGGTCTGTCCACCAAAAATTCAAATACGAGTAGATCAACTCAAATCACTTAATGACTTTCAAAAGTTATTAGGAGACATAAATTGGATAAGGCCTTATCTAGGTATACCAAGAGGAGAGTTGGGACCTTTATTTGATATCCTAAAAGGTCCATCAGATCCAAATTCACCCTGAATGTTAACACCTGAAGCAAGAAAGGCATTAAAAATCATTGAAACATATATGGAAAACATGCATTTGGATAGAATTGATATAAGTTTGCCTTTATTATTTATTGTACTACCAACAAAAAATATTCCTACAGGACTATTTTGGCAAGAAGGTCCATTATTATGGATACATTTATCTTATTCTCCTAACACTATTCTTACTAGGTATCCTGAGGCTGTAGGACAATTAATACTCAAAGGAATAAAAGCAGCAAAGGGATTGTTTGGAATTTCTCCCAATAAAATTATTACTCCATATACTATGAATCAAATTGATGAGTTAGCTAATGATTTAAATACTTGGGCAATAATCATGTGCAAATCTAATGTTCCATTTGATAACCACTTACAATCTAATCCTTTATTGTCTTTTTGGTCATTGCATCCTGTAATTTTTCCAAAAATGACAAGAAAAACACCTATTATGAATGCTCCAAAAATATTCACTGATGGGTCAAATAATGGTACAGCAGCAATAGTTACACCTAATCATACTTTTACATTTTTAGTACCCAGACAATCAGCTCAAAAGGTAGAGCTTAATGCAGTATTACAAGCTTTTGTGATGTTTAAAGATTCTGTATTTAATTTATTTTCTGATAGTCAGTATATAGTTAATGTTATAGTATCCCTTGAAGAAGCTGGTAGGATTTCCCCTTCCTCTACTGTTTTCTCTTTGCTTTCCACTATACAAAGTCTAATCTGGGACAGAAAAGATCCATTCTTTATAGGAAATATCAGGGCATATACAGGATTGCCTGGAGCCCTTAGTTTGGGCAATGATTTAGCAGATAAAACTTGATACTTCTTCTGGATTTTTGATGGGCTCCCTTCATGCCGGAGAAAAAACTAAAGATGTTATAGCTCATTGCTTACAAAATTTTGCCACTGTGGGCATTCCAAAACAGTTAAAAACAGATAATGCCCCTGGTTATACTTCTACATCTTTTAAACAATTTTGCTCATCATTTAGCATTACTCATATAACAGGAATCCCATACAATCCACAGGGACAAGGCATAGTTGAAAGAGCTCATCAAACTATTAAAATGTACTTATTAAAGCAAAAAGACAGAATTGGGAAGGGGTATATATTCCCCACAGATAAACTTAAAATAACCCTTTTTACTCTAAACTTTTTAAATTTGGATTCATCAGGACTTAGTGCTGCGGAAAGGCATATGTGTCCAAAAAATGTACATAAGCCCAAGGTACTTTGGAAAGATATTCTAACAGGACAATGGAAAGGTCCTGACCCAGTAATTGTCTGAAGTCGGGGGTCTGTTTGTGTGTTTCCACAGGAAGAACAGCAGCCGATTTGGATTCCAGAGAGATTAACTAAAGTGACTTCTACAGACCAAAAAGAAGATGATTTGGCTCAAATCCATAACAGCTGATATCCAAAACTCCAGTTTGGCTATCCTTACATCTGCAACAGAACCAGGATGCTTTGTTCAATATCTATTTTATTATTGCCCTTTCCCACATCATAATGTTCTATTTTGTTTTTTAAGCTCATACAGACCTAGGTTAATGTTTTGCTTATCAGTTCTATTTTTTGACTATAGAGTTTTTAAACATTGCAATGGAGATTTCACCTGTAAAAAGTTATAAGGCCTTTACTATTATGTTATGTTTTGTATGTATTATATTATGTGTGCACACTTGTATTTTGTGTTATATGTTTGAATGTACATATGTCCATATATCATATATGATGAGCGCTCATGAAAAAATGGATCCAAATATTTTTTTTTTATTCATGTGATTTAAATGGTTTAATTTAAATTGGGTAAACAACTGTTGAGGATTGTTTTAATATGTGAACAAAAAAGGAGGTTAACAGATCTGTTTGTTTACTTTTACCTTTTTTTTTCATTATATTTAATAATTCTCTTCAAGATAATGTAAATTGTTAAGAAAATTGTTTTCTTTTAGTGCCTTCTGGAATGTTACATAATTTTTTCTTTAGCCATTATTGCCAGAATTCCTATCTTCATCCCAGTGCCGGTGAAGACAAAGATAAAAACAATCTACAGCTTCTGCAATAGCCATCACTGAACTGCTTGCAGAACTTGCCTATGTATCACTTGTATGCATTGTGAATTCACCTGTATGCCTTGTGAACTATCTGTTGGTGCAGCGACTTGTGGTAGTGTTGTGGTATTTTTGCTGATGATGTCATCGGTGGTACAATTTTTCCAAAAGGAGCCGTCAATTGGCTTGGTGTATCTTCCTCCCTTCTGCTTGTCATGATCGTTAAGCTAAAATTTGGGGGCCAACAGAGGTGAGGCAAAGAACCTCACCCCCCTGCTGGTACAAAGACCTCTCCACAGGTGTGGCTGTATACTGGACCGGTACTCAGTGACGGGTAAGATCCAATTGCAGTGGTACCAACCTAAGACAGGAGGCTGACGCCTTGAGGTCAGCTCATCTGATAAAGGGTAAGGACCATATGTACTATTGGACAACCTAAGGCAGGCACAGTCCCTAAGCCACATGCTTGTTGTTTAAACAGAGGGGGAGATGTTGAGAGCCATAGCCGAAGGGGCCCCAGCAAACTTCCAGCTGCCAGCAAACTTTTAGACTGCCAGCTGATGATGGGCTCACAGCGGCCCCAGCAACTTCTAGCTGATTGGCTCCTCTGCGGTGATGCTCATTGGGCTGTTTCCCTGCCATTTCAGACTGCCAGCTGATGATTAGTTCACAGCGGCCCCAGCAACATCTAGCTGATTGGCTCCTCTGCAGTGATGCTCATTGGGGGACTTCTTTGGCTCCACCCACGCAACCCAGCCAATTGGCCTCAAGAGCAGGAGGATTGTGGGAGGTGGGGAGGCTTGTGTTTGTGTGAGAGGCTTGTGGGAAGCTGGTGGTGGCAGTTGGGCTCTGAGGGTTTTTCCTGAGGAGCTGTTTTGTTTGGCCTGTGTGGTTCTAAAAATAAAGTTCGTTTCTTTTGACAAGTGGCTCCTGAATTGTGCCCAGCCAGACTGCGGCATTCTAAGTTGCTAAATTGCCCCGGGCTGGCCCTAAACTTGCTATCCTTCTGGCTCAGCTTCTCAACTTGCTGGGATTGCAGGTATGAACCACTGCACTTGGCAGAATTGAACTTTTACTGTTCATAATAATAAGAAGATGCAAAGGTTGAACAGTGTCTATAAATTGGTATCTTCAGCTAAGTAATGTGTCAAATCCAGTGCCACAGATGTTATTTTGGTTTCTTCCCATCTAGATAGAAGGTAATTTGGTGATTAATGAATGTCTGTGACTTGGGGTCAGACTACCTAAATTTAAATTTTATTTTTAACATTTAGAACCTGTGTAATCATGATTAAGTTGCTTAAGTCCCCAACACTTCTACTCTTCATATTAAAAAGGCAGATATAATAATATGAAGTAGAAATATTATTAAGAATTAAATGGAATAACATCCCTAAAGGGTATGCACATATTGGATAATCAATCTACTATCTTACACTTACAACTATAAAAGTGTAACATATCATCTATTATATGTATTTTTTATCTTTAAATAACAATTTTTTTCTTCTAGCTTTTCCATAATTAAACTAGGACTACATCATTTGGAATATCCTCTTACTATCTAAGAAATCAAATTTAAATGGTGAATGTACATTTATTAGTCACTGCATCTCCTGGTACTTTAGTGAGCTTTTTCACTGCTGTGACCAAGATCTAACAACAACAATTTTAGAGAAGAAAAAGTGCATTTGGAGCCTCACAAGTTCAGAAGTCTCAGTGCATAGATGGAAGACTACTTTGCTCCAAGCCTGAAGGGAGGCAGGCCATTGTGGGAGAAGAGAAGCAATGGGAACATGGCACTAAGAAGCAGAGAGAGGATTTAAGCTCAGAAGGCAAAATACGTACCCCAAAAGTATGCCACCAAAGACCCACCTCTTCTAGCCACAGCCTACGTGCCCTCAGTCACCACCCAGTTAATCTCTACCAGAGGATTAACACACTGGTTAGGTTAATGTTTTCATAACCCAATCATTTCACCTCTAAACTTTCTTGCATTGTCTTACACATGAGCTTTTGGGGGACACCTAATATTTAAACCATAACACTCATCAATAAGAATCTGATTACATTCTTTCGAAATATAATGATCAAGGGGATAAATATATTTTTGTTTCTTTATCTGTTTATACAACTTCTTTAACTTTTCTAAAGAACTGGACAACTCCTTCTTTCAAAATCATACTTAAAATAATTTCTTCTATGCTATTGTATGAATCTAAAGAAATGTATAATAGGGGCTGGGGATATGGCTCAAGCGGTAATGCGTGTCTGGCATGCACTGGGCGCTGGGTTTGATCCTCAGCACCACATAAAATAAAGATGTGTGTCCACCGAAAACTGAAAAATAAATATTAAAAAAATTCTCTCTCTCTCTCTCTCTCTCTCTCTCTCTCTCTCTCTCTCTCTCTCTCCCCTCCCTCTCACTTAAAAAAAGAAATGTATATTATTGAGATTAACTAGACACAGGTACTTGATTTCTAAGTATTATACTTCAACCGGAAAAACACAAAACACACATGTATGCATGTACTGCATTTGAAATGGATTCTATTGAGGCATGCCTCACATGGGAGAATTCAAAGAATGCATGATACCTGTCCCAAGGTGCTTCTCCTTGTATTTTAACTAATGTGGAAAATTAGACTTTGAAATTCTTAATTTGATTTAGGGTAATAAAAAACTAATAAAGAGGATACATATTTGTTGTCAGAAAACAATTAACCAAAGGCAGAATGATAGGGAAGACCTATCATCTTTTTCAGGATGCATGATCCTGTCACTTTGCTAAATCATTATCACCTTCTTTCTATCAGCTAACATAAGTTAACATGTTCCAAATTCCCCTTGGTCTCATCTTCTCTAGTGACTCATGAACCCAATCAGTTATTCCTCATTTCCAGATGACTAAACCACAAATAAAATGAGAGTATAGTTCATCCCTCAGCCAGATTTGGATATTGCTAAGTAGTATTGAAAATACAAAGTCTCAGCTTAAATGTTAGCTCTCCAGGGAGCTTCCCTAAACTTGTTAACCACATTAGATTAGGTCCTTTTGCAAGAACTTCTTTTCACTCTGTGGAAATTTCCATTTCCTATGGAAATGTATATATTTTCCACAAATGAAATATAAATCTGATATTTAGAAAAGCCATCTGTGCTTAATTTATGGGTGAGCATTCCTATATATGACTATTAGCTACTCATTTGCTCTGATGTTTAGTCAAACTGTTGATCTCATTTAAAACTACTTGCTACAATCCTGGTTTAAGTAGGTAAACTGCAAGTAACTGCAAGTAAATAACAAATAACAACTTCAGGTCACTTACGAATAAATCTAAACTATATTAAACAGCAAAAGCAACATGTAATAGGCCTATCTGATTTGGAAATCATTGTGCTATCTAAAATTTATATTTATATTTATATTTATTTTTATACTATATTTATTTCAGCCTGCTTTCAAGGTAAATTGTGGCTTAAATTTCAGAAGAAAACAAAATGTACTAAAATCCCCTGTTTTTCTTGATCTTGAAGGCTTCTATAATCTGAAGCATAATTAGTTATTATTAACAAAACAAAACATGCTTTGTTATTTAATTGTCTTGTCAAGGACTTCATCTACTCTTTTAAATCATTTTCATTTCCACGAAGACTTCTCAAGAATTTAAATGTGAGAAATGAGAAATTGCCCTCAGTGCTGGGGGTAAAGAGTCTAGTAAAGAAAATAAACACATAGCAGTTTATTTCATTAATACAAGCTTATACATGTAGGAGAAGAATACCTACAGTCAAGTTCCGTGAATATGAACATGAAGCAATCCTTAAAGAGGAGTAATACTTTTTTTTAGGAGAAAAGGAAGCATTTTCAGAAATAGAATGATCAACATTGTAGAGCTATAGAGTGTATGACTATAACTAAAAATAAGCAAGAATTAGGAGAACTTAAGTGGGTGAGTGAGGGTCTCAGAATTAAGGGATCTCTAAAGCTACACATGGAACTAATTATTAAAAGAGCAAAGCATCATGGTTTCCAGTTGTGTGATAACTTATTAAATTAGGCCATGGAATGGCCAGATTTCAAAAAGGAAAAAAAAAAAAAAGAAAGAAAATAGAAATGGCCACCCTTTGACAATTCCATTTGGTTAATAACCTTAGACTATGAGTGTAATACTTTAGAAAATACAACATTATATAAAATAAAATGAAAACTCTGTAGTTGTAATATTTTTACTTCAGTTCTTCCAAACAAGAACAACAGCAAGTAGAGGCTGCAGTTACTTATTCATATGAAAACTATGATTTACTTCATTAAATCAACGCTTTCCTTGTTTCAAGGTTTCCTACAATTTTGCTTTGCAGAATTTCCTTCTTTTTCACAGAGGAATAATTTGCCTGATCTTTCTAGATTAATAAGATATTTTCCCAAATTACACAAAGCAAAGAGATCTCTGGTCCCGGGAATACACAAATACACAATATTTCATGCATTCATGAATACAAAGCTACTACAGTTTTAGATTTTGACTTTTTAACCATTAGCCCAGTTGTTACAACAGTATATTTAACAGTACCCAGGGGAATGGATAAGCTTGATGTTTAATGCAAACTAGCTTGTAGAAAAATATGATCACTTTCTCTTATATTACAAAGCAATAAAATGTAAAAAATACTCCTCAGGGAGATATTTAATGTATATTGATAGAGTTGATCTCATAGAGGGTTGTATACTTACTAACATAATAGAGTACTATAAAAATTCTAGGCCTTGTATCGCCCTGAAAATTATGCAGAATACCAAATATACATTTGAATATAACTTAAGTACATATCATATTAAAATTAGGCTGCAAAGAAGGGTGAAGTCCACATTCTGCTTCGATGATTTTATACATTTACAATTTTGAAAGGTTGCACAAATTGGTTTTTATAGGAATATTATTGTTCTAACATTTAATGAATAACAAATTCATATAAGTAACAAACAAAATTTTAAGTGTCACGGACTTAGGTGGATTCAGAAAATGTCAAAAGATTGTACTTTAGGGCTCAGGCTCAAGGGTAACCAGCATAGTTCTCATTCATAAGTAAATGCTTGAAACTGGAACCCTCCAATATTTATGGATTAAGTAGACTAATTCAGTATGTTGGCTTGAACATTAAACAGGTTTAAAAGTTCAAACATATCTAGTTGATACGTTTTGTTATTCTTTCATGACTCATTTTTTTTAAAGAGAGAGAGAGAGAGAGACAGAGAGAGAATTTTTAATATTTATTTTTTAGTTATAGGCGGACACAACATCTTTGTTTGTATGTGGTGCTGAGGATCGAACCCGGGCCGCACGCATGCCAGGCGAGCGTGCTACAGTTTGAGCCACATCCCCAGCCCTCATGACTCAATTTTTTATGGAGCTGTTGTGTTGACATGACATCATACAGATCAGCAATTTCCAAACATGGATTAAAGAAGAACCAGTAAGTTCTTTACCACCCTTGTATAATAATTCCATGAAAAAAAATTTTAATGTGTCAATTTTAAAGCAAAATAAACTAAAATTTAAAAAGTTAAATATCTTGATTATAGTTATACAGATTTATATTACACATAAATATGTGTGTATATATAGAGAGATACAGATATATAAATATGTATATCTCAAAGAAATCTCATTTTCAAAAAAAAAAATAAATGGATTATCATTTTATAACAGTTATGGAAAAGTTATCATGTAATAGAGACACAAGCCAGCTCCTCTAATGAAGGGTATAAGAAAATATAAGAATTTGAACAGATTGATTTCAGAAATTAAGCTTTTTAATACCTCACTATGTCAATAATGTTAAGATATATTGGTTTGGTGGCTATTAGAATCCTATGAATTATGGTACCTGAAGAACTGAAGGAAAAAAAAATCATGGAAGATAACACAGTGAACTATGTGATTGGAAACCAGCTCCTAAAGGGTCCTGCTAATTGAAGCTAGAGCTCATAAAGCATTTGAACATTATGTGTGATCTTCTTTGCCTCTTTCCTCCATTCTTAGTCTTTATAAAGAACATAAAAGAGCATTTAACATATAGATTCCTAAAGATTTTTATTCCTAAATTGCTATAGGAACCAATTCAAAGACAATTTCTTGAAGAATAAGAAACAACTGAAAACACTTAAGTCAATTTTTATATAGCTATTAAATAAAAGTATTCCAGAATTGGAAGAAACAAAAAAGTGTCTAGAGAAGATCTAAGATAAGTCTCTGATACTCAAATATTTTTAATGTTCATGAGAAAATGAATCATAAGTATATAAAACAACTAGAGAATAAATCACTAGTTTTCTGAGAGCATTAGGTGGAAGACCATTCCTAGAGATAAAAAGTGATATAAATAGTCACCAAGGTAAGATAATTTTCCCTAAATCTATGTTGGTATTGGACTCCACATGGCAGGCTAGTTTTGCTTTCCTGTGCTAAGGGGTATGCTAAGATCATCCACAGCTTTGTCCAGAGTAAGCATGAGAAAGACAAAAACCCAGTTCTATATGTCAAATGCCTTGCCTGTCCGCTAAAATCTTGCCCTTAAAAGCACGTAAACATTGATTTCTGTGGTAGTCATCTTTGTCACTGTGACCAACACACCTGACTAGAACAACTTAGAGGAGGAAAAGCTTATTTTGGGCTGACAGTTTCAGTCTCAGTCCATGGTTGGCAGACTCCACTGCTCTGGGCCAAATGTGAGTCAGAAAGTCATGGGGGAGGGCATGCAGGAGGAAATCGGCCTAGCACACTGCAGTCAGGAAAGGGAGGGAAGAAGAGAAGAATGGGGAAGAGAGAAGAATTGGGAAGCAAAGAAAACCGGGAGGGATAGGGAGATAGGAGGAAGAATATGAGGAGCAGCAACAGCATTTAGGGACAAAATATAATTCAGAACTCCTTCAGCCACCTCCCACCCAGTAGTGCAAATCAATTAATCCATCAAAGGGATTAGTCCACTAAACACAGTTATAGCTTTCAGAAATACCTAGAAATCCTATCTCTGAATCATGATTTATTGGGGACCACACTTTGAACACATGAGATTTAGGTGACATCCCAGTTTGAAAACATAATAATTTCTATATGTCAACTCCTTTCTATTACATGAAAAATTTCAAGAAATTGATGGTGTTAACAATAATTTTTTTTCTTAATGATTCCACTTGTAATGCATGAGACAACTTATGCAATGTAATATAAATACAAGTGTTCACATCTTAATTTCTATAGTGGTGTTTCTTACATTGATTTACATATAACTTCTTATTTTTTTATTTGTTCTTTTTAGTTAAACATGACAGTAGGATCTATTTTGATACATTTATAAAGCATAGAATATAACTTATTCTAATTAAGATTTCCAGGCTTGTGGATGAACAGTATGGTGCAATTTACTGTGGTGTACACATATGTACATGATGGGAAAGTTATGTCACATTCATCCCACTGTCTTTCCTATTCCCATCCCTTGCTTCCCTTCATTCCCCTTTTCTAATCTACTTACTTCTATCTGCCTCCTTATTTGGGGTTAGCATCCACATTTCAGAGAAAACATTTGACCTTTCAGTTTGGGGGGATTGTTTAGGGCACCTATAGACTAAGGGAAAAAATACAATCTTTATTCATGCCACAAATTTGCAAAAATCATGGATTTTATATGAAACTCCACTTATTTAAACTCAGATAGTATATCAAACTATACACATTTCTGACTCTTGGTGAAATAAAAAAGCTGTCTTCCTCATATTCTTTACTTATAATTCTGAAAATGTTTTTTTTCATGATAATAATTAAAATAACAATATTTATTGCAAGTTAAGCAGATATTAAATACTTTTTCAGTTGCTTCACATATATCACCTTATTTAGTTCTCATAAAAACCTTATAAGACAGAAAATGAGGACAGGAGTGACATTCCTCTTGACCTGAAACTGTATTTTTTTTTATTCTTACCTCTAACCATGCCTTTCCCATAGACATATACAACAAATCAAACTTCAATTTGTAGATTTGTTCAGGGACAGGGGGCTTAATGATTTTAAAAATGCCCAGGAGGAATCATGCAGCTAAGATCTGTGGGACATTCATAACATTTAAGCAGATGAGAATTAGGGACTATAAGAATTTAAAATTCATACTGACAGGATGCCTCAAGTAGTGATGATAAAAGAAAAGAATATGATGCAAATTCAAGTGGATTAAATAGATAAATCAGTGTGGAGAGGGAATCTTTAATCAAGCCAAAATTCTAAAGACAAGGGAGGTTGATGATGTAGAAATGGTTAATAGTTGTATATCTACTGAGTTCAGGTCTATTCAGGTGACATTTTCCCCACTTTTTCTGGTTCTTGAAAACTGACTCTGGGAAGTCAAGAATATGTAGACTTATAAGATTGAAATGAATTTCACATGCAGAAAGAATTTTATAGAAGTATAAAATTTGAAAATTAGAAAGGAATTTAGATATTACCCAACCCCATATAAAATAAAACAAGTGCTGGTTAATTAAGCTTACTTCAGGTCACTCTAGAGTTGATTAACATGAGCTTAAGATAATTATGTAGTGGCAGAAATACAAAACTCTAACTTGTAGTGTCCCACGAAGGAAAAAGGACTGCAGAAAAAAATCTATTTTTTGTTTGTTTTTCCCTTAAATGCTTTTTAAAATGCTTCACCAGCAAAAAGTTTATAAAAATGGTTAATTATGTTGATCACTAAGATTCTTTCAGAGAAAATTGTCATTTATATGTTTCCTAAACCACTGATAATCTCTCTCTGCATGTCCTCATTAGATTTGGAGATAAAGCCAACCATGCAGACAGTCTTAATTTCCTACACCCTCGGCAAGATATAAAATGTAAAATATGGAAAATTAGAATTTTAGAGAATTTTTAGTTTTTAGTTGCTATTTTGACACATAACGAAAACACAAATATATTCTCAGGCTTTTTTTTTTTTTAAGGTAAATTGAATGTTCTTGGTGCTGTGTGCGGTATACAAAATGATGAAGATTAAACTGTGTAAAAAACAAAAGATAACAAAACTTAAACTTAGCAGTGCACATAAGTGCTGAAAAAATTAAAATGCAAAAGTGTGAACAATGTTAAGTAAAAGGAAATAATCCACCCAGAATGAGTCTGAATTCAAGATTGCTGACTGCAGAAGAAATTGAAGGTGAGAAGGTGTGGAGAATCTGACTGATGTGGGAAAGACAGAGTAAAAAGATGGAAGTGCAAAAGATTTTGCAGACCAGGTATAGAAGATGGACTCCAATGCACAAGATAAAGGGAGTCACTGAAGATAGATGACATGATAGCAGTTACTTGTGACAGGTAGCAACTTGATATAACACAGATTACTGAAGTGAAGCTGAGGTGTGGGAGACTTAGCAGGGGGAAAGCAATGCTTCATCAACATGCTCCTCAATAAGAGAAAAAGGTGATTGGTTTGCTGTAAGTGATTTAGAATTTGGTAATAGTATTCTGATCCAAACAGTTTCATTTGTAGAAAACCTATTACTTTTAGTTTCCCCACCATGTCTGATGAAAAAGACAATGTTTAGAGATTCTATCTGCCTGAAACACTATTTCCCTAGTATAAATAGAGTTAGTTTTACCAATAATTAATTTTTCCCCTCAAATTTCAACTCCTTTACTTAATATTCTCATCCTTTGGTATTAACATATAAATATGTCAGTAAACTAGAATCAATCTAAAAACAGACTGCTGCCACCATATCTCATTTTCCAGTTAGTATGTCTCATGTTTATGTCCTGCTTTAGTAACAGTCAATTCCTAATTTATAGCTGTGTGTTATCTTTTGGACTGCTGAATTACAATGTGGCCATGATGCTTTCCGTGGTATATATCTTCCTTAGATCACACAACTCTTTGCTTAGGATTTACTTAAAATCAATTTATGTTTATTTCACATTCAATTTATTAGTCTTTTATTTTGAAAGTTGATCGCATGGACCATATCATCCATTACAGTAATATGTAATATTAATTTTCCACTCAAAAATACACTTAAAATGTCATCGGTTATTATATTATGACTTAGACTTTTTAAAGTGCACAATGGGAAGAATTTATGGATGTTTATCAGATAAAATACAATGGCTTGTGGCTACCATTTATTTAAAAAGTGCTATGTGCTTGGCATAGTAATTTATTATCTCATTTAATTCTTTAAATAATTCCATGAGATAAATACTATACTTTAAAAACTTTGATAGGTAAATGCACTGCATGTTTATAATACTGTAGTGTGTAATATGTGCAAGCAATATGCTCAGCAATTTAAGAGTGTCCTTAAATTGACCTAATCTTCCCCAAAAATCGGAAGCAGATTGTAATCCTATCCTGACTCAATTAGTTGGGGAGAAGTTAAGAAGTTTGCATCATTAATACACGGAAGATCCTGGATCAGAAAAGTTAAGTGCTAGATTTTAAAAGATGTTTGCTTATGTGGAAGCCCTGTTGTTAACCCATTACAATATCCTAATATGACTCCTGCTTTTAGAATGATAATTTTATCACCACCTAGAACAGCATAAATCTTCATTACTAATTTAGACTAACAGTATTATAACTTCCTATAACTATTATTCAATTATAAGCCAAATGATTGCAGTGAGAAACTTAAACCCCACCATAAACAAGCACATCAAGCCTTTGCAATGAGGATTCAATATTCTGAAACAGTGATCTTTCATATCAGAGATCCTTAACTTCTTTCTCTGTCTGCTTATCAAAGTTGACTTCAGGTTATGTTTTTAGAAGAGTTGAAGGTAAAAGCCTACATTTTATAAATGTTCCAAAACAAGATTAAAAGAACATTCTTCTAAGACATGACAGCCTTTTGTCCATTTAACAAACATTCTACAAGGATTTGTAAGGCATAGATAAAATTATAGTATTTTGAACATCAATGATGTACTTAGATTATCTGAACTTAAGAAAATTTGTCCCATGATGGGAGAAAGACAAATGACTGGTTTATACATATACAATTGTCCATAATACAGCATATTAATATATTATAAGCTGTTTAAGAGTGGGAAATCTGGAAACAAATTCTTGGTTTGCATGGTCACTTCAGCACTTTCCTACTCTCCTAGGCAATTTACCTGCACTATGGACTTCAAATTTTTATCTATAAAATGGGGATAAAAGCATCACTGAATAAGGTAATGCTGAAAATTAGCCATGATGATGCTTGTGCCTCATGAGCCGTAACTAGTTATGTGTCTTCCTATCATGAAGTGTTCTACATATATATGAAATAAATCCTATGGAAACCCAGGCAAATGAGCAATCTGTCCTTGCTTGAGGGAAAAAGAAGGAAGCTAATATTATGGAGCATTTTATAGAGTTCAGTCTTATGCACTGATTGGTTATATGGAGAAGGAAGCAGAAAGGTATTCTAAGGAATGAGATACAGTGTTGTGTATCTACGCAAAAGGTGAGACAGGTGGATCAATTAAACCCGGGAGTTCAAGAGCAGTCTGGGCAACACAACAAGACCTCATCCCCAAAAAGGAAAAAGGAAGGAGGGCATTCTAGGGAGAGGGAATCAAGTACACAAGCGCACAGAGAAGTGGAAATAGATGATGTATTGATGAAGTGGGGGAATTAGGTAAAATGGCAGTGGTAAATAAAAGCAGTAGTAATGAACAGATTATAAAGACACAGAACCAACTAAAAGAAAAAAAGAGAACAATGTCTGCTAGCAATTGAGCTACTGATAAATGCTAACAACTTGAAGGGAAGAAATCAAGACTTTCAGATCTGACCTTGGCACTCACACTAATTTAGAAGTTAAGATTGTGGTTTGTTCAAATTAAAGCCTCAGTAAATCCTCATTGAATAGAATTATGAAATAATTAAAAATGAGAGAGACAGCAAACCATCTCACTCGTTATATATTTCTTGCTGAATATACTTGAAGCAAAAATTAAATGACAATATCATGTCTTTAAGCAATTTTGACACTGACTTTATAAATCTACAATAAGTTTACAAATTAACACCTTCATTAAATCAACAGAGTACATAAAGAATAGTTTTTTTCAAAATACTATCCTTTTGAGATGGCAGAGAGTTCATAAACACAAAAGTTTATAAGTCATTTATTTCAAATTTACCACCAAAATAAACAACCTAAGTTTTTGCTAAAATTTTTCTTGAAAATAACATCACTTATTTCAAGATAAAACAATATTACCAAGATCGCCTCTGGGCTCTGTATTATTTTTTGTATTCTATTGGTTCTTTTTAGTTATACATGAGAATAGAATTCATTTTCATATAATTATGAAATCATTGAATATATCCTATTCTAATTAGGACCCCATTCTTATGGATGTACACTAAAGTGAGATTCATTAGGGTGTATTCATATATGTACATAAGAAAATTATTTCAGATTCATTTCATTATCTTTCCTTTTCCTATCTCCCCTCCTTCTTTCATTCCTCTTTGTCTAATCCACTGAATATCTATTCTTCCCCTACCCCCATATTGTGGGTTAGCTTCCACATATCAGTGAAAACATTCACCATTTGGCTTTTTGGGACTGGCTTTTACTTAGGATGATAGTCTCCATGTGATCCATTTATTTATACCCTCTGTATTATTGCTGATCAATGCTGACAAAGATAATTCATGCAAATATGCAGAAGTACACTAAACTATGTACCACGATAAGCTTAATCAAGAATGGTATACTTTAACATTTAAAATAACTACATTGAATAATGAATTGCAAAAGACATAGTAATGAAAAATATATTTTCAAATATGGTCAATTGTGATTAACCTTGTTTTGTATCCAATTAAAATTATTATATCTTAAACTTAAATCCATTTCACCACATTTTATACAACATTTATTGACAAATTAGACAATATTTTTTGAAAAATAAATGTATTTGCAAAAATCCTGGAATGTCTACAATATTTACCACTATTATGTGAAAATAAAGTCATATGAAATGTATTTTTTCCCTCTCCATTTAAAAATAATGAATCTGTCGATACCCACAAAATAACTTGCTGGGATTTCCACAGGGATTGCACTGAATTTATAGAACAAGTTAGGAAAAACTCACATTTTGAGAGTGTTAAATCTTCCTAACCATGAACATAAAATATATCTTCATTTATTTAGTTCTTCTTTTTTTTATTAGTTTTGTCTATTTCCATCTCCAGATCTTGTACATATTTTGTTTTATTTTTTAAATATTTCATTCCTTGAACAACAATATAAATAGCATTGTGCTCTTAATTTCAAATAGCATTTGTTTATTGCTGGAGTGTAAGACTTCTGCATATTATTCTTATGCCCTGTGGTCTTGCTATGATCATTCTTATATTCAGGAGTTTTTTGGCTGATTCTTTCAGATTTTCTGTATAGGTAATCACATCATGTTAGTTTTAGGTATCTTTTTTTAGTTCTTTATCAAATGGAGGAAGTTACTCTCTAATCCAAGTTTACTAAGAGTTTTATCATAATTAGTTTTTTTCAAATACATTTTCAAATACTTTTCATGTATTAATTTATATAGTCAGGTGACTTTTCTCCTTTAATCTATTGATGTGATGGATTACATCAATTGATTTATGCATATTAAAATAGGCTTGCATACAAAACTAAATTAATTGAGTCTTATATGCAAGTACAAAAATAAATTATTGTATTCTCCCTTCTTGGTAATCTGCTTTTATACTCAATTATATCAGGGTCCTTGTAGCTTAAATGCAAATAACTTTCACATCCCTCTAAAACTCAGATAAACCCCACTTTGTCATGGCATATGGTTGTTTTTAAACATCATTAGATTTAATTTGCTATTATTTTGGTGCATCTGTATTCAAAGAGACAGAATTTTCTTATGTATTTTTGGCTTTAGAACAATGTTGTCCTCATAGAATAAGGAAGAATTTCTTCTGTATCTACTTTTGGAAAAAAACTGTGGAGATTTAATATAGTTTCCTTTTTAAATATATGGCAGAATTAATAAGTGAACTCACCTAGGCCTGTGCTTTCTGTTTTGGAAAGTTATCAACTATTGATCAAATTTCTTTTATAGAAATTAGCTTATTCAGCTTGTCTATTTCTTTGTGTGCAAGTCTTGGCAGATTGTGCCCATTAGGGATATAATGCATTTAATATAGATCATAACATTTAGTTGTGAATATTATTTTTTTTAAAATACTTTTAGTGTCAATGAGATCTGTAGTGTGAAATTATCTTTTAACTATACTCCTTAAATTCATTTTGAAGGACCTAACCTGTGTTACATACACTTGTTATATTTATTGCTACAAAAACAAACAAACATACTCCCCTGAAGCAACATAAGAACAAATATCAATACTAATTATTCTATCATATATTAATTACTCATACTTTATATATAAAAACCAATAATCATGATTATCATTTCATCATAAGATTTCTATGAATTTGGTGCCAAAGTGGGATAAGGCAGCACTTGGAGCAAATCTGAAAATATCTATGACAATGAATAATAACATAAATATTGAATCTTCTGAGAATAAAATATTACTTTAAATCTGAAGTAGTGATTTGAAAAATTTCACACCAATGACTTATAAAAATGAAAATCGTCCTATAGCAAATAGTGAGAACTGAAAGTTATTTTACATTTAAGATGCATAGACACTGATACAATTGAGTATGAAAGCAGATTACCAAGAAGGGAAAATACAGTATTTCTAGTTTTGAACTTCCATATCGGCGACAATTAATTTAATTGAAAGATATATGAGGTGGATGGGACTTTTTTTAAAATGACTGTTTCCCTTCATACAAGTAAAAGTAGATTTCCAAGGCTCTTATAGCCTCTTACACACAATTAAAATTTATTAAGCATTTCATACCAGTTACTTCACAGAGTACTTGACAGAGAAAAACCTCAAGCAGGGAAGGTGCCTTGTTTATTCACTTAAGTATCAGAAGCATTTAAAATAGTGTCTGGCTCAAAATTGTGAGTATACACATACACCCACAGGCACAAATGGGATATAAGGCAGTTAGATCATAAGACTTGTGAATAGAGAGTGACGAATAGTATCCCCTTAATATTCTTTTAGTGTCCATGAGATATGTAGTGTGCAATTGTCTTTTAACTTTTACATACACATACACATATAAATACACACACTTTTCCTGAATGAGTAATTTATCATATTTAGCCCTCATAAAACCACATTAAGTATTAGTATCTTCAGATTACACATGAAGAAAAATGAAGGCCAAGAAAAATGATCCACACACCAAGAAAACTAGACCAAGCATCTCAGATCAAGGATCAGATCTGTGTCTTCAAATGGAAAAGGTTATCCCTTATCTTTTTTTCAAACTCACCAACTGGTCGCGTAGTTCTAAAATAGAAATACACACAGATATTCTGAAAGTGTATATGTGTGAGATTTATATTGTAAAACACTTGATACAGTGTTTCTTTTTTTAAAATATTTTTTAGTTGTAGTTTAGTTGGAAACAATACCTTCATTTTATTTATTTATTTTTGTGTGGTACTGAGGATAGAACCCAGGGCCTCACACATGCCAGGAGAGTGCTCCACTGCTGAGCCACACCCAACCCCTGATACAGTGTTTCTTAACTTGAACCATTCAATGTATTTTTGTAAAACTCCAAATTCAGAGTTTGTTAATTTCTCTTTAGCATAAATTATACTTCTTAAAGTTCATTCAGGAACAAACCAGTGGGAAATTTATGAATTTTCAGTTCAATAGTTGCATTAAAAAAATCCTCATTGCCACATAAATGTGAATTCCAACTGATGAGCATAAAATATTTTGCTGAAATGTAATCATAATCTACTTTAAAAAGACAAAACCTTTCCCCGAGTTTGCTTTCACATCATTGAGAATGACATTGTGTCATCATTTCCTACCAAATACACTATTTGCAGCGTTCGTAATTCACTTATAAATGAATGCAGAAAATTGACATGTAAGAACCTGGTGTGGGCCTCCTTTAAATTTTTTAAATTCTTTGAGCAAATATAATCAGAGCATTTCCCTCCTGGTTACTGCTTTTTGGTAGAAAATGCACTTTGCATTTCTCAGCAAGATTAACAAATTTTTAAGCATGCAGATTTTTTTTTAATTTTATTTTTCTGTGAGGACAGGAGATCTTTGTATAAACAGTCATATTCTCTTCAAGCAAGCTTTATTTTTGGACTCCAAAGATTCTTGTGTAATTACAACACAATTATCTTGACTTCAGTTCTGGATATCACAATTCATAGGCACTTGATCTCCTCACCTTGATTTCCACAAGTGGATGACAGTCTTACTGATAGGTTTCCACAGATAAGATGGGGACCATGTGTGAAAATACTTTAGAAAATGTCATGTTCCATAGAAATACAAGATCCACATGACCCACAAAAATTACACAAGAGGATAAATACATTTTGTATAAGATATGGAGATAAGATGTCCAAAATTGAGGGAAATCATTTTTGTAACCCACTCGAATCTACTCCTTATTATTTTCCCTCTTTTATAAAGGAACCACCCACCAAGTTGCTGACACCAGAATCTGAGATCATCTAACAACTACCTCCATTTCAACCCACATATACCCATCTATGCCAGAAGCAAGTATCTATTCTTCTCTATAGTCTTTATCAGTACCTGTTGCTCTGAGGATTTAAAGCCCTTACTATTATATTGCTATGGAAATTGAGCTTAAATGATTTTCTTTTAATCTGGCTCCTCTTTAGTCCCCTTCTTTTCATTGTAGCATTTAGCCACATTAGAATCTTAATTTCATGAAAACACTAGGCTCCCTATAACATTAGTGCTAACATTCTTTCAAAATGCCTTTATTAGTGTTATATACATAATATTAGGGTTCCTTTGGACATAATCAGTCATCCATACATAGAATACACTTTGTTCCACTCGGTCTCTAGTACTTCCTCCTCCCTACCTCCCTCTCCCAGCTCTTCTTCCTCTACAACATGGGTGCCTTTTTAAATGCCATTACACAAGTAAGTTGTAATGACTTAAAGGCTGCTACAGTCCCTCTTAGCCTGAGGCACCTTTAGTACAGGTGAGAAAACATATGTCTTTTGTGTGGGTGCTCTAACTCTAGAGACTCAGATAATTAAGAGCTAGTTTGAATTTAAATTTAACATGGAATAAGAAGTCAAACCTCAATAAACATTAGTAGATTGATTTAAAATCTATGCATATGAATATCAATCAAAATTTTATAAAGAAATATAAAAGGAGAGTAAATTTTATATATGTAATAAAATTATTATTCTTCATCAAATGAAAAATATTTACATCCACAGTATTTTACTGATACTATTTCTTTTCATTTTTAAAATTTGTTATATATGACAGCAGAATGCATTACAATTCATATTATACTTATAGAGCACAATTTTTTATATCTCTGTACACAAAGTAGAGTCACACCATTTGTGTCTTCATACATGTACTTTGATTAATGATGTTCATCTCATTCTACCATCTTTCTTACCCCAATACCTGTCCCCTTCCCCTCCTACTCCTTTGCCCTATCTATTGTTCTCCTCATCCTCCAATGCTCCCCACCAACCCCATCATAAATAACATTAGAGAAAACATTTTGCATTTGGTGTTTGGGGATTGGCTAACTTCACTTAGTATATTCACTTAGTATATTCTCCAAATCCATCCATTTACCTGCAAATGCCATGATTTTATTCTCTTTTAATGACGAGTAATGTTCCATTCTTTAAATATGTCACATTTTCTTTATCCATTCATCTACTGAAGGGCAGCTAGGTAGGTTCCACAGTTTAGTTATTGTGAATTATGCTGCTATAAACATTGATGTGGCTGTGTCCTAAAGAATAGAAGACACAGAGACTAACCTACGTTATTACAGTTATCTTATATTAGACAAAGGCACCAAAAAACATATATTGGAGAAAAGATAGGCCCTTCAACAAATGGTGCTGGAAAAACTGGAAATCCCCATATGCAGCTAAATGAAATTAAACCGCTATCTTTCACAATGCATCAAATTCAACTCAAAGTGGATCAAGCACCTAGGAATTAAACCAGAGAAACTGTATCTATTAGAAGGAAAAACAGGCCCAAATCTCCATCATGTGGGATTAGACCCCAACTTCCTTAATAAGACTCCTATAGCACAAGAATTAATATCAAGAATCAATAAATGGGATGGATTCAAACTAAAAAGCTTCTTCTCAGCAAAAGAAACAATCAGTCAGGTGAACAGAGCACCTACAATTTGGGAACAAATTTTTACCACATGCATATCAGATAGAGCACTAATCTCTAGGATACATAAAGAACTCAAAAATCTTAACACCAAAAAAAAAAAATAACCCAATCAATAAATGGGCCAAGGAACTGAACAAACTCTTCTCGGAATGTAATATACAATCAATAAACAAATATATTGAAAAAATGTTCAACATCTCTAGCAATTAAAGAAATGCAAATCAAAACTACTCTAAGATTTCATCTCACTCCAGTCAGAATGGCAGCTGTTAAGGACATAAACAATAGTAAGTGTTGGCAAGGATCTGGAGATAAAGGCACACTACTATATTTCTGGTCGGCCTGAAAATTGGTGCAGCCAATATGGAAAGCAGAATGGAAAATCCTTGGAAAACTGGGAATGGAACCACGATTTGACGCAGCAATCCTACTTCTCAGTCTATACTGATGCTATTTTCATTTTTAAAACATAAAAAAAAAACAATGGCAGAGACCAGCTAGCATTAATTAAGCACTATTGAAGCCCAAGCACTTTACTGGATGTTTCACATGGATTATTTAATTCCTGAAACAGCACTATAAAAACTTCCATAATATCCCATTTTACAGATTAGTATAATAATTCTTAGAGATGTTTATTCACTCAGAGTTGCATATCCAGTAATAAAAAATAAAAATTGAATTTTAAATAATTCAAAAAATAAACATGTATACAGACACATCCTTTTTGGACATTATATAGATCTAATAAAAAGCTACATGTTCTAGTATAAGTTAATGAGGAATTGCTATAAGAATTCTTCTACTTTTCTTCTAAGTATATATTTTTGCACTTAGAAGACTCTTTTCCTTTGAGATAAAATAGATAATATGAAAGGCATAATGATCACATATTAAAATAATTCATGCTAAATAGTGTCTCTAAGTGATATTGCTTACATAAATGCCGACTATACCACTTGTTAGGGTGTACTATATAAACTGTATATTTGAAGTGTGTCATTTCTAAATTCCCAACAAAATCAGATTTATTCCTATTTTATAGAATCCTATAAAGATACAAATGTCATACAAAAAGTCTAAAAAAGAGGCTGACTTATAAGAATTCATTTGAAATTTAGATACTAAAAACATGGAATTATATCTCCTTGAAAAAAAAATCTAATAAAGATCTTATTTTCCATATTGGTCACTTGCTAAAAGCAAATAGTGAAGCAGGTATATAATTGATATTATTATCCAAAGTTTAAGTTCAAATAAATAACTTTATCCAAATATCTATTTTTTGATGAGTGAATAATAAATGAACTCCATAAGACAAAAACAAAATAAACAAACAAACAAAACCCATGGGTTCATCAATTTAATTTGCTCACAAGTATACATTTGGAACCAGTATCTCATGTTTAGATAATTTTCTTACTTACAATAGGAACTGCCTATATTTAAGTGTCTCTGAAATTGATGGAAATAGTAAAGATTCAACAGCTTCTAATACCAAATAATTGGGGAATAAAGGATCTACTAAGTGTCTCATATGAAAATGAAACTTTAATTATCATTGTTTGTTTATTTAGCACAAGAATGTAGTAGAAAGGCCATCAATGTTAGAGCCAGGGGATTAATACTAATTCCAGTCCTTGCCATGAGTTTAGAGCCCCAAATTCAGCTCAGGTTTCCTTTGCTATCTCTCACTACTCATGACCATGGTTTCTGCCAGGCCAGCCCTATATCAGTGTATAAAGCTGGGTTCTTTACCTTTTTCTCTAAGACTCTAAAATAAGCCACTAAATAATCATATTTTGTCTTTCTTTCTTTTGCTCACTTAAGAACAGGGCCTGCAATGTATTTACTTCTGTGCTCTATTTGCTTAGCTACAATCTTTAAACAATTAACTGATATAAGAGAGGTCTTTTTTTTCATGGTATCTTTCATAAAATAAATATTCATAAATAAATAAATAAATAAATAAATAAATAAATAAATAAATAAAATCCAGCTACGAGTTCATTCAAATGTTTACATTTCATTTTCTTCACTTGGTAACAGGATGTATTTTGACTTGAATGTTTAATGTAAACTCTGGTCGTAAAAGTCTATTATTTCACATTGCAAATTAGTCTTAAAAAGTCAGAAATTTGATTCTCAAAATTTTAAATAAATATCATAGTAAATTTAAAAGTTTACATTATGAATCTTCTAGGTTATTCAACATAAGTTCACAAAAATAATAGCATTATTTTCCTAAAATCAACTAGCAAATATTTTTATCCTTCATGTTCCTTTTGCAAAATATATCTGGAAAAGAAAACACAATTTGGGTATAATTACCATGTTACATACATAAGGCCTATATTTAGACCCACTGAAGATAACACCATTCAATTCTACTAAAAAAGTAAAAACAGAATGTTATTATTAAACAAAAACACATTTTATGGAAAACCTAAGTGAATGAAACGTGAAAATTTTGGTAAACTAGTAATGCAACCTTTTTTCAAACTGTCTTGTTTGATTCCAAAAATCACACCTAATACTGATCTCATTACTATACAGAAACACAATACTTAATAGTTTCTACAATTAATGTTGGCAACTAAAGTAAGGACCTTGGTCTTCAAGGGGTGCTGACACAGACAAAAACCTTTGAAACAGAAGGGACAAGTAAAAGCAGCATGTAGAAAATAAATATGCAGTACAAATATTTTAGTATGAAACCATAGGGTGCTTTTTTTAAGACAAGATATTTTCTTCTAGGTTGCCCACACCATTATATGCCAATGAATAAATGAATCTTTGAGAACAATTGGACTGAAACTCAGTTTTATTGCTCTGGTGCTATTTATACTTATACAGGTAAGTTAGATTATTACTAAAAATTTACTCTACAAGGCCACCTGGTTTCCTTGAAGTTTCTGGTAATGTGACATGGTATTTGCTAATGCGTTCAGAATTCATATTCCCAGGATGTCTGCTTCAAAATGTTTTTTTTTTTTTCATTGATAGAAATACGAGAAAGGGACAGGGACTGGGGTGTAGCTCAATGATACAGCCCATGGTCAGCATGTGTGAGACCCTGGGTTCAGTACCCAGCACATGCTACTCATTATGTATGTATGTTGAAGAACTAGATTCAATAAAGGAAGACAATTAAATTAAAGTGCTAATTATCCTTAGTATATTTTTCTCCTTTTGCTATTTTTTTTTTATTGAGGAATTGAGGCGTTACATTTTTTTGGTCTAACATAAACTCAAGGAAAGTAATTTAATAGCTGTTGAGATATTATTACATACGACATCAGCAACAGTCCATTTGCATACTATGTACAAAAGGGAAAGGCCTAAAATATGTCAGACACACAGGAAAATGATCCAAATGTAAAGAGAGAGTGAACTTCTAACTCTGAAATTTTTTAAAATGCTACTCACCATCAGAAATATATAAGTAAGAAACCAAGGGGAAAAATGTATAACCCATGTGTATGTTGACTGATAGATCTGAAAGAAATCTCCAGGGAGCAACTTACCAAGTTCTCCTTTTCTGGGAACAAGACAGGATTTCCTGTGAGATCTTGAAGTATTTAGCAAATACCTCTGGCAAATCTGACAATCTACATCAATTTACAGATGTAGAACCCCAAGGAGAGACGGGAAAATGCCTTGGCCTAGACAGGATGCCCAGTGGAGGTCTGGCACTCAAAGACTGCAGAACAAGGCCTCTCACCCCAGCCTTTTCCCACATTCCCAAGGGGCATTAGTCTGTTTCACAGCCTTAATCCTTTGATTCCCAAGCTTTCCTTCCCTCTCTGGTTCTATAATCCCATTTCTCTCACCATTTGTCTCTGAGGACAAAGTTATATCTTTTTTTTTTTTTCATCCAAACATCACTTCTTTTATTTATTTATTTTTTTCCCAGCCCAATACCTTAATTTTTGCCTTGGGACTTTCTTCCCTCCTCAGTGACATAAGAATTTCCTGAGTCTGGAGACCTTCACTATAGGGAAAATTATTATATTTGTATTAATGCTCCCCAGTGTTGTTGGCCTAGCCAAAAAAAAAAAAAAAATAGCATGCGCAGGACAAGGAAGTCTAAATTGACTCAGCCTGGCATGGGTCTGCATGCCAATCTAGTGGAAGTGCTAAGTAGGAAGGGGGAAAGTGAGTATCTGCAAGTCCTTAACCCAAATCTTGCTGCAGCTACAAAAATAAACTAGAATATCATGAATGTTTTCAGGTGATCACAGTCAGAATTGTCTAAGACAGTAAATACTTCCAAAGTTAAAATTTATTAATATTTCTCTCTCATACTTACATAGACACACAGAAAAGGAAGAAAATAAATTATATAATTTTACATGGAGGACAAAAGTGACCTCAAAACACAAAATTTTGTTTTGTTAATGATTTAAATTATTGTAACCACACATAGAGAATCCTTCATGAATTCTGTTTTGCCTAAATGGCCTAATTTGAAGTTCGATCATTTTCTTTGACACTGTTAATAATGTCTGATAAAGACAAAGGCAAGTAATGAGGAAATAATGATACAGTGAGAGGAAGAAGAAAGATAATCTAGGATACATTCTTGTGTTTGTTAAAATTGCAAGCACAAATAAGTTCGACATTTCCATTAGTTTAGGAAATGGTGAAAGAATTTTATTAGGAATGCAATATTTATACTCTACTTTTTAAAAATAAAAAAATCTATTTTATGTGGCTTCTAACTGTACACACACACAAACACACACAACCATATTCAATGACATATAGTCATCTTTGGTTTGTTCACTTGCTGTGACTTAAATCCATATTCTATGTTCAAAAATGATGAAATTATTGAATACCATGGGAATTAAAATAATCAAGAGGATTATTAAAACCAAGATCACACTGTATGGAAGCTCATAGGACTTTAATTTGCTATTCCACAAAGATATTTCTCAGGTCTGATTAAGTACATAGCTGCATGGATTTAAATCCAGTTCTGCCATTTATTAGCTGTGCAACCTTGGCCAAATTATCTAGCCTTTCTTTGCTATTTTCCTATCTGTAAAGTGGACATAACAATGGTAATTATATTAACAGGCCCTGTTAAGATTCAATGGGGTTATAGTTGTAAAGTATTAGGAACACTGACAGGTATACAGGTGGTATTTTTATAAGTATTTGATTTTTAAATGGAATTAACATTTTGTTACTGGACAAGAATCCTCAAGTGATTATTTTCAGCTCAGCAAATCTTGACCAAAGCAATAAGTATAAGAATCAAAATATAGAGAATGACCTATTCATGCAAGAAAATTGCATTACAAATGGTCAGCACTCTATAGGGTACTTGATTAATTCATACCATCAAGGTTTGCTTCCCAGTACCACTTAAAAAGATGCCGCTCTCCAAACCTGACAAATGAAGAATATTCCAATCTCATTATATCCTAAAGGAAATAAAGTTAAGGGGACTGGGACAAAAAATATTATTTGTGCTTGGCGTGGTGGTGCACACCTGTAACACCAGCCTTTCAGGATCACAAGTTCAAACCCAGCCTCAGCAAAAGTGAGGCACTAAGCAACTCAGTGAGACCCTGTATCTAAATAAAATACAAAATAGGGCTGGTATTTTGTATTTTAAAAGATGTGGCTCAGTGGTCAAGTGCCCCTGAGGTCAATCTCCAGTACCAAAAAAGAATCTCTATATAATATAGATATTTTTAAGTTATATATACCTTATATATAGAAATATATATTTATAATATGTAAAAATGTATATATTTGTTAGAGTCTGTAAACAAGTCTGCATGGCGCCTGGCAAAATGCCAGAGGGAGTGGTTTGTGAAGTAACACCAGCGAGCTATTAAGTGTGGAGATTTCTTATTGGTTGACTGTTGTATCGAGTTTATGCTAATTAAGATAAGCTGTGTGAAATGTATAAATACTTCTGTTGTCCTACAATAAACGGCTCCCACTCCTGCTGTATCAATACACAAGTTATTCGTCACCCCCCCGGTTATTTTGCTGCAACCGGACTGCGGCATATATTTAAATTATATACATAAATTTATGTATTATATTATATATTTGTATTATTTTATTTCTATATTCATATTTATTATATATTATATATATATATATATATATATATATATATATATATATATAATTTGTGGTCTAATGAAGTAAAATGCAAAATAGAAATTAACCTCAATGCTAAGATATTTTCCATAAATCATTAAACTATTTTCATAATGAATATAACAGAATTTTAAAATGTGACATGAAATTTATTGCACTGGCAAGGAAAAAACAAACTTAAGTTTTATTTCATATGACTACAGCATTTATTTTTTTCCCAAACTCCCTGATCAGTAATTTTAATAGGCCACAGAGAACCATCAAGTATATGTTTCTTGTACAATACACAACACCTCTCCCTTTTCAAGTAAAGTTGCATGTTCTGAGTTTATGCATAACTCTATCAAGTTCTCTTACATGGTTTCAGATCCAACATCAATTTTGACACAGCAAATTAAGGAAGGAGAAAGGAGATGGATATAAAAGCATTGAAAAAGGGAAAATGAATGTATGAAAGAATAATCACAAAAAGATTTAAAAAGCCATGGGTATCTACGGGCTGGTGTGCATGTGCATGCTTGTACATAAGTTGTCCTAATGTATTCAAATCAAATGGGAACCTTCTCAGAGTGTTTCAGCACACAGTAGTAATGGATACTCAGATAGCCTTGAATTATAAAGAAAATATTCAAGTTATCTCCAGTATGTTTCATTAACAAGATGGATGACAACCACTGGGATTTAGTATTTACTAAGTCCCTTACGTAGTAAATGGTTTATATATATTATTGAAAAAATAATGATAAGGTACCTATAAAACACTCCATTTAATCATTGCACACAATACCTGAGATGGAATTCACTCTCCCACTTATGATACAGAAGAAGTAACCGAGGTAAAATTTATGGGAGATTCCAAAGCCTATAGCTAATAAAGGCAAAGTGTGACTCCAGATCTAAGTATTACATATTTGTGCTCTTTCATTTATAAGGATTGACAAGTGTTAAACCTAAACACAAAAACCTGAGTTCTCTTGACTACTAACACATGTCAATTACACATAAGTGAGGACTTTGTGTGCTTAAGACATTTTGTAAAGGAAAATCCTGCTATTTATACATTATAAATGCTAACTTCAGTCAACAATTCATTTTTCATTTACAGATAGCAGAGAGAGTACATTACCTTCTTCCACATCCTCTTGACTTTCCCTTGTCTTTGTTTAGTAATCTACTCATAGACAGTCTAGCAAGACAGAAACCTTCAATCCAGTAATTATTGCCACCAGAGAAAGGCTTTGAAGCAAACACAAATTGAGAGGCCCTTGGGGAATGTCAATCACCTCAACACCTCTTCATTTCTCTCAAGCCAAGCATCTTGATACCCCTGAAAGTGAGAGACTGTTTTCAGCTCAGACAGTTGACATCCTGCCTCTCCTTTTTAATACTCTTTCTCCTGAGAATCTTCCTTTTCTCACCATCTATTCAGCTACATATTATTTCAGAATGGATGATTTTTCACAGAAATCATGAGTGCTAAGTTAAGAAATATTTATTGATAGACAATGCTGGGATTTATATGGAAACTACCCGACTGCAACCTCATTGGGCAGTTTAAATGTAAATCTCAAGCAGTGCCTTCCTGTGGTTATGCAATAAATATTATTTTTCCTCTTTCCACTTCTGTCTTTTGCATGTATCAGTGATTATAAAAACATACAAGTGTATATAGCTATTTCACATGAAAAGAGTGGTAGCAAGTACTAAAATGAGACCATATTTGCTAAAGTGTCATAGAAAAAGTGCATGACATATAATAGAGCCAGAGGATTCTCGGTAGGATACTGAAATGCATCCTGAAATTATGACAACAAAGTTCATAATGCCTATCTCAATAACAAGTTTCAGTGCTTTCTTAAAATTTAATAAAATTAAATTCTGATTAATGTCAATGAAGATATCATCCTTATTTTTACAGATATAAGGAATAATATTAACAAATGTCACTAAATAAACAAATAACAAGAAGTTGCCTTTGTATGGCATACAGAATTATATGAAAATATACCCAAGCTTTCAAAAGGAAGTCTATGTGGGTTATATGGTTTGGTTTTTATTTGTTTCTTTAGTGATTGTTTACTGCTAATAGAGACTGCCTAAAGATTTTCTAATAGGTTTCCAGTCTTGAAGAGAATAAGAGAAGACTTTTTTTTAATACCACTATACTACCAATACTGATATCTAATTTCAAAATTTAATATTTTAAACCTCAAAACTTAAACAAAAATAGTTAAACTAGTCTCTACTGAAGGATTATTTACAGTGCTACTGTGACCCTGGTCAATAATGTACCTTCATCCTTCAACATGCAACAAATATGAATATAATATGTTATATGTAAGGCACAATACCATCCACAGAAATAAAAATGTGAAGAATTAATGGGCTTTCCTCTTAAACAGTTCAAATGTCATGGGGTATACAGGGAAGTTTTGCTTATCATAATAATATGGTAAGGAATATATGGTTCATTGTGATTCTCAGAGGACAAAATAAGTCAGCAATGTCAAGTCCATGCACTTCAAGAGGATGTGACTTCTGGGCTGCAAACTAAACAAGGAATAAGAGTGTGGAGAAGAAAGCAGCCAGTACTAAAACGAGACCAGCACATGCAAAGGCAAGAAGTTACATAATCAAAGAGTTAGTTTGGCTGGAACCAGGGAATTACTTATCACTGAAGCTAAACATTAGAGGTTCTGAGGCTATGTCTTTTTAATCAACATTATGTCAGTGGCCTTGAGAATAACTTACAAGTGCAGAGACTTGTGAATAAGTGGTGTAGATAATATTAATGGCTTTAACATACAAAATATAGGTGCTTAAATACTTATTGTGGAAAGGCTAAAGCCTAACAGATGTCTTAGTGTGATTCTCAGTTGGGGAAGGAAATCCGGGGCTCTCTGTAAAGCCCTCACCTAGAGTCATTCTAAGAAATAAAGCCACAGCTCAGAAAACTGTTCCTAGCACTAATCAGATGAATTAATAAGTTTTGCAGTATTTTAGATATTTAAGCACACTTTATTTTAAGTTATGACATTTATGAATCACTTTAAATACAGCCTAGCAGACAATCACTGAGTTTGGGCCATGTGCAAGAGTCTGTGTAAGTTTCATTAAGGCGGTAAGTGTGCCATGCTCCCCTCTCCCAGCTCCAGGATGAAACACTTTCCTCAGGGAGCAATGATTACTGATAGCTAAAAGCTGACTTCTTGGGAGCTGTCTGGGCCAAAGGGAGCTGTTTTCCCTAAGGTTATGGCTCCTTCCTGCATGCCTGCTGTACCCGACAACTGGTCAGTTTTAGGGTCAGAGAAGCCTAGCTCCCTTGCCTCAATTTGGGGAACACGGAGTAACATTCAAGCGCCAGAGCTCCCTGTGGGATTAGCTCAACCTCTTCAGCAAATTCACCACTGTCCACTTCTCCTTCTGCCCAGTCTTGTTTTCCTCACTCTGTCACAACCCCTGTTTTCAAGAAGACTAGTCAATAATCCACCTGTGAGCAAATCTCTGTTTCAGAGTCTATTTTCTGGAGAAAATGACCTAATAGAGTCAGTACAAGTGGACCAAAAATGATGATGTAGACCTTGTCTTATTCCTTAAGGATCCTTCAATTCAATTGGGGATCAAGGTAGAGCAAGAACATGTGTTCCATGAAAGCAGGGATCAATGAAAAAAATAAGTGAATAGCAAGATATGAGGTCTACTATGGTGAATGTAGCAACAGGGGTGCACAGGAGGAAGAAATAAATTGGTTGGGCGAATAAAAAGATGTTTCATAGAAAAAGTGGGTTTTGAAATATTTCTTTGAAATCTAGAAATTATCGACATTTTGTAGAGCAAGTCTCTGTCATTCAGGCAGGAAGAATAGTGGAACAAAGTAAATGTCCTAGAGGTCTGGCATATGGAGCAGAAAGAGGGACAAAATGGTCTATATGGCAGAGAATGAAGGTCACAGACAAATGTGAAGGCTTATGAATGCTAGGGGAAGGAGCTATTTCTAGAAGGCAACACAAGTCACTAAAAGGTGTTTGAATATAAGTGTGAAAGTTTCAGATCAGGATAGAAATGACCAAAGCTGGATTCCAAACCCTAGCAATATGGGTCCAGATGCTTCTCCAGTCATAATCCACTTTAGGATTGTCTCTTAGGGTGGGAAGCCAAAAGCTAAATGGCAAGGGGTGTTAATACTTCCAAATCCAGGATAGGTTAAGGCATGGGGAGAAAAATCCAATCCACAATGGGTTACAATGTGTCTGTCAATGTATATCCAGATCCAGAATGAAGAAGAATATATACAGGCTTGAAGAATGAAAAGCAAGAGTGAGAACAAGTTCAAGGAACTCAAGGAAGGTTGAAGGTTCATGGATCATAAAAAAGATATTATACACAGCCTTTGCCTCATGGTCAGAGTCTGAGCATAGCCAGAACAGAAGTGAGAGCTGAGCAAATTTGAAACAGATGAAGGACTAAAAGTCATGCCTTGAACAAACACAGGTTCATTAGTTATCTAAAATGTGTATAAGGTCAGCAGAATAAAAGCTCACAAGTGACTTAACTGAAAGAAAGCAGAGTATGGTGGCTGCTACAGGTGAGAAGATATAAATGAGATGAAGGCTTTGAGCCACAAAGGAAAGACATATGCTGACATTGAGACTAACAGTAAAATGTAAGCTAATTTGTTAGGTTAAAATAATGAACTGATGATAACTCTCCGGGTTCCTCATCTGAGACTCAGTGCCACTCTGTACCAAGAAATTGACAACCTTCAGTACATAGAAAATGTCATAAATGACAAGCACAGTCATGACTGGTCACAGCTTACCCTGCCATGGTAACTGAGGTCAGTATTTATAAGAGACCATCTGGAATTTGGTATGATTTCCAGAAGGGGAAGGATGCCTCCAGGGTTGGCTGCTGACTTCCAGCAGCCATCAGAGGTGTCCTGGGTTGAGGCAGGTGGCACCTGCTAGCAGGACTCTGAGAATAAAAATAGCAGCATCACCTCTGTGCATGGCCCTCATTCATTCATCTATGCTTGAGCCATATCTCCACAGGAAAGCTGAGACTGAATGAGCCATAAACTCCAACTGGGATGTGCTTCAGGTCACCTGGCTAATTAGACATCAGGAGCTGCTTCTGGGCTCCAGACTCTCTTCTTTCTATGCTCCTCTGGACTACACAATTGAAAACCCACTCTCAATTACAAAGAAAGGAATGGGGTTGCTTTCCCAAATGACTTGAATCCCCACTTTGCATACTCTTCATTGGAGTCATTGCAGCAGCCACACTAACTAGCCAGTTACTCTAAGTAAATGACCCCTCTAGTTGAGAAGGCCAGTGTGCCAGCCTCTTGCCCAGTGTGCCAGCCTCTTGCTTAGAATTTTCCTGAACTCAGGGACTTCTGACAATTCTAATGAAGATATGTTCACAGGTGAAAATTTTGCTGAGCCACTGCTCCACGGAATTGATCTGATTGTGAACAATTTCAGAGAGAATGCATTAAAAAGAGGTAACAAAATTTAATAGAACCTGAGCAGTAATGATGAAGTGCCACATACAGTAGAAGCGAGACTCCTGATGTGTTGGTCAATTGTGTGCAGAAAGGTTACTCAAAAATTCTTGAAATGAGAGTACAAGATAATAGGATATTTTTGAAATAGAGCGTGCTTCCTGTATACAATAGAATTTTAAAAGGAAACAGAAAAAAAAAAGTTGTGGTCTCTGTTGAGAGTATCGGAAATAATTTTGAGGAGTCATTGTGAGAACAAAGCATGGCTCACCTACCATTGATGCTCCTCTAACATATTTCAAGTCCAATGGAACCAGTGACCTGGGTTTGACAGTCCACCACTCACTTCTCATTTCTCACAGAAGAAGGCCCCTTTGTAGAAGAAGCTCCTCTATTCCTCCCCCCCCCCCCGGAATCCCAGGCATGATGCCCCTCAAGAAATAATGGCTTGATTATGGTGACTTGCTCAGATTTTCATAATTAAGCCAAATTTTCTTCCAAAATGACTTCAGAAGTTCAGTGGGCAAGAAAATACCTTTTGCAGACTGAAAACTATTCTAAAACAGTGCTCACATCCACCAAATAATTGCCCTGTTGGACACAGTTGGTGCTCTATGTTTCTTCCCTGAACCAGCACAGAGGAAACACATGCAGGCCTGGAGTACATTAGTGAATCATGCTCTACAACCACCCCTCAGATGAAAAGAACGAAATCACAAGCTCATCAAAGAATGTTATACAATCATTTACTGAGAGAGATGCCTAAATTTTAGATCTTTTATTGACATGTGAAATGTTGCATGCAATCTGAAACTCAAGCAACCAAACATCAGGAAATGAGACTAACGTAGTTTGAATGCCTAATGTATACCTTGCACATTATGAGTCATCTTCCCTAACTCAAGTGCTGCCATAACAAACCTCATTTTTTTACCTTCTCATTTTCTTATAGTGAAATGATATTCATAGAATAAATCCAGACTGCTTAGTTTTGTATTCTAATCTTCCATTTACTAAGTACATAACGGAAAGTGACTAAAACTCAATGATTTTCAGAATCCCCGGGTATAAATTGGGGAAAATTGTGCCTATTTCATAAGGTTGCATTATTGAATACATAAGTTAGTACATGTACAGCTATTAGAATAGTTCAGAGCACACACTACTACTATTCTCTCTTAAATATGTTTATTTCTCCAACCAGATTTTGTTCTGTTCCTTAGGGTTACCTCCAGTATTTGCATGCAGGCCACAAAAAAGGTGTTCAAAAAATATTTGCTAACTTGGTGGATTTAATTTAATATATGCACTAGCCCATATGGTGGATATCATTATTCATAGATTATCACTGAGGAAAATATATCCTCAAGAAGAAATGCAGCTATCAGTTGCAGAATGGAGATCTTGAAACTGAGAGAAGTGGGTGATCACATGGCTGTCCCACACAGTGATTGAGCATAATGTAAAGCTTTGCCATTCAAAAGACAACAGTGTGAAAGATTCCATGGGGAAAATGCTTACCAATGACAGTCCAGCACAGAATGTTTTTATATTCTGTTTCATCGGAGAGTTTCGTATTGTAATTCAGTAATTAGGTATCACCCTCAGACTTCTATTTCTAGCATTTGTTCTGTCGCCATAATGAGTACATCCAAGAGAAGCGCAGTGAGAATAAGGGTTTCTCATAATGGAATGTGGTCAGAAAAAAAAAACTGTGGAATAAAAAGGAATGGCAGAAACAAAAGGAGAAATAAATATAGACAGACTTGGGAGGGTGGTCTCCTCAAAGTGAAGAGATGTCATGCTACCCACACGAATGTTTTTCTTAGAGAAGGTTGAGTATGAGAGCCAGAGAGAGAGATGTGATTCAAAAATAATGCTCTCCATGCTGGGCCTGTTCTAGGAAGAATGCCCAGCTGTCACACTCATGTCCCACCTGCTCTGTGAGCCTGCCTCAGACTCCAGAGAGAAGAACTTGGAAGAGGCTAAAAGGAGCTGAGTAGCTGGCAAGAAAGCAGATTAAAAATATAAGAAGAAACCTGCCATGTGATATTCATGGAAAAAGCCATTACAAGATGCCTTTTTCATACTTCACACATCAGCTATAGAAAAAAAAAATTCTCTCGTGGCCTGAGAAAGTGGGCTTAGATTGACAAATAAAGGCATATTGCATTTAAGATAGTCTCAAGCAGGGAGTTGGAGTATTTGCTGCTTTTAATGCACACACAAGAAAATGTAGTGCAGTTGAAATATACTTTCAAGTTGCATCAATGTGTTTTGAGATAGCATCTTTAGAATACACTCTTCACTAAAAGGATTATATGCTCTCCTGCCTATTAAAGTGGTTACAGAATAAAAGAAAGTCTATTCTAAATAACAAGCATTTTACATATAAACACATATGGCTAAATCATGTGTTATAATTTTATTTTTACAATTAAGTCCTGCTGTTTCTAGTTCTCAAATTTATAATGGTCTCAGGACCTGTTTATTGCTGAAAGGTCATTAGCATACTATTTATAAAGACTCAATTTAATTCTAATGTGCATATGCATATATGAGCTATGAATCAAGATCCATAACTCTTTCCTAATAATTCTATAGTGCCTGCTGGAAGTGCACTCTAGATAAGTACACTTTACTGCTCTGCCGAAGCAATTAATTAGCTAAAGTTGTGCATATTCCTGCCAGTGCAATCAGAAGCCAAAACCAGACAAAGAGAGAGACACAGCAATAGCAGAGGAGAACAAAAAGGGTGCCTTTATTCACAACAAGGCTCAGAAAACAGAAAGATACACATGCTTGTCTATAGGCTCAAAACATCTATATAATGATAATATTTTAATAAGATGATAGAGATACACTAAGAGGTCACACTTGTGCATACTTCTCAACATGGCAAATATATCATATCTCTGGGTACTGGACCCTGGAGATATCATTCAAGAAATTGAGGTGATGCAAAGGTGCTGTTCATACAGAGCTGAGCCATGTGAAGTTTGAGTTATGCTTTTCACTTCCTAGGCTCTATTCCATTCATCTAGGTATTCATATACACTTGAGGAATGCAGTCATATGCATATATACAGACATGCAGATATTGATATTACATATATAGGGACATTTATTATGTTGATGTCAACTATGAGATTTATTATATTTATTATTTTGTATTTTGCTTTACTTACCTTTTTTTGTGCTGCTGTACCAAAGGACTTGACATGAATAATTTTAGAAGAGGAAAAGTTTATTTGGTGCTCCCAGTTTCAGAGTTTCAGTTCACAGACACTTGGCTCTATTGCTCTTGGCCTGAGGTGAGGCAGAACATCATGGCAGATGGGTGTATCAGAGGAGAAGAGTTTAGGACATGGCACCAGAAGCACAGAAAAAGACACAGAAGACCAGGGACAAAATATATGCTCTAAAGGCACTTCCTCAATGATCCACTTCCTCCAGCTACATCCTACATTCCTACAGATACCACCCAGTTAATCCCTTTTAGGGAATTAAATCACTGCTTGGGTTAAAACTCTCATAATCCAATCATTTCACCTCTAAACTTTATTGCATTGTCTCACACATGAGTTTTAGGAGTCACCTTATACCTAAACCATAACAGTATTTAAGAACTTAAAATGACTAAATATGTAACTAGGTCTAACATGGCACCTGAGTAAGAGAAAAGTAATGCTGTATATTCAATAAAAGAGACAGGTGTCTTACATGACCTGATCATGGTATATCAAAATAGCTGAGTCTAGGGCTGGAGTTGTAGTTCAGTGGTGGAGTTCTTGCCTAGCATGTGTGAGGCACTGGGTTCTATCCTGAGCACTGAAAAAAATTTAAAAATGAAATAAAGGTATTGTGTCAAAAAAGCATAGTTAAAAACTACCTGAGTCTAGGTAGTTTATAAACTTATATTTATTTCTTATAGTTCTGTTGGCAAGAAGTAGAAGATGAAGGCACCTGCGCTGGATATCTGGAGAGGACCATCTTTCTGCATCCTCACATGTTGGAAGGGGAAGATAAAAAGGGATAAATGCTGTGTCCTTGGTAGTAAAAGAGTAGAAAGGGGGAAACAACTCCCTCACACCTGTTTTACATGGGTGCCAATCTTATTAAGGAGTGCTTTGGCTTCAGGAGTTGATTAACTTCTAAGGGCTTCAATTTAATACTATCACATTGTTAATTATGTTCCAACATATGAACTTTGGAGGAAACATTCAGACCACAGCATAGGTTTATCAACTGTTAAGCCAGGAACAGGAGCTGATATACATGCATGCTGCCCGTGGGAAGACTGTGAGCTCACAGTCTAAGTAAATCAGGATGATGTCACTGGATCTTCTCAGTTTGCTGAAGGTAGTTTGTGTTTATGTGACTGTCTGATAGGAATGAAGATAAAAGGTAAAAACGAAAATACTGGGGTAACAGAATTGCAAGTTAAAGAGACACCGCGAGTATTTTTACTTTTGTAGAAATAAAGAAAAGGCTGTTCTTTATATGAGATTGTGAGAAAAGTAATTATCGGGTGACAGAAAATAAGAACACATTAAAATAAATCTGTGGGATGTTCATGATGCGCCTTCTTGTTCATTGGGAAGAACTAAGTCAGGACCAGGAACTACTAAGCACAGAGGAGATGAATAAACCTCCATTTTAAAGCCTAGAGATAGTTCATTGGCCAAAGCCAGGCTGATATGGACCACAGATGCAATTTCCATGAATACCATTCCACCAAACTAAAAAGAGGAGGCTGGGGAAGGGACATCAATGAACTAGAGAAACAGGAGGAAGTTGTGTTTCTCTTCCTAGGTTGTTCACATAGGAAGCTATTACAAGGCCTTAGTGATTAACAATTTCAACAAACTAGCATTTATTTAGTGATTACTATGTGACTGGCACACTTCTAAACACTCCTAAATATAGTAACTCATTGAAGTTTATCTTCATAACAACGTCATAAAATAGGTGTCATTATAATTGCCATTTTACTGGCAAGGAAAATGAAGCATGCAGAGGTTATGTGATATGTATCCTAAAATGTCTCCCAAAAGTCTTCTCTGTTCCATTCAAGAAAGTACATTTAATTGTAGATTAGTTTACCTTATTTTCAGGAGCAATTGTATACCCAATAAATTTACTAAATTAGGACTAATTTCCTTTACTATGATAAAAAGAGTGGTCTATAACAACAACAATAAACACACATTTTCATTCTTTTGCTCTCTTTCTCTTCCCTCCCTCTCTCTCTCTAATCTATCTCATGTATATTCTGTATATTATCATATCAGAAACCAAAGAAATGATATTTAAACAACAGTATGCTATGATGTGCCCATTAACTTTGCAAAAGTTAAATCTATCATGTCTAATATTAAGGATGACATAGACTGGTACCCTCATTACTGCTTATTAATTGTCTGTCCCTAGGCAAGTTATTTCTTGTCTTAAGAGTTCAATTTCTTCAAATTCAATTCTTCCATTTCTTTTTCTATAATAAGAACAATAACACCAGGTACCTTACAGATTGTTCTGAGAATTATATGTGCTAACTCATATAAAATTCATCTATAAGAGGGCTTAGCACACAAGAAGACCCCAATAATTGTTTACCATTGTGCCCTGCTCATGATTAAAAATTTGGGATTATGTATCAAAAGTCACAGTGAGTTCATTAGCATTCATGTATTCCAGGAAATCTATCCTAAAGAAATATGTAATATTTTGGAGAAATACACAAATGCACAGACACAAAGCTAGTCATTGTCACAATATTTACAACAGTAATAAAAAGCCCTCTAGGAGGGGGACTGCATAACAATGAATGCTATTTCCCTCAACAGGTATGCTAAAACTAATCTTGATCTTAAAGTCTTGATGTTGAAGTCTACAGTAAATATAGGGAGCAATTTAGGCCATCATCTTGAGAAAAAAAAATAGGTTGGTAAATTGTACACGTCTATGCTTATATTTTATTTCTATTTATATACATATGTGAAGGACAGGCTATTTGGATAACAGATGGGTAGATGCTTTAAAGTTATACTGCTGGTTTTATTTTTTTGGTAGACATGTGCTTGTTTTCATGCTCAGTTTCAGCACTACCTTGATGTTGAAACACAGTGATTGTTTCTCTGTGTTTTCTCCACACTCTTGTCCTTAGCCTCACATCACTTATAAAGAACATTTTCTTGAAAGGGTTGGGGTTAACTATAAACTTCATTTCTGAATTTTCTTAAGTGAATATTATTTATAAAAGCTCTGGAGATTACTTTTTAAATATGTATTTGTGGAGTCACTTCTGATATTTTTATAATAAAACTCTTTGTAGTGATAGCTCTTGCTGTCTAAAATCACTATATACCATGAGCACCATCAATAGTTTGTAGATGCTGCTTGGGGGCAGTATATCCCCTAATACTAAAATCACCTTTAAACAAAAACCATTAAAATGTGAAAGGATCAAAAAAAAAAACATAGGAAAGAAATATTTGAATAGTTCTCCATTATTTTCTTTGAATACTAGGCCTGTCTGCATCCTAACAAAAGATACTGGTAAGGTAAGAAGAATTTCATCATTTAAAATGCATCTCAATTAATGGAATCCCTACTAAAGTATCTCGCATGCATTATCTAATTGTTGATAAGAAGAGAGAAAAAATGATTGATGGATTTTTGAGAAAGTTTGGAAAAGATAACTTTCCCACAAAAGATCCAGGCAGGTTAATGAAAAAGATTATGTAATAGCATTCTCAACTGTTTGGGAGTCAATCATAAAATACCTCGAAGAATGTGAGAATGTCAATTACCATTAAGAATGTTTTCTGCTATCTCTAGTATGTATATGGTGTTGGCTTTCTACTTATCTTCAAGATGCTTGTTTTATTCAGACTTGGTTTTTCAATACCTAAAATGCGCAGCAATTTGTGAGCAATCTTAGCCAATCAGAGAAATAAATATTTAAAGCAATTCCCTAAATACTGTATTATTTACTGTCTCTCAAAGATTGGAGCTCTTTGATCAAATCACATGAATGCTTATTTTCAACATGTTATACATGCTGAAAGCTTTCTCCTAAAAAGCATGTACTTACAATAAAAAGCCACATTTTCATTAACCATTATAGCAATGCACTTTTTTCCCCCACCATTTTTCTCAGTATTATATTTTCCCACTGCTGGATGACATTTTATTTTTAGTGGATGAAAATTTTCATACCAAAGCACTTGACAACAAAATTCCATAGAGAACCCTGTGTTACACATTTTGTAAATCTCCTATAGTTAAGTTTCATACTTAAAAAAAAAAAAAAAACTCTTCCTTGAAAAGTTTTATAATGGAACAATTAGGATGAAATTTATTTTAAGTTTTACTTGTGCAGTCTGCTAGACTTTACTTGATGAGTATTTAAGTGAGAAAATGGAAGTGAAAGTTATCATTTTGTTCCATAAATATTTTTTCATTGTATACTGTTCTAAGCACCTGATTTGTAACAAATAATCTGTTAAACAAGACAGATGTCTGTCTTTTGCAACTTCTGTCCTGGGGAGTAATATATTAGTTATTATTATGTTTTTGGAAGCCCCAAAGTCAGTTGAATTCCTAAATGACACACAGGCTTTCTCCTTGCCTCTACTAGGGTTGCAGTAGATTTCACTATTCCAACCTGCAATTTTTTTTTCTGCTTTTCCCAACTTTTTTTTATGTAGCTCCAATCCCATCCCGGTGGAGTGGAAGAGGTCTGTGTAAGAGAATCTGTCCTTTTTTTCAAGCTCTGTAGTCAATTGCTAATAACTGCATAGAGACTCATATAATGCAGGATAGCTTGTATATGCTATGAGAATACAAATCAATGAACAGCCTCACAAAAATCCAAATAAGATAAAACCTGTGAGGGACAAAGTTGACAGGGTTTTTGGATCAAAGGGTGTCTCTGAAGGTCAAATGATATTAATATAATCAGGCATGCTATGCTTACTTACTCTATTAGCCCAGCCTAATGGAGAGGTAATCATACTCTCCACTCAGCTCTACTCCTTGAGCATGCATCTTTGCCTAATTCAATATTGTGCCAAGCACTACGAATACTGCTAAAAATGCACAACCTCTGTCCACGGTGAAAATACTTGCAGACAAAAATATTGAAAATAATGTGGGATAAGTCAAAGGGAAACTATTTTGCAAGGTACTCTTCTCTATAGTCATTGAGGAATCTCAATAACAAGCACCATGATGAGAAAGAGTTGCTCAGATATCTAAACAAATGAGCACAAGTAGCATAACTAACATATGACAATGGGAGATACAAAGCAGTCAGAAGGATTCTGTATTCATAGAACCTATCTGGAGCAAAAGATTAGAATGTGTGTTTCAGGTCAAAGAACTGTTGGAAGCACAGGAGGAGAAGAGCAGTGGGTGGAACCAGTAAGCACACTCAACACAAAAGGCATGGCCATAATTGACAGGCAAAGGAGGCCTCACAAACTGAGTGTCCACACAGTGCCAGAACTGTGGGAGGTACTGCATCTACAAAAAGCAGAGGACTTGAAAAATCCTTCTCATTGTAGAGCTCAGATTCTCAGTTTCTACAGAGATAATAATGGAATTGAGAATGATGCTAAGTACAAGAGTTGGGCACCATGAAGAGCCAGACTTGTAATCCTGAAAAAGAGCATTACAGGCAGAGAGCTTTGGGAGACACCTAACATAGTAACAGTCTGATATATTCCTGGAACAAAAAAGTGAATGTCCAAAGCACAATGAACAAAGGAGGAAGCTATTAGAAAAGGTGCGCCGAGAAAGGCAGAAATCAGATGACATAGAAGCTTGTATGGAAAGACTTGGGACATTATTCTAGTACAACTGAATTAAATGACAAATTTAATATGAGAAAAAACGTAAGAGTCACACTTTAATACATTATCTTCCTTAAATCGCTTGCACAAATGTTTCCTCTTTCCATCATTTTTTTCCCATTACCCACAATTCTAACATATTTATTTCATCTTGTTCATAATATAGTGAGGATCACTTAACTTACTAGCTGATCCAAGATATCCTCAGTTTATACCTGTTCTCCTAACTTATTAATAATTATTATTCACCCTGACATGTGTCCTGATTTAGACAAGTGATTGCCAAATTTCTTCCATAAATACTAGAGAGCAAGAATTTTGAAGCTTTGTAGAAGAGACAGCAAATATACTCTCATCACCGTAACAAGACAGCAACCATGGACAATATATAAATGAGAAAAAGCACAGTTTTGTTTTAATAAAACTCATTAAGGAATACTGAAATTGAACTTCATATAATTTTAGTGTTTCACAAACATTTTTTTTTAAAAATTTGTTTAAAATATAACAACCATTCTTAGATCACAGGCCATATGAAGATAGGTGATTGGATTTGGCTGTTCTTTTGTAGTTTTCTGATCTACTGTTTACATGGTATATTAGGTGGTGACTCATCATAACTAACACCTTCTAAGAGCTTACCATGGCCTGGCCATCCTTACAAAAGCCTGTGGGGTGTATACTGTTATGAGACGTGCTTTGCAATGAACACAAATGTAAAGAGCCTATGAGACTCACCCAGCATCTCCAATTTAATAAATGGTAGGAAAAAAAGGTTTTAGAATCTGCATTGTGGACCTCACTGCTCAATGGTCTCACAATCCATTTTCATTTCACCCTCCTCATGGACATTTTTCTTTTGCATGCTTTTTTTCTAATTCTTGTATATTTTTACTCTCCATTTCTTTCCTCAGTATACCCTATTGCTTTTTTTAATGCCATCTTTTTCTTATTCTCTATAAAAATTGTAACTATACTGAGTTATATGTCTAGAACTAGGGGGAAAGGAGGGGAAAAATATAAAAATTAAATGTAACTGAATAAAAAAACCTACATTTTTAACTTCCAGCATCGTTAATAATTTCTAGAAGTTTTCTTTAGTATTCTTAACCATAACAGTTCCCTTCATGCTCCTGGAATGAAAACTATTTTCTCTCTAAATACTTGCTTTCTAAGTAGAAATGTACCAATTACCTAATTTCATTGTGTTCTTTAAACAATTGGTATTATAACGTTTTCCTTAGTAATTGTCTTGTGAGCAAATGTAAACTTTTTTTTTTTTCACTTTCCTTGTTTGCACAACAAATGATGTCAAGAACTGGGTAAGCTGGGTTCTTTATTCCACATTCTTAAGTCTGTGAGGCTCTGTAGTCCTAGCGCATTAAATTGGGGATTTTAACCACCATTTTCGAGGACTTTAGGTTTTGTGTTTCAAACAACTCTTTACAAATGAAGTCTTGGAACACAGGTTGTTTTTAAATCTGGAGCTCTCAGCATACTCTGCCACAATCCTTCATGGTTTTAAAGCACTTGACAAGTGTTTATTTAACAGTGTCTCTCTATTTTGATAGTACAGGTGAATATAAAAGAGGAGGGCACTTAATTCCAGGACCACTGCCACTGTTGAAGCTTCTTGCCAGCAACAAGGAAGTAGTAAAGCTTAAACAGCTCACAAATTTCAGCAAAATTCTTTGAATATATCACTTTCCCAGACATTTTTTAAGTATCTTTTATTTGAGGGGGGGGGACATAGGTTTTTAATGGAAAAGGATAAAATGATATCATTTGATTGTTGCTGTACACTATCATTTTCCATTCAATTGCTGTTAACAAATTTAAAAATATCACGTTGAGGGTGTTGATTTAAGTTCTTCATTCCATATGAATTTTTGAAAATGTTAGGATGGCATTAAAATCAAAAGATGAATTTAAGGAGAAACACACATTGGAGGAATAAATGAGAACAACCTGTTAGGTTCATAGTAAGCTTGCAGATATATCAATACCGGACACGCAAGGGAAAGATGGAGTGAGAGTTTATGAGCTCTCTGAAAGAATTGATTTTTACAAGCCCCTGATTTAGCTACAAGGGGTGCCTATATATTTAGTTAGCAAAAGGGTTAATGGATTCAACCTTTTGAAAAATGCACTTCTTTCCATGCATATAACATGATGGATAGTTAACTGAATGCACATGGGTAAACATAGGTGAAAACAAGTTAATTGAAAGGTATAGAGTTTATTGTTTATTATTTTTTTTTGATAGATGGATCTCATTATTTTCCTTGGGCAGACAAAGCCATAACAGTTTCCAGAGAAAGGAAAAGTGACAGCGCCAGGAAACTGCTTACAGATGGACAGCCAGCAGGCTAAAAATCTTATTTGTGTCCACCTCATCAATAAGCTGGCTCCATGAAGAATGGCAATTATTCTTCTCCTGCTTGTGCTGCCATTTGAGAGGCATGAAGATGATTATTGATAACTGAGTATGTAGAACAAAATATATACAGTAACACAATCTCATTTACTATGGTAAATCCATATCAGAGTGCACCACTGCCTTTCATGCCATTATTTAAAGTGGCAACGTGTACCCATCAATGTCTTAGAGCATTATGCTGATACTGTGTTTTGTTACAATCCTATTAATTTTTAATGATACACATTTATTATTCACCTATATTTAGAGAGTGTGTATTATGCACTGAAAAGAGTAGAAGAAGCATCATTGAACTGAGGATGTAGGTTCTCAATTGCAGGTGCACATAAATGTCACAAGAATTGGCCTTTATCTCACCCCTCTCCACGCTTTTTTGGTTGCATCAAAGATCTAATTTTTGTGTGACAATAATACTAAAATTTAAAAAAATAATAAAACTTTATATAAATCAAAAATAATCAATGTTTAGCAAGAGTCAAGAAGCAAGATACACTGCTTATTTTATTTTAATATGAGAAAAAAAACTGTAGTACCAATTACTGGGCACAATTAAAAAAAAAAAAACCTCTCAATTAAAGGCACTACTAAATAAATGACAGTTTCCAGGCATCAGCACAAAGCCAAAGGGGTTTCAATGGCCTCATTACTTTTATTACCCTGCTGCTCAGTCAGATCTACTGCAAGGTTGTGTTTAGGCACAGGATTCATCTTGGTCCTTGAAGAAATGTGGGCAATGGAGGAGCTCACCTTGAATTAGGAGAGCGGGCATGCAAGATCAGACCAAGTCAAGTGCCATCCTGAGGCACCTATCCCGCTTTATGAAGGTAGGTGAAAGAAACTCATCAAAAACAGATTTAATACAAAATGAAAGACAAATTCATCCATTTTAAGTCAAATCTTGATTCATTACATCATGTAGCTTAAGATACTTAAGGCTGAATCCATCCTTTTTCCCTTGTGAATTCCCTATTTCCTGGCATTTATAGTCTAAGATCCATGAAAAGGATACATATTTTGTTAATTTTAACAAATGACAGACCAGAAGAGTCATTTTTACAAAGTCAGTCTAAACAGGAGAACATGCCCCACATTTTCTTAAAATTTTCTCCTGGGCTTGAAAGTCATAGTGATTAACTGTGACTGTTACTTTAGAGCTTCACAATTACCAAGTCATTAGGAATTCCACCCAGAGCTGCAAGGTTTCACTAAGGGGACTCTTGTTCCCAGTTTTCCTAAATGTCTAGTCTCATGTGGACAAAAGAAAGGAGTTCATTTAGAGGTGAACTGTCTTGCTGGGTTTCAAAATGCAGTGCATAGTTAGAAGGCTGGTGGAGAGGGGTAAAGAGCTAAATATTCTCCATTTAATTCTCAAATCACTGACCAGTTTAAAATTTCTATCTCATAAAACTTACAGGTTTTTTAGTTTATGATAAAATCAGTATGTTCTCTATTTAAAAGATTCCCAAGGCAGTATTTTCTAAAAGATAATACAACTCTTTCAATAGTGTCATACTGTTATCATATTTTAAATTACACATTCTTTTTTATATTTTTATGTGAAAGAGAAAAAAATATAGTGGCATTTATTTAGGAATAAAAGAGCAACAACATTCTTTACAGAATTCAGAATACAAATCTTTATAGAATTCAGAATACAAATTGTTTCTCCAACTTGCCGCTGATAAAAGAAAATTCTCTCTGGGAGGCAGCATTTTTTTACATGAGAAATACAAAACACGATCTAGGTGAAACAGTGTTTGAAATACATTTCATCTGAATTTAAGTCAAATTTGAAAATTAATAGTTCTAGTGGAAAACACATAGTCAATGTCAAAGAACTAAAGATTATTTACCTTTACATTATACTATAATAATCTACCCAGAAAATCTTTACTCATTACATCAGTCAGGGCACATTTAGTCATAAGTGAGAGAAACTCACAGAAATAAAGGGGAAGCTATTGATTCCTCTAGGCAGCCATAGGAAGAACAGTAACAGAGCCAAACCACTGGAACCTGAGGCCAGAATGCAGAAGAACCCCACCTCCTCCCTGCTTCTTACAGCCTCAAAGGAAAGCTGAGTGTATATATTTCCAAGAGGTGTCCACTGTGGATATAGTGCCCATCCTTTCACAGATCTCTGTGACCAAGTAATCAGTGTAATGCTGAGAAACAAAATCTCTCATTCTAATCCTTTGGCCCAAGTGATAGGAAAAGGAAAAAATGAATAAATAAAACTGACTGTGATGTTCTCCATTTTGATCACTTTTTCCAATAACTTATGAACACAATCAGAGGATCCCAGTAGATTTGCCAGTTTCTAATTCAGACGGTCAGTAAAAAACTTTTAACATGTGCCACTTCTTCCCTGCTGTGTCCTGATGTCTGCTGTTATCACATATTTTCACACAAATTCTACCTTTTCCAATCCCTTATTCTCATGTAGCTCTGTCCTGTTTTATACCCCCAGGTGTCTCTTACCCATGTGCCAGTGCAATGACATAGCAGAAAGTCCTTACTTGGTCTCCCACCTTTGTTATTTCAGTACCTTTCTGTGTCAGTCAGCTTTCTGTCACTGTGAAAAAACACCTGACAGAAACCAACTCAAAAGAAGAGAGATTTAATTTGGCTTACTATTTCAGAGATTGCAGTCCACAGTAATGTAACTTGGTCCCATTACTTTGTGCCTTTGGCAAGGCAGAACATCATGGGGAAGGGTGTATGCATTTGAGCAGAGTTGCTTGCCTCATGGATGTTAGGAAGCAAGAGTGAGGGGGACGAGGAGCTAGGGACAAAATGCACCCTTTAAGGACAAGCCCCCAGTGACCTACTTCTTCCAAACAGGCCCCAACTACCAAGGTTTCTACCACCTCCAAGAGTGTCAACATTAGGGCCCAAGCTTCAACACATGGGCCTTTGGAAACACTCCAGATCCAAATTATAAAGGTTTTTTAAGAGGCAATGAAAAAATGAAAGGAAAAACAAAGCTTTGAATCAGGAGACCTGGGTCTGGAGCCTATTTGCCCACTTATACCTGATGTGATATTATCCAAATTCCTGTGACTTTCTCAGGTTGACTTTTCTGGAGAAGTCAAAACACTGTGTTGAAAACAACACAGATAATGTTAAATTGTCCACCAAATGTAAATATTAGATATTTCTATTCATGACATTAGTTTATGAAACTATTTTCTTTCCTTCTTTATAATAAAAGACTGTTCCATCTTCCAATACTGTAAATTGTGAAGCATCAATCTTACTGTTACTAATTTTTTTTTCTCTAATCTCAGGGACTTTGGAAACTGGATGGGTAACAAACTAACATTATGGACTCACCTTTCCTAGAACCTCATAACTACCAGATTAATCCAGATTCAAAATTTCATGATCACTGGATATTCTTCAAGTTCTTTAGAAATACTCTAACATTCTTATCCCTGCACACATTTCACACTGCACTACACATAATGCAAGCCATTTATAGAAGAAAAATTGATCTAATAATTCAGTGGACCAAACCCACTGAAGACACTAGTCTTAACTGTACATTATAAACACAGGAAGGATTAAGCCATGAGCATGGTTTAAATAAGATAACAACACTGCATCTCCTTGGGCAACTGCCAGATCATAAACTGTCTCTGTCAAGGACTTTAGGAAGTTAATAAAGCAATGATTCTGCCTATATCTATAAAGGTGCAGCACACAGCCCTTTGCCAAGGTCTAGGACAGGTGGTGGTGAATGCCCAAGAAAATGATGACAGAGACTAATAAGAGGTATAATTAAAAATACTTTCAGTGTTTTCCTTTCAACATTTTTTCTATGCTACATTTTGATCTGTGAGTTATCTCCTGTCAATCAGCATTTTCATCTGCTTATTTTCTGTCATAAACACAGGCCTGTTGCTTGGATGTTAAATTTAAGAAGTTAATGGTTTTTGCTCCTTCCTTGATCTCAACCATTTAACTTTTTCCTCCTTCCCTCTCCCCACTCATCTGCCCTCATCCCTCCCTCTCTTGCCAATTCTCTATTCTAATTTCTGAGTCTTCACTTGTCTTCCCTTCTCTGTTGCCTACATTCAAATCACTGGAGATGGGGGACCCAGAACAGTCAAACCTGGAACACTCCCTGTAGTATATGATTTTTGTTATTTTTCTGATTTTCTCCATTGTCATGTGAACTGAAAATGATCTTTATTTTTCTTTGAACACTAGGTACATTTTTTGTAACATAATTTATAACATTTACCATGTTCAGCCATCTTTTATAGTTCCTGGTACAAATACCTTATCATTTTTTTTTTGTAGCTTATTTCGTAAAACATACTTTTCAGGTGAAAATATTTTATTAATTTTTATGTCTTAACAATCAGTGTTTATGTTATCAACTATAGCTGTTGTATTTGGCGCTCCATTATCAAAAACTTTAACTTATTTTGGTTCATCTGTTAATAAAAATACCATATCAATTTGTTCTTGCTCTTTGGGAATTTTGCATTAAAAAAGATATTCAAGTAAAATGACTAGAAATTGGTGTGTGTGTGTGTGTGTGTGTGTGTGTGTGTGTGTGTGAAATCTATGCTTCTTACCATAGACGGGCAGGCTTTTTCACACTTGTGAAATACAAGTGCATGGATTTGTGTCACCTGACCTCAGGCAACATGAATAAAGTATGCTTTGGAGGGGTGGGTGAGACCCAGAGTATTAATATGGAATCCTAGCTCTTTTTACTCTGGGATAAATATAGCCATAGCTTGGGACATTTTGGTTAAGAACTATTGTTTAACAGGTGATGTTGAAAATAATTATCTAAACTCCTCTTAGTATGGTTATATCAACTCACTGTTTCTGAATAAAATGTTCATTTTTAGGCTTTGACTGTGTAACACAAATTATGTGTACAGAACTGGATTAACTCAATGAAATATAACCCTTAATCACTTACACAATATTTTCCTGTATTAAAGACTTTCTTTATTTATTCATCCTCAAACCATTATTCATACAGTTATTTTATATATTTAATATACATTCTCAAACCACTATCTTTTAAACTTATGATAATTCATGACAAAATAAACATTACTGCTATTTTTATGTGCTTTTTATGTATGCATGATACATGTATGCCTTTAAAACTAGATTCTAGCAGTATGTTTCATATGTTGCTATGTTTTAGTAAAAGTGACAAATATAACCATGTATGTTCATAAAATAGAGATGCCATTAATCTTTTTTCCTATATCTTATTTTGCCATATGATATTTTCATGTTTGATGAGTTTACTCACCCATTAATAGACATGAAGAGCAGACAATTCGTAGCTACCAAAAATGCTTAAGTAAAAAATCATGGCATACATTCCATGAAAAATTTTCTTTATGAAATTGTATTTAGTTTTTCCTTTGGAATAGCTTTTTATCTGTAAAAGCCATTTTTTTATAACATTGTATGCTTGGAAGAACAGAATATTCAAATAATCTAAACTGTGAGGTTATTTTATCCATATAAACATAATACCTGACCTTTAAAAGGATTTAACATTTGAAAATACATGAGAAAAATTAAAAATGTATTTTCATCATTGAGAAGAGATTATAAACCTGACAGTCGTCTCAAATAGAACCTAGAAGAACTTTCTACTTATAGAAAATGTATAAATCTTATAGGGCAAATATAATTATACTTCTAATAAAAGTTTCTTCAAAATAATCTAACACAATCAGTTGTATATATTCTCTCCCTGTGAATGAGCTGCAGAATATAGCTAAGGAGTACTACCAAATCAGTATGTCTCCAATGTATTGAAACATGTTTGGAAAGTAAGACATTACTGTAAAAAGGTCTGGCTGATACTATCAAGAAGAAGTTGGTAGAAATAAACAGAAAAAAAGTCACAAACATATCTCAGAATCTACTTCACAGTTCCACAGACTACTTTCTTTAGCTCACCAAATTGGGAGCAATCACCCGATGAGTTCTGTGAGCACTATACTGTAATTAAAGGAAAGGTAAGTTCCAGTCCCTTGATGGTGTCCCTTATAATTTGCATATTTCTAGGAAGATCAATAAATCATTTCAACATAAGATGAGCATAATAGTACCTGCCTCACTGAGTTATGATGATTAAATAATATGTAAACAATTCTGTCAAATTCACATGAAAACATTATTAGCATTATTATCACAGTTTCAGTATACCTTACAGAGAGATGGAATATCTCCTACCACCTGGTAGTGGGCTCACCATGTCCCTGCTCTTGGAGGTAGTCCCATAAGGTTTGGTAATGATTAACAGCCATGTGCTGATTTTTGCCTGCATTAAGCTTCTTCCTTTAGTGACATCACTTACACCTCTTCATACCCCCCTAAACCTCTAAGAAACTAAATTCTGTAAGGTTTATTTGCTTTGGTATTTTTCTGGTTATCACTAACATCAATGCTTCCAGAGAGGCCAAGTCTAAGTTATTTCATGTCCCTTAAAGAACTTACCCAATTCATTTTATCAAATCATTTTGCTTCCTTTCATTGCTTCCTATTCTTAATCTTGGTCCCATAAACTCTTAGTTTCATCCCCAAGATATCTAATGAAGAAATAAAAGGGGATTGGCTTGTTAATAGGACAAATGTCCATTTGTAATACCATATAATGCTATTTTTCAATGGCATTTATGAATCATGACTAATAAAAAAATGTTCTTTGGGAGCTCTCATATAGCTGTCTTTGAAGTCAGCAATAATTATTTTAACACAATACTTCATTCCTTTTTCTCCAAAAAACTCTAAGCACCTGGGAGATATTATCTAATTAAATCTAATGCATGCAGAGTGGCTCTGAGGGAATGTTTAGAGAGACAAAAATGTCTATAAGTTTACCATGACTATCATTAAAATATTATCTGTTCAAATGCATGTAAAAAACACAAGTTTTTTGCCACAGGTATTCACTGATACAAATTTAAATAGCCTATAAAATAAAATGGATTTATATTTGAAAGCATTATATGCTATAAATTAAACCTGTTATAGCAGATAACTCCAGAGGTATATTCTTGATAAATTTAAGTTATTTTGATTTCTTTTTATTTTTTGATTCTTAAAGCAAAAGAAAAAATTCCTAAAACCTTTCATTGATACAATGTATGCACTCAATTTTAAAATATTGGTTGAATATTAGAGGTTATGTCACTTGAAACACTCAAGTTTTTGAAAAGCAGAAAAAAATAAAACACTTTTGACTGAATTATACTTAACAAATATTGCATTTGAGTGAATTAACAGTCCTACATAAATTAAAAAATAGAGATGATTGTAAGAAAGATAAATATATTTAGCTTGATTTCTTTGTGCTGAGAACAAGGGCACCAACTAGCCACATGTTAGTCTATTTAACTGAAGAGAATGGGAAAATTCAGAATATAGAACACCAAATAAATTTCACTTGCCAATCTCTTTGTACTATTGAGATTTCCAAGGAAACCCACTGAACCCTGACCCATCTTTCTCAGTATTCTAGTAGAATATGAAAACTTAGGAAGACCAGTGCAGACACTGACTCTGTGCATTCTGCAACTGGAGGATGTGGCCCAGGCCTCCTCTTCAGTCTCACAGAATAAAGATTATATATTTCACCTCTTAGGTAGAAAGCTCATCCAGATAATTGATGCATCTTTGGTGTGTGTTCCATTAGCAAAATATTACCATTCATTTCTTATTTGGCAAGACTCATCACTTTATGAGACTTATGACCCTACTCCAGTGTCTGAGTGCTCCACATTACACAAACTGCACAGGGTCAAGAATAGCATTTCACTTTTCATTCTCAGTTTTTTGACAAGTATTGAATTCCTCCTGACTGCGGGATGGACGTGACTGTGATGGACAGAAAGATGAAGCAGCCCTATTTGATGACTTTAATTTCTGGTTCTCTTCATAAGCCCAATGGACCCCTAAATGTGTGGAGACAACTGGACAAAACAGGGTTGGGAAGTGGGAGTGTTCACAGGAGTTTCAGAGTCTCCACGATGCCAGACTATATATTCAGGGACATTTCCTTACATTGTATTCAAATAAGAATACAGAAGTCCTACATTTCATAATCATTATTTATTTTTCATCCCTTACTATTTGCTAGATTGCATGTCAGGTCAGGTGCAAACAAGCGCATGAGTCCAAAATAAGCATAAAGTCCTTTCTCACAATTGTTTATTTATTGACTTATTTTTTAGCTTTCAATGGGCTTTATTTATTTATTTATATTCAGTGTCCAGAATCAAACCAAGTGTTTCACACCTGCCAGGCAAGCTCTCTACTACTGAGCCATAACACCAGCCTGTAATTTTTAAATATTGAAATTCTTACAATTATAAAATTAGGGACCGCAAAATTTTCTGAGATGAAAAAAAATCAGTAGTAGATATAATAAATTGAACCTTTAAAATATTGTGATGTTATAAATAATACAACTTCACCAGGTACGTTAGCACATACTGGTGATCCCCACAACTCAGGAGTTTGAAACAAGGAGGATCACAAGTTCAAGGCCAGCCTTAGCAACTAAGCAAAGCTCTAAACAATTTAGTGAGACACTGATTCCTAATAGAAAATAGAAAGAACTTGGGATGTGCCTCAGTGTTAAAGCACCTCTGAGTTCAACTACCCAGTACCAAAATAAATAAGTAATAAAACTAAAGCCTAAACAATAACCACAATAAAAAATACATATTTTTAAAAGCTCCTACATATTCCCTTTAACAACATTTGATAAATTTATATCATAAGCCATATTCCATTTATTAAATGTTCTACCCTTTAATGATTGAGAGCCTAGAATATAGACCTAATATGATTGAGACCTGCACTTAGGAAAATTACTATAACAGCACAAAGCAGTTTTGCTGTGTCTCAAAAAATATTACTTTTTCCTTTGTTTACTTTCCCGTGGACAGCTAAACTTTATAATACTTCTTTATTTCAAAATGAAAATTCCTTTCAATCAATTGATAAGCATCACAGAAACACAAAATTGTCCCCAGGAATTGAGAGACCAGAAGACATTTTTGTTTCTTGCACATTTTTAAAGTAAGCGTCAGTCTTGGGTAGATACTGGCTTATTCTCCACTAGTAGAAGGACAGACTCATCAGTCAGAAAGAAGTATTTACCCATCCTGCCTTAAGGATAAGTCAGTATTGAAAAGTTTTCCTGAAACAGTCGTCTTTCTCATTCTGTTTATACATCACATAGAAGCCTGCTTAGTTGTGTGCACAAAGAAGGTGATCTCGGAGATTTGTCTTGCTCTCTTCTCAGGGCATTCATGGAACCATCTCATAGGTTGTTCTACCATCTATAATGGTTACTTTCAATGCCACAACTAACAGATTTTTTCCCCTTTCCTATAAAATTCTATTGGAGTAATATTCCCAAACATAAATCTGTCATGTTTTCCCTATTCAAAATCCTTCTTCACTGACTTCGACTTCCCACTGAATATCGAGTAAGTCCAATCTCCATTTTATGTAACACAGAAGAAGCCTTTACAATCTGAGTTCAAAACCACTGGGCCTACTTCTTTTCTGATATAATCCTAGTACCTACTTTACATTCCCAACTATAGTTCCTCTAACTGCTTCGGTTCCTGGAAATCACAGGCTGCTTTTGTCTCTGTACTTTTCTCAAGTCGTTTTCACTGACTGGAATGTCCTCTCTCCAACTGGTAACCGCACACTCATCCTTAACAGTCACTTGCTCTTCTAAGGATGGTTGGCTTCCTATAGTCACATCAAGATAGAATCAGTAACTTGAATAGTCAATTTTTCTTTTCTACTTCTTTATCAAGACACCAGAATATACCTCTGACAGAAACATTTTCATTCATCATATATCCTGCCTCAGGGCTCTCTTTCCCCTTCACTTTCACTGCATCTGAAAACAGATATATCCTCAACTATACTATTTTCCCTTTTCCCTCTTCTATCTTTTTTGCATCCTTTCCACGCTCCTCAATGAATCTTAAAGTGCCAGGAATGAAAGGCACTTGAAGACAAAGTTGCAATGGAAGTGACCTATTATTATTCAAAATATGTGTCAAGGGTGATGATAGGATCATTCCATTTTCAAAGCCAACTGGAGTCCTCAGTCAAACCATAGAACATTTTCTCTTCATACAATATTTTGAATGACCATTCTAGTATATTTTCCTGGACTTAGAAATCTCATTCAGGCATAAATAGAATAATACTCATATTTCTTTGTGATCTGCATTCTTTACCATCAGAAGGGGCTGTGAATCTAGTTTGGATTATTTCTCATGACTTTCCTAATTCTTCTTCAAATGATTTCCTGTTTTAGATGCTTAACAGTGGTTGTGTTTCTACTACAACCTACATACCACATATTCTCCTTGTACTTATTCTTCATAGGCATTTGTTAATGTTGTTTGTTTCAAAGTAGTTTATTTTTTTGAGGATTTAAGTTATTATCAGATATCTGTATTTAATTGCATATATACCCTATATACCCATAGTTGTTTCCTTTTTTCCCCCCTAAGGTAACACTAAATTATTTATTTACCATGAATAAAGACTCTACCTTTTGGGGGGATGGGACTATATCAATCAGTGTAAAAATCTGTTTTATGAAGTTTCCTTGAAATATCTTCAATATTTTCTTAATTCTTAGACATTTCTTAAAATATTATTTTCCTCAAAATGAATTCATTTTTAAAAAAATAACTTACATTGTTATTACTTGATAAATCTGAAATATCTAGAACCCAAGCAATCATCCAACCTCCAGAGAGCTATAAAATGACTTGAAAATTAATGAGCATTGCAGATTTTGCCAGGCCTCTAATCTTATGTGGCCATAATGTTTACTTATCAAATATGCTATTTAATATTTTATTGTAACTTACATACATGGATAAACTGGTAGTTTAAGAAGAAATAAATTAAAAGTAAAAATATTAGTAAGCATAATATGATATTTCTTTGATAATTTTTCAGGTTCTTTACAATTACAAAGCATCTCAGAGATATCTTTAGGAGCATTAGTTAATGCAGAAATAGGTCCACATGGTAGAAATGATGGAGGCAATGAAGATCTATTTACCAAAAATTTTTTTTTGGTGTGTGTGTGTGTGTGTGTGTGTGTGTGTTGCTAGGGATCAAGCTTTGGATATTGCACATGCTATGCATGTTCTCTGCTACTCAGCTACAGCAACAGCCCACCAAGATTTTTTAATAAGTGCAAAAGCACACAGTGCATAATGTTAAGCAAAATAAGTTCTCTAATATTTCAAATATTATATCCAACATGTAATGTGTATGTGTACAGATAAAAGATGAAAAAACAAGTCCAAATTGTAGTTACTATGGTTTGGATAAATGTCCCATCAAAGGCCCATGTGCAAAAGCTTTAGTGCCCAAGATGGCACTATGGGAAGGTAGTAGAACTTTTAGGATGTCTAATGTGAGCTACATATGTCATTGGAGATATGCCCTCAAAGGGATGGGGACTAGGGCACTCCAATCTCTTAATAATTCTCCAATTTTGATTCTTGGATAAATTGAGTGATGTAATTCTACTGTACACTCCTGCTATGATTTGCTGCTTCACCACAGGCCCTGAACAATGGGACCAATTAATTTTGGACTGGAACCACCAAAATGGTGTCAAAATAACCATTTTCTATTTATAAGTAATTACCTTAGACATTTCATTATGGTAATAGAAAGCTGATCAACAAAACAGTCATTTTTTGGGTAATGGAAGTATAGTCAAGAAATGAATTCACTAAAAAATAAGTGATTCAAACATCAGTTTTGTTTGTGAAAAATTCAAAAATAAAAACATTTGTGTAATCCACAGAAATAGTTTTGTTCTTACAATTAGAATATAGCTCAATACTCCATGTGTTACTTTGGTAAATATTCTTATTCAAGAGGAAGAAGAGGATCACAGAGGGAAGTTATGGAAAGTGCTTTAGTAGCTTAAGTGTATCCCAAGAGGCACTGGATGCTAAGGTGATAAGTGTGTCAAAAAATCTGTTCAGTTCTACAAAGGGATCAACAATTTCAGGTGATCAAGTTGCCATACAACTACTTGGCATACAACTAATCCCAGCTACTTGGAGGCTGAAGCATAATCATCTCAAGTTTGAGGCAATTCTCAGCAACATAGTGAGACCCTGACTCAAAATTGAAAACAAAAAATTTAAAAGGGCTGCAATCTGTCTCAGTGGCAGAGGGCTTGCCTAGTATGTACAAGGATCTGGGTTCAATCCCCAGCACCACTCAGAAAGAAAAGGGCCAACACTAAAGCAATATAATCAATAAATGATAGTCACAGCCATATCACTCTGAAAATGCTCAAGTATATCTGAAGCACAAAGTTAAGTCCAGGTGAACCTAGTAGAATTTGATTCATATGCCTAAGATTCTGAGAAATGCCGGAGTTTTTTATCAGGTCTGCCAAAATGAGAAATAACACACCTTCCCAGGCAAGCCACTTTTTTGATTATTTATACAGCAATAAGATGAATACTGCGGAACGACAAGAGACAAACTGATAAAAGGTCTTCACCCTTTCTTTATCACTGTTAAATCCAGTGCCAAGAATTAGGCTGGTATTACACATACAGCCCTTGCCCTCTGCCTTAAAAAAGAATTAGTCACTATCCAGAATATCTTGGGTGCCAGAGCTGGTGTTGTTCACTGCATCATTGAAAGTAGATGACAAATGAGAGACCTGGATTTACAGCCTCTGAAAAAACACAGTCTATAAGCCAGTGGAGAAGCTCCACCTCCCATATTATTATCCCTCATGTGACCCTAGGGGTCCAAAGCAACAGACTCATATCAATAAGGTCATGGTTTTTTACTCTTTTAATTACAGGTTTACAGTAAGTATTCCCCACCTATTTTTTATAGTCTATATTTACTTTCACTACACTTTATAGATGTATGAAAAGTAAAGTTATATTGACTTTGAAGGGGACAGATACATGAGATTTGCAATAATATACATATTCAGTTGTTGCAAAATCAGCTTTCATTTTAGGCCAAGATTTGAGGGGCTCCAAATTGAGTAGTTCGATTTCTTTCCATTAAAGTTGTGGTTCCTGTGAGAAGAAAAATGTGTCATGTGGCAAATCCAAAGACCTACAGTTCCACTACTAGGACTATTCTTCGGGTTTCTCAAGACAAGAAAGTAAACAGAGTCTAAAAAGTTAAGAAGAAAGTACATCATGAAGAAATGGTGCAGCTCAGGTTCAGGTATTAGTCTTTTGCTCCAAACTGAAAAGACTGGACTTAGGAGCTCTGGTCCGACATGGAGAATGGGTTTCTGTGTGGCATTTTTCATAGCTTGATATACCTCCTATCATCATTACCAACACCATAGGACTCCCACTCTGCGTCTTGGCAGCTTTTTAACAAGCACTTCAGAAATCAGACTTCAGAGCTCACTCATCCCATGGATAAGACTTGGGAGCTCAATCCATTCTACCTTGCTCAGGCAGCAGAATCTTCTCTTTCATGGTATTATACCTATAGACCAGTCCTTTCTAACATTTAGCATCCATGGGAAGAATGTGCACAATTTATTAAAACTCAGCTTGCAGCCAACAGGCACTAGAATTTCTGTTACAGGAAATCTGGTAGTTTTGTCTTTTTAACAAGATGTTAGGTGATTCAGAGATCACATTTTGAGAAGCATTGCCACAGATAGGGCTTTGAAATTTACACCCTGGTTCAGTGACTAACCTATGCGTTAAATTTTCCTTCACTTCTACCTCCCACCTTTTCTTTTCCCTATTGCCACAAAATATATTTTAATTGAAAGCTGGACTCATGAGTCAATTGTTGGAGATTCACTTCATAGCTGAGCAACCCTCTCCTTATATTTGAAGAACAGATTTTTTCCTCTTCCTAATGAATGGGGCGAGGGGAGGAGGAACTAAGCCAATATATAAAATCAACTCTATCATTTAATTCAACCTCTGCACCCCTGAAACCTACCACATTAAGAAATGTTAAAAGGGTTTATACAGAATCAAAATGAATCAAGAGGTCAAAAGAATTTGGGAAATAGTTAAGCTAAACAAGTTTATTTTTTGGAAAACTTATTAGAGTATTAAAGGAGCTAATGTGTATAGTGAAACTCCAAAATAGTAATGGTATTTAGCATTTATATAGCATGTTTCATTATGAAATCCTTTCTTTTATGGAACACAGTACTCTGGGAATATAACATATGAAATAATATCATTTTCTTAAGGACTTTAAAATGACTGAATTAAATTTGCTATGAACTAATCTTTCATCTAAGTAACTTAAATAAAAAATGGTATTCATTGTATATTAGGATATTCCATGGATAGATACATAGTAGATAGTTTTGAAGATAATAACTTCACCCTAATAGATTTAAGCCCACAACTAAAATCGGATTTCATTAAACACATTATGAAACCAAAACTCCTGAAAACCTGCAGGAAAAAAGTAAAATACATTGTTCTTTTCTCTCTTTTGAACTGGATAGTTATTATTAGAATGCCTGCTAATTAGTTAATTTATTCTGTACTTGAAGGCTAAGCCAGAGGCTCACAAAAGACTTACAAGTTTCAATTTCTCGACAGACCCAATTCTTAACTCAAGTTTGTGAATTTGATAATTATTTCAATTTAAACTCACACATGTCCCTCTAGTAATATATCAAAAGAATATTAAGCTATTAAGTTAAACATTGGATATTTACTGAAAGGGTCAGAGATTGATAAGACTTACTGTTACTAACCTTTTAAAGCCATAATATATCAGTTTCAAATTACAGAACATGGTTTAAATGTCATTTATACATTAGAATAAGCTGAAACACATAATCATCATCTCCATGAATCACCACTTAGCCTCATTTCAATCCTCCAATGCATGCAAAGGTTACTAGGCTACAGACCTTGTTTTATGTTTGATGAGCATTAAGTGCTTAATTTTGAGGATTTAACTGATCTCTTATGCAAGGGAAGACACAATTGTTTTCTAAATAAGAGGTTATAAACTATATTTATAACTACATCTATAAAGATTTCCCCTCTCTGGAAATGTGTTTAATATTAATCAGACCTGTGAAACAGAGCAGTTTTTATTGTATAGCATCACATAAATTCCATAAAAACCTTTTCATTTTTCCATGACAAAGTGTTATGTATCCCTTCATTCATTCAAGCAGTGTTTATTCACCTGCAGAGCCTAATGGACCAGAGAACAGCAAAAACACCAGAATCAGAATACATTAGAATATATATGCATAATATTTTTTTATATTTATATACATATATATTCTATCAAGAAGGTTTTAACATATAAGGAAGTAATTCTAAAGGTGAATGGTGACATAAAACACAGCTTTGTTAAGAAAGGCAAAGCTTTGTGATGAGCTCCCCAAACTATCTCAGTTGTGTAATTCCAGGCACAAAAGCTTCCAACCTTTCAAAGACTCAGACAACTCAGTTTAGGGTGCCTATAGGCATCAAGTTGTGGTGAATAGTGAAAGATACCATGATTTTCTTTATAGTGATTATGCATATTCAACTTCAGCTATTCTACTTAAAGGAAAGTTTTTTTTTCTGATTTCATTTTTTACTGTGAATAACAAAACTCCATCCTTAACATACTTAAATGATAATCTGAAGATGGTGCAAAAAACAAATAACTGATCAGCATCCAGAAGAAAGGTTAATATTTTGCCAAAGCAATTGACCCACAAAGGAGAAGGTCAAAAATACCAATTAAATTCTGTCCAGGTGAATGGCCTTGCTTAATGCACAAAGAGTGCTGAAAAAGCATGAAAGAACTGTATAGGGACCCTGGCGCCCTACATTGTGTGCTAAATCATAGCAGACTGTGTATCCCACAAAAAAAAAAAAAAAAAAAGCATGAGACAAATGGGCCCAATTTTCAGAAGGAACTTCCAGGCTTTGGAACTTGTTATAGTTATACACAGTCTGAAAGAAAGAAAGGGGGAAAAAAAAGAGTCTGTACTAGAGAAACAGTAGTTACTAAAGGGAGAGTGTGGTTAAAAATTACTACTTTTGCTTTGGTTGCAAATTAATTGCAGCATTAATAGTGACCATGTAAAATATTTGGACCTTTTAACACTCTTATTACATAGAGTACTGAAGTCAGCAAAAATAAGAAAGAAGAAAGAAAAAAAAAGCCATCTAAATTGAAAACGATAGATTATCTGTTTGCAGATTGCATGATTCTACACATAGAAAAAATAAAATATTCCATCAAAAATTGTTACAACTTATAAGCAAATTCAGCAAAACAAGATTTTAAAAAAATCAATATACAAAAAAACCAATAATATTTCAATACATAAATAATAAACTTGTGGGAAAAAATTAAGATAGCAATCCCATTCACAATAGTTATAAGAAAAATATGTAAATATTCAAGAATAAATCAAGGAAGCATATGATTTCTAGAACAAAAGTATAAAACACTGATCAAAGAAATTACACAAGACATGAAACAAAACAAAACAAAAAAACAGAGGATACCCCATGTTCCCAGATCTGAAGAATCAATTTTGTTAAAATGATCATACCATACTATGCAAAGCTGTGTATAGATTCAATGAAATTCCCACCGATATGCCAATGACTTTCTTCACAGAAGTAGAACGAGTAATCCTAAAATTCATATTCTATTCCAAAAGACCGAGAACAGTCAAAGCAACTGGGAGGGGTATGAGGGAGGCTGGAGGCATAACAATACCTGACTTCAAAACATACTACAAAGATGTAGTTACTAAAACTGCAAGGGACTGGCATCAAACAGATACACAGACTAATGGAAGAGAGTAGAGAAATGCATATATAAAAGGAAACAAGGTACTTTTGTCTCATCATACACACACACACAAAAATCAATTCAAAATAGACCTAAGACCTAAATAATAAACCGAATACTATTAAATTCCAGTAAGAAAACAGGAGAATCCCTTAAAGACATCAGTGTATGCAACAATTTTTTTAAGACAGTACAAGTAACTAAAGGGAAAATAAAATGAATGGACTTATATCAAATTAATAACCATCTACACAGAAAAGGAGATAAAAAACAGGATTAAAAGACAACATGCTGAATGGGAGAAAATATTTAAAAGTAGTACAAGTGACAAGGGATTGATGTCAAAATTATATACATGAAATTCAAATAGCTGAACCAAAAAACAAAACAAAACCAATAATCCAATTAAAAATGGGCTAAAGAACTAAACCGATACTTCACAAAAGACATATAAATGGTCAACAAATATATATATATATATATATATATATATATATATATATATATATATATATATAAAATTTCAGTTTCACTAATTATCAGAGAAATACAAATCAAATCTACAACAAGGTATCATCTCATCCCAGTTAGGATGGCCAAGATCAAAATGAGAAATAAACACTAACAAAGATGGAGAGAAGAAAGAACTCTCATAGGATGGTGGTGGGAATATAAATTGGTACATTCATTAAGAGAAAGAGTATGGAGATTCTTCAAAAAACTGAAAATAGAACCACAATATGATCCAGCAATTCCACTGTGAGGTATAAACTCAAAGAAAATGAAATCTCTACGCCAAAGATACAACTACACTCCCATGTTTATTGCAGCAACAGTCATAGCAGACACAAAACAGAATCTACCCACATGCCCTTTGGTGGATAAATGAAGAAAATGCCTTACATTTATATTTTTCATTCAGCCATAAAAGACTGAAACTATGTCATTTGTAGCAATATGATAGAACTGGAGGTCATTAAGTTGAATGAAACAATCTAGACACTAACAAATACCACATTCTTACTCATTTATGGACATCCCTTGTGGAGGTACAGAATGGAATCAAGGAGACAGGGAAATGGGGGACTGAACAAAAATAAGTTAAGAATTGGGACTTTTCGAGACTGGGAAGGGTGCTGGGGAGGGGCTGAAGCAGGAGCAGGGGTATTAAGGGTAGAAGGGTGGATGGATATATGGAAGTATCACAGTGAACCCCATTAATTTTTATAATTATGCATGTTAATAATTATAATAAAACATATTTAATGTCTTATAAAATCCTACTATGTGTTATGAGAAATGTGACTCTGTTGGCAAATGCAATAATAAAGTGGAAACAAAAAAAGAAAACAACAAGTACAAAAACAGAACCCAGATGTTTTTCAAAGATCCTAGAAATCACAGCCTCTTCTGGTGCAATGTAAACTATTGACTGTGAAAATATTAAGCAATTTGCTAAAAGTTGCAAGTAGCTAGTTAAAGACTGAAAGCAGAGTCTTGACTTCATGTCCAACTGTCCTGTCACCAAACTGTGCTGATTCACCTAAGTGAAAGTTCTGAGTCCAGAATGCTTGTCTAGATAATAACAAACAAAGTAGTAGTATGTATTTCCAAACTTTGAAGTACGTCATAGGACATCTTGCTTGCATTTACTAGGGGAATCAGTGTTTAATAACGTGTGATCCACAGTTGTGCAACATCCCACATACAAGTGGAGAGCACTTCCTTTTCAGTCCTCAGTGCCTGACACTGTGCTTTGTACACACTGACATTTAATATAGATTTGTCTGACTCCATCAAAAAAAAAGCCTGTTAGAACTAATAAATTAATAAAATTGCAGGCTATTAAAAATGAACACATAAAAATTAGCACTTTAATACAGAAATAATGTCCTAGCTGAAAAAGAAATAAAGAAAGCCATCTCATTTATAATAGTATAAAAATTAAGTATGTAGGAGTAAATATAATTAAGGAGATGAAAGATTTGTACACTGAAAATTATAAAAACTGATGGAAGAGACTGAAGACAACACACACAAAAATGAAATATTATCCCATAGCCATAGACTAAAAGTTTAATATTGGTAATACCTATGTTATGGAAACAAAATATACAGATAAAGTGTAATCTTTATGAAAATTTAAATGAATATAAAAAGACAGTACTAACATACATATGGAATAAAAATAATAAGAAGAAACACCTGAATAACCAATCAATCCCAAGAAAAAAAAACACACTTGGAAGCATCATATTTGCTGATTTAAAATTATACAATAGTTCTTTATATACCCTAGAGATTAGTGCTCTATCTGATTGCGACGGGTAAAGATTTGCTCCCAAGATGTAGACTCTCTATTTACTTCACAGATTCTTTCTTTTGCTTAGAAGAAGCTTTTTATTGAGTCTGTGCCATTTATTGATTCATGATTTTAATTCTTGCGCAAAAGGAGTCTTATTAAGGAAGTTGGGGCTTAATCTCACATGACGGAGATTAGGGCCTACTTTTTCTTCTATTAGACATAGGGTCTCTGGTTTTATTCCTAGGTCCTTGATCCATTTTGAGTTTTGTGCTTGGTGAGAGATAGAGGTTTAATTTCATATTGTTGCATTGGATTTCTAGTGTTTCCAGCATCATTTGTTGAAGAGGCTATCTTTTCTCCAATGCATGTTTTGGCACTTTGTCTAACATAAGATAATTGTAATTTTGTGGGTTAGTCTCTGTGTCCTCTATTTATTTATATATGCCACATTTTTTTGTATTCATTCATCTACTGAATATATGATGAAGGGCATCTAGGTTGTTTCCACAGTTTAGTTATTGTGAGTGTATCTTAGGGATGAAGGGCATCTAGGTTGGTTCCACAGTTTAGTTATTGTAAATGTTCCACTGTTTAGTTATTGTGAGTGAAATCTTAGAGTAGTTCCTGGTATTGGCACCAAAACAGACTACTCTAAGATTTCATCTCACTCCAGTCAGAATGGCAGCTATTATAAAGATAAACAATAATAAGTGTTGGCAAGGATATGGGGGCAAAAGATACACTCATACACTGCTAGTGGAACTAGCCAGTATGGAAATCAGTATGGAGATTTCTTGGAAAATTGGAAATGGAACCACCATTTGACCCAGCTATCCCACTGCTGGATCTATACCCAAAGGACTGAAAAACAGCATACTACAGGGACACAGCACAATTCATAATGACTAAACTGTGGAACCAGCCTAGATGCCCTTCAATAGATGAATGGATACAAAAAATGTGGCATATATACACAATGGAATATTATTTAGCAATAAAAGAGAATAAAATAATGGCATTGCAGGTAAATGGATGGTGTTGGAGAAGATAATGCTACGTGATGTTAGCAATCCCAAAAAATCAAATGCCAAATATTGTCTCTGATATAAGAGTGTTGATGTATAGTGGGGTATGGAGGGGGAGCATGGGAGGAATAGATGAATTCTAGATAGGGCAGAGCGGTGGGAGGAGAAGGGAGGGGGCATGGGGTTAGAAATGATGGTGGAACGTGATGGACATTATTATCCAAAGTACATGTATGAAGACACGAATTGGTGCAAAATATTTTGTATACAACCAGAAATATGAAAAATTGTACTCTATATCTATAATAAGAATTTTAATGCATTCCTCTGTCATTATAAATAAAAAAATTTTAAAAGTAAGTGAAAAATAAAATTATAAAACAGAGCTACAGTAAACAAAACATATGGTACTAACATGAAAATAGAAACATAGACTAATGAAACATATTAGAAAGTAGTCTAATGTATATTGTAACTCTCCCTCAACAAGAGTAGTAAGAGGACATGATGGGAAATGAACAGTCTCTTCAATAACTGGTGCTAGAAAACCTGCATGTCCTCTGCAAAAGAATGAAATTAAACCCTTATTTTACACAATACACATTTAGGATAAAATACTTAAATGTAAAGACTGAAACTAGAAAATTCTTAGAAGAGAACATAGAAGATGTATTTAGTGACTTTGACCTTAGTAATTTTTGATATCACACAAAATTTCAGTCTATAATAGTAAAAATAAATAAATTAGACTACGTTGAATTAAAAAGCTTCTGCACCGAAAAAAAAATCACCAAAATGCAACTGCAACCTCTAGACTTTGAAAAATATTTGCATATCACATATATGATCAGGGCTTAATAACAAAAATTTCTAAAGAACATTTACTCTCAGTAGAAAGATGAAACATAATCTAATTAAAAAACGGACAAAGGACTTGACTTTTTTTCAATAATAACACAAAAATGGCCAACAGAAATATTAAAATGTGCCCAGAATCACTTACCATCAGTAAATGCAAAAATTTCTATGAGGTATCACCTCACAGTCACTGGGACAGCTAGTATTAAAAAAAAATGGATAGGGATAAATTTTGGCAAGGGTGTGAATAAAGGGGAACCCTAGCACCCTGTTAATGGGAATGTAGATTATTGTATGCATTATGGAAAATGTAATAATTATATAGGAGAGTCTTAAAGAAATAAAAATAGAATTACCTTACCCCTCAGTGATCTCACATGTGAGGAAACTGTCTACCCAGAGGAGAGAGATTATCCCCTTGTAAAGACAGTGGCACTCCCCGTTCGCTAAATCATTATGTACAATAGGCAAAATATGGAACTAAAGTATCAACTGGTGGAAGAGTAGATGAATAAAATGTTGTATATATACAATGGACTACTTATTACTATTGAAATGAAAGATTAAGATCCTGCCATTGACCAAAACATGGATGGAACTGGAGAACATTAGGCTCAGTGGATTATACTATACACAGACAAAAAACTGCTCAAAGATTCACAGACAAAGAATCTTTGGTTACCTGGGGTAAACAGAAAAAGAAGAAACCAGAGATGTAGTTCACAGAATACTAAGTAGCAGATGCACAGAAGGAAGAAGTCTAGAGATCTCTTGCACAGCATGAGGACTGTTGTGACTAAATTGCAATGTATCAAATATATTCTTAAATAAGTAGACTTTAAATAAATACTCTTAAAAAATAGTAACAGTGCAACATGATAGACATTAATTTCATTCACTATAGTAACCATTTTACTATTTGTATACCATAACATCATGTTCTAAACCTCAAATATGTACCAAAAAATTTACCTAAAAATAATAAACTAAATCAGAAGTAAAAAATAAATTTGTCTGAAAGCTGAGCATTCTAGAAATATAAAACAAGCTGCCAAAAATCCTCTTCAAACTCTATAATCCTTAAAAGTGATGATTCTAAAGACACATGATCTTAGCTACCATCTGGTTATTTGGTCTTATAGGTTTATTAGCAAATTTTATTTTAAGAGGTATTATTTTTAAAATTCTCAAAGTAGAGCTTCACTGGCAAAAGGCTATAGGACTCCCTATTTGTGTATGTTTATTAGAAATGCTGAACTTTCACTTTTATAAAGCAGCTTTGATATCTATACTAGATACAACATTTTTTAAGTAGGAGCTGTCATACAAGATAGAACTTTCGTAGTAAGTAGCTGGGAAGGTTTTAGCACCCTTCAAATAAATATTCTTTAGGCATCTGCCTAGTATTTATTTAGTAGAAAGAGGAGAAAAGAGTTCTATTAAAATTAATTTTCCATTTTATTAAGGGAGTTATTCTATGTGCTAAATATACCACAATGCAAGGTATTCCACTTGGAATTAACTTCATTTACTTTATGCTTTCATCCTAACAGAATATGAGAAATACCTTTCAAAAAGATGCTAATGTAAATAAACTCGAGTACAAAATCTATTTCAAACTGTATATGTTTTTCTTCATTTCACTTTGACATCTAATCATTACCATTCACATTTTAAATGTATTCTGGCTAAATGTGGCAGCCCATGCCTAATAAATTCAAGGAAATGATAGGCTGAGGCAGGAGGATGACAAGTTTGAGAGAAGCTTCAACAACATAGTGAGATCCTATCTCAAAATTAATAATGATAATAATAATAATAATAATAATAATAATAATAATAATACCAAGTAAGGATGTAACTTGTGGTCAAGCACCCCTGAGTTCAATCTTCAGTACTAAATAAATAAATAAATAGTTAATTAATTAAATTTAATTTATTCTGAGTCTTAGAGATAGTTGCTTGAAAGTTAAATAATTTAGAAAATTAAATATTCTGTTTATTCCTGTTAACTAGCTTTCTACTATATATTCATTTGCTTTCAAGATTTCTGTGGGTTAATACAGTTAAGCTAAGTCTCTCAGCCAGTGAACCTTTTGGTCTCAGTGTGGTGCAAGGCATGGAGGCACACCACAAAATTTGTAGATATGAGAGGTAGTTAGTATACTCCCCAGAGATTGCCTGTGGGTTATTTTATTTATATCAGCAAAGTGAATCCTGAAACCAATGTATATTTCCCAAGTTGTGTCAGTAAAATTAAGAAATCTAAAACTAGCCTTGAGCTTTCTAATTACTGCAGTAGATTTGGAGGCTTTGGCAGCTTCCAAACTGGAGACTAGATGGGGCCACCCATTAGTGTCATCTTAGAACCACATGCTCTAGAGCATTGGGAACCAGACGTGAAGTTAAGAGAGCTATCAATACCACTGCCAAGTGCCATATTATTTCTCCAACCATGCATCTTTCTGTTCAGGCTTCAAAAATCTTGGCAACTATTAAATGAACAAGGCTCACTGTCTATGAGATACATAAGTAATGACATGAATTCACAGTGAAAGGTCAAGTTCTGTTCCTATACATTTAAGAAAAAATGATGGCGTACTATCATTAATTGAACCATAATTTTAATCCAAAGTTTTCTGTTCAGTGGCAAGCCCAATATAATCAAAACTAGTCACTTTCATATCACTGTGGCATCTTCCAAACATTCAGATGGTGAAGCAAAGGAATCCTTCAACTTTATTTCAAATCTTTCCACTTTATTTAGAATTCATAAGTAACAATAATATATTCTTTGCAGTTTATGCAAGTGGCAGAAGGCAGGGACACCTTATGTGTCTTTGCAATAATATAGTTAACTAAAATGCCAAGTTACTAGAGGAAATTTTGGCAATGATGAATGCCTAGGGATTAGATAAAAAATCAGAATATTCTTATCAAGTAACTTTAAAAAGCACTGGACTTCAATGATTTCATTTTTTTACCCAATTTGAAATAACGTGAAAGTGAATGAACATAATATTCATAAATCGTTCTTTTCCTTTTCTCACTTTCTGCACTGACCAGCCTTTCTACATTATTAATAGCAACAAAACTTTATTTAATATTGTCAAGTGTAAATATTTTATAGCAAAACATACAAACTCAAGCTATAAATATAGGAATTTTAACCCCTGGATTGTAGTAAAATCTTAATTCCTTTTAGCTGATATGACACTAATCTATTTGAAATAACATTTACATTTCAAACCAGGAAAGCAGGGCTAAAAAGCTGAATATCAAATTCATTCAAAGGCAATAGGATAAAATTAACAAAATGTAAATATTTGCATACAGTTTGAAGGAACTCAATTTGGCTTTAAACTTTCAGGATTTCTTTTAATCCAACACGGTTTTGGTAAGGCAGAAGTCTCCTTTATTGCATCAGTTTCTACAGCCCTAGGGCAGCAATGTCCTCACAATAGTATGAAATGATAACCAGATAATCACTGTTAAAAGTATAAAGACATGTAGTTGAAGACAATCACTGGGGTATGCTCATGCTTATGAATCAAGTTAAAGAAATTCAATAGATGCTGCAATAACAATAAAGTAGACACAAAGTGAAAATCACATCACCCTCTCTTATAACAACAGTTCAATCCAAAGTGTATGCACATGACTTCCTAAAATGTTTTTGTTGATGCATATTTACAAATTTCCCTTTCAATTTTTGAGCTATCCCAAATGAATAGATGTACACAAATTAGCAGTCCGTGAATGGAGTCCAACAGTAGTAGCACAACATTACCTTCAACACCAGAATCAGGCTCTGTTCCTCTCTGCCAATCATTAATTCTAAAAACTTAAACATAATACCATTCAATTTTGCGTCCCCACTTGTTATCATCCTCTTTCTTTAAATAAAAAAATCAAGGGTGCTAGTAACTTGTTGACGACAATACGGTTTAAAATATGTGACCTAGGAAGTTTCAGCCCAGATACAGCCTAATGCTTAAACACAAATGCCATATAAGAGCCCCCTACACCTCATTTGAAAGTATCTACATTATCGTTTTCTGGTGAGCATTAAATGATACCATCAACCAAAATCTTAGCAAGGAATATGGTACTTAGTGCATGTTAATAATAACAACAATGACAGCAGTGAAAACAGTAATGGTAAAAAATCAGGAGCCAATGAAAACAACAACAAAAATCAAAAGGGCTGCAAAATAAAAATTATATCTGAAGTAATTTCAGCAAAGATGATAAAAACAACAGTATAAAATCTTCAAAATATGACTGAGCATTATATACAGGGAAATTCATGGTCATACAAATTAACAAAACAGGAAAATAACTACTAAACTTAAAAATTTTTAAAGAATCACAAAATGAACCAAAGTAAAGCAGAATGAATATGTAATAACAGTAAAGGCAGAGAGTAAGGAATTAAAAAATTATTTTTTTAAAAAATCACCCTTTGGACCTCAGCATCATAAAAGCTTACAACAAACTCAAAAGTCAAAAAAAAAAAAGCATTTTCTTTAAAATCAGGGAGAAGGACATCCAATCCACTCTACATTTCTATTCAATATGGTACTTTAAATTTTAGCCAGCAATTAGACAAGAAGTAAATAAAAGTCACACAAATAAGAAAGAAAAAATCAAATTATACTATTTACAGATGATATGACCCTATACTTAGAAGATTCTGCAATTTCCACCAGAAGACACCTATAGCTGATAAACAAATTCAGCAAAGTATCAGGATACACAACTCAACATAGAAAAGTCAATAACTTTTTTCCACACCAATAATGAATCCATTGATAAAGAAATCAGAAAACAATTTCATTTACAATAGCCTGAAAATAATAAAGAAAAAAAATCTAGAAAAAATCTGATCAAAGCGGTAAAAGATCTCTACAATGAAAATTACAGAACACTGAAAAATAAAGAGAAAATGCTAAAAAAAAATGGAAAACATAGAAAGACCTTCTATGTTCATGGATAGGCAGAATTAATATTGTTAAAATGGCCATAATACCAAGAGCTACCTACAGATTCAAGGCAATCTCCATCAAAATACGAATGACATTCTTCGCAGTCTATGGAAAAAAAAAAAAACAGTTCTAAAATTGATGTGGAAGAATAAAAGACCCAGAATAGACAAATCAATTTTGAATAAAAAGAGCAATACTGGAGACATCACAATACCCCATTTCAAATTATAATAAAGAGCTATATTAATTAAATGCATGATGCCAGGATAAAAAAAGACCCCTAGAGCAAAGGAAAAGAAGACACAAGAAACCCACACAGAGACAGTCTTCTGATACTTGACAAAGACACCAAATACAGCCTCTCTACCAATTTGTGCTGGGAAAACTGATTATCTTTATGTAGAAGAACGGGACAAGACCCTCAATTCTCACCCTGCACAAAAGCTAACTCTATGTGGATCAAAGACCTAGGAATTAGACCAGAAACTTCAAAGCTGCTAGAAGAAAACATAAGGAAAACACTCTCACATATAATTACAGGAAATGCCTTCCTCAAAAAGACTCCTGAAGCTCAGAAAATATTACCAAGGAAACTATTAGTAGCATGAATAGAGAGCCTACAAAATGGGAGAAAATCTTTGCCAACTACTCTTCTGACAGAGAATATCTAGAATATATGAAGAATTCAAAAAACCTAACACCAATAATAATAGTAATAAAACTATTCAATAAGTGTGCAAATTAACTAAATAAATAGACACTTCTCAAAAGAAAAAATAAAAATGAAAAGAATGTTCAACATCTTTAGCAATCAGGGAAATGCAAATCAAAATTATACTGAAATTTCATCTCTAGTGAGAATGACAATCATCAAGAATACAAACAATAATAAATGCTGGCAAGGATGCAGGGGAAAAGGAACAATGAAGCACTGTTGGTGGAATTGCAAATTAGTACAATCACTGTGGGAATTAGTATGGATGTTCCCCAAAAGACTAAGGATGGATCAACTATATGACTTTGCTATATCATTCTTCAGTATTTAGGCAAAAAAATTGAAAGTCTGCATTTCATAGTAATGCGTCCATACCATGTTTATAGCACCATGATTCAGAAAAGTCAAGTTATGAAACCAGCCTAGGTGCTCATCAACAGATGAATGAATAAAGAAAATGTGCATAAATACACAATGGAGTTCTATTTAGTCATAAAGAACAATAAAATTCTCTGCAGGAAAATGTATGCCACTGGAAAGTTACATGTTGAGTGAAATAAAGCTGGATTCAGAAAGTCCAGGGTCACATATTTTCTCTCATAGTTGGAAGCTGGAGAGAAAAAAGAGGGAAAATGGAAGGTAGAATGAAAATAGAAGGGAGACCAGAAATGTAGAGGAAGAGGATCAAGAGTGGGATGAGGTATTGAGAGATGAAATTGATCATATTACGTGTATTATGAGTATGACACAAAAATCTCATTAATTGTTAGGAAATCTGTTATTAAATGACATGTAAAAATTTCTTAGTTGTCAGCAGGTTCTTATGACAAAAAAAAATTTTTGAATATAGGTACAAATGGATATATATCTGTTTATCATGAGCACACACTTGTGCTGTTTGTGTCTATGTCTTGGCAGGGCAGAAATAGAGAAAAGTTAAGAATGGGATGTATATTAGTGTATTTCAAAACATAATCCAAAGTCATGCCTTGAAAACAATAAAAAAAACTTTTTAATAATTAGGATCACTCTAATTTGAGTTATCTTGGAATGATAAGTTATTGAAATTAGAAAACAGAATTATAAGATATGGATAATAGAATAAGATGTAATTTTCAAATTTGAGTAAACGTATGTGAACATTTTCAATAAAAAGGTATTTCTTGATAAATTTTTTCTAGTAGAAATTAACAAATATCTATTTTTAAAATTATGTTATGGATATGAATCACTAGGAATATGTCTTTGGGGTTTATATTTTGTCCCTGGTGAGCATAGCTCTAGCTTTGCTTTGTGGCTGCATGTCCTGGGCAGCTTTCCTTTGCCACACCCTTCTGCCATGATGTTACACCTCAACTTGGGCCCAGAACCTGTCACACCATGAGCTAACATGAACTTTTCCTTTACTATGATGTTCTTGTCAGGTATTTTTGTCCCATTGATGCAAAAGCTAACTAAAACAAGATTACTGAGGGCCCTTTGTTCTATATTATTTTGTATTATAAATCCATGATAATCAAAACAGTATTGTCCTGAGCTGCAATGAACATATTTATTGTCTTACTTGTAGAGATAGCTTTCAGTTCTGGTATTTTAGATTATTATTTTTATTCACAATATTTAGCCACTTGTTTTAAAACAAGTATGCCTCAATTAAGTAAAAATCTTCTTAAATAGATGTTGAAAAATTTCATGAAAGAATATTGTTTTTATGTGAGAAACAGCATATGTATAAGAATTAAACTCTCAACTATCATTCATGACCATGAAAACTTATCTGAAAGTAGACTTTTAAGAGTTATTAGAGATCTCCTGAGGGAATACACTGCTGGTTAAACATGCTTGACTCTAAGTAGAGGAATTATAAAATATCGAACTCTCTGTCAATTGGCTTTTGAGGACACCAGAAAGTATCAATGTGTACACAGTTCTCATAAAGGACCAGGATCTTATGTACACACCTATTCAAATGAAATTCCTTGGGTGCATTTCATTAAAGTCATATATCACAAAATTGCCTTAGAATCTATTTTCTGAGCCAGTTGTGGTATTGAAATTATAAAATAAACTTGTACTTGAATGTATATATGCATTTGTTTGAAAGAAAAGAGGACAGAGAAGTGGGGAAGAAGAAGGAGGAAGAGGAGGGCATAATCCTATCCTTATTGTACTGGAAATCAGTATTCTGTATCTTTCAAGGATTTCTTAGTTTTTTTTTCCCCTCAAATCTTATATAAAGTACAATGAAAAGATAATTAAATGTGTCAACACTTACATACTTCTTGGGTCTCATATTTCCATTTGAGAATATGGGATTTAAATGTCCTGATCAGTTTCAGGTAGAAATAATCAATAACCAAATGAAAATGAAAGTTTTGTACCAGCTGGCTTGAGAGCCATTTCACTAAATTACCTACTATATTTTCACCTCATCTAAATTACCTGAAATTTGTTGTCTGCTTTGGTTGGTTTCAAGATCATAATGACAAGGGTGTCTTAAACCCCACTTTCACTGTCCTCAATTCACACAAACACATGTCCCTACAGAAGAACTTCCTTAGGCACAGGACTCCCCAGACAATTCAAGGGAATGATATGAGCCTGGTTTTTAAAAAGTAGGTTTATTCGGAAGTTCATTTATTTGAGCTGCTGTTCCTTTGAAAGGACTTTTAGAGCCAACCTTTTGAACATATTCAAGGTTCAATAAGTACTTCCATGTCTTGTACTACCATCCCATTTTTAGCTCATTAAAGCTGAATCTTGCTCCTATTACTCTAAATAAATTTGTTTTATCATAATCCCACAAAACTGCAGAATTTTAAATGCTAATCAGTTATTTTAGTCTTTGGATAAATGTTATACTAGTTAACTATTACTAACTAATTAGTTAATTCTAGTTTGAAATATGGTATACAAGGATCTACAAAAACTCCAACTAAGATGTTGTAGTTTCTAAATCTTCCTCAAGATGCTATTTAGGGCATTTGGGAAATAAGATTGGTTTAATAAGATTTAATTATATTATTACACTTAATTTGTGATAATATTTTTTAACTGAAACAACTTGTAGGGAATCTCCAAATTACATGTTTTCAGGAGTCAATTACTATGGAGATTGAGAGGGGAAAATGACATTTGGGAAACATTAGGAAAGTAAATTTTACTGGTACTGATTTATGATATTCAAAAAGGGAAAGATTATTCACATAAAATCATCACTGGAATAATTATGGTCCAAATGTATTCATGTCAGAAATTGTTAAAGGAACCCCCCAAAATATAATATCTTTAGGTAATAAAATCATGCAGAAAAATAAAAGCTCTCAACATTGAATTTTTGTGAATCTACTTATCTCATCATGTATCCCTTCCTGCTGGAAATTTCTGGGTGACTCTCTCCCCCTGTGTTAAGGATTGAGCTGCTCCTTGGCTTCCTGGGAACACACTGCCTCCCCCAACATCACATTGGGGATTCTCACCTTCCCATAGGGCAGCAGGACAAAGAGCACAGGTAGGCAGGCATGCGGTAGGGAAAGGAGTATATTCTAGTTTGAAAGGAGACACAGGCTTGTCAATTTTAACCTGACTAGCATTCTCCCAGGAATACCGAGCTGCAAGATAAGAATGAAGCTTTGATAATCCAAATGCACTTTGATAGAACATCAACTGAATTTAGTAGTGAAGAGCAACATTTTTTAAGTTTCTAAATTTTAGCTGGAGGCAGAGGGAATACCACAAGGAAAATAAATGAAAGCTGCTCACCACTTCAAAAGCTAATCTTTGTAATGCTTTCATTAGCAGTTTAAAAAAACCACATACACACTTTTGAAGTAGAAAAGAAATGATTTTGACGACAGATTGCTATGGGGTGTAGTTTAACTTCCTACTCTTTGGAAAATAGAAAAGGTCAGGGATTTCTTTTACTGCGCTTGGGTTTGTGAAATATTTTGTTTGTAAAGGAACCAAAATAGATATACATGAGAGAGATTAGCTGATGAACTCTACATGTAGTTACCTCAATAAAAGATAAGTATCTGTTATATTCAGAGTAAAAGAGATGAAAGGTTCTTTCTAAAGAAATTCTTCCCTTAGGCTGGATGTAAAGGCACCATTTTCACTTTTAAACAAACACAGTATAAAAATATTTGGACTAGACTATAGAAAAGTTGCAATGGCGAGCGTGATCAGGAGAATCTACACTTTCCCTGACATTTCAGCAAACAGGTGAGTGAATAAAAACAAGTAACATATTGCCAGGTGTGTCTGGCAAGGTGTGTGTGGAGGGGCAGGGGGTGCAGATTGTGCTTCAAACCCAAACACACAACTCAAATGCCACACCAGTCTGTAAACAGTACAGGAGGTTAAAGGCGGTTTCATAGCCCCAACTACCTTGCTCTAAAAGATTTTCTACTTGAAGATGTGGCCTTGAGAAAGACCTGCCTGACAAATACAATGTGGGCTTTGTGGCTATCAAATCAATGACATTATGGATACAACATGTGGCCTGAGGTATAATAGAGAATTCCTAATTACACTCTATCCACACGACATCAATCTTAAGGGAGAGACAATATCCATTATTAATTTGTTTAATACCAAGCTATTCTGAATAGTTTCTATATTTTCAAAATTGGCATGCTTTTCAACAGACGTTTCTAAAGTCATTCTTGTTATTTTCCCTCCAGTGCTCCTGGTTGACAAGCCTCACTGGGACCCTTGTCTGCCCCTTCTGCTATCACAGGGGAATGCCACATGTTATTCCCAACTCACAAGTAGTGGTAAAATACAGTGACAGGCAGGGTCTTGGATTTCTTGCACACAAATGACGCTGAAGAAAAAAAATCACTTAATATGACTTAAAAACGTGGCAGTTTGAATAGTAGCCTGAGGAATATAGGACACTGCAGACAGAGGCTGCATAAATGAATCAGATAGTTGGGAATAGTGACTTTTTTTTAAAGGCTAGTAGTTATTAGGCACTTTTGTAATTTTAACCACTATTATTTATATCAAGTCATAGATAAAGAGATGTAGAAATGACATAATTTGCATAGAATCACATAACAAGTTCAACAGCTGGAAAACAGGGTAGGGTATCAGAATTATTAAGCTCCTGAACCCTGGAGGAGAACAGCTAAGAATGAATTTTTAGGGGAACTCATAACAGACAGGTCCTAAATGCTGAGATTAAGTGAATAATACTTCTGTAAGTATTATGAAGACATGATAGATTTGCTTAAGCAGACTGAGGAAAAAAAAGTATTCCATGAGAAAAATTTTCCATACCCATAAACTATTATATAATGTTAAGTCTTTTTTAACATATGTGCAATGCTAATAGAACCATAATTTAAATATTTAACTACTTATGGTCATATGATTGGTTTTATTTTTCAAAAGTCAAATACAATCTTATGAATAACCATTCTGTATCTCCAGTTCAGATTTTCTTAGCATCTCTTGGAGAAAAAGACCAGTTTTTATTGCATTTCTGTGACTCTTAGTTATTCAAATATTTGTGATCAAAATATTACTAGATGTTGTCTTCTTGCATTTGTGGTTATTGGGGGGGGGTGTTAATCATCTATCAGAAAGTCTTTCTTAGAGACAAAAAACTGGAAATAGAACAGGACACTTTCTACACAGCAGTCATTTGAAAAAGGAGCCATAACAACATAAAGAAGGCGGACTTGAACATTAATCCGTGGACTAAGAATTTAGCTCAATGGTAAGATGTTTGCCTCACCTCACATCCATGAGGCTCTGGGTTTGATCTCCAACACCAAAAATCATAACAATAATAAACACATGAAAAAGTCTCTTTACTGTTACAGAAAAGTATACCAGTATGTAATAATGGGTCTGTAATAACATTATAAACAAACAAATAACATACACTATTAGCTATCAAAAGATAAATTTCAAACTTCAATTGTAAAAAGCATTTTCTTTTCAGATTATAAACGTAATATTATAGGCATAGAGAAAATATTTTCATTACTATTGTACCAACAGAGAGGTATATGTAATTAAATTAGAATGTATGTTCCTCTCCATTAAAGTTACTATTAGAAATTCCATATTAGCCATTAGAAAATCAAAAGTAGCAATGTTAGACCCATTTCATAAGATAAGAATGCATTCAATAGTATTATTTCTGTTTCCCTGACAACCTGCCAGCATTCATGATCCAACCAAATTCCCAACAGTGTTGCAGAACAGGCTTTTAATAATGCACAGGCCTTTCTTCCTTTTGGTGGGATGATGTTCTCTTAGTGAGATTAGAATCACCCATCAACAATCTGTTCATCAATTTTCCTTTCAATATCCCAACTGTGATTTAACCTTTGTTAACCAATTCTCAGATTATTTTCCACTGGATGCTACTTTAAGTAGCACATTTATAACTGCGAGATACAATTGATGTCCAAGGGCTCTGAATAAGCAGCCACTTAAAACATAATAGTTAGGCTCTCTTCTCCTACTCATATATCATTAATTTACTCTAAATAATGTATCTTGTGTATTATAACTGGTTAGAGAAGAGCAAAATGATCTTTCCTGAGATACTTTCAAACAGGTTTAAAACTGGTTTTTATATAATCATCCAAGTTATTTTAAGGCATTAATGCAACACATTTAAAACTACATAACAGAACACTAATCTTTAAGTCCCTGAAAAGCAGACAATATGGTGTTCTTGTACATGCATAAATGACTAATTCTTTGAGTGACTTTTAATGTTTTTAACTTCTTATACTGTGAATCATTTGCCTCTCTATTGTCTACATTTTTCTAAAAGACAAACTGCTTGCTTCCTCTGGTTCAACATTTTATACTAAACAGAGTCTACCACACCATCAACAGGAAAAGTGGTTCAGTTTGATAAAACATGTAGGTTAGGTGCTGTTAATCAATGGCACTTTATTGATTTTTTTTCATCTAGAGAACAAACTCCCAAATAAAGCATTATGTACAAAAATAAAGCACTAAGCAAACAAACATTACCTGAAAGAGAATATTATACCATTGCTATATAATTTTCATTGGATTGAAGCAATGATGATACCATAAAGGAAAGCTTATATGCATTTACAAAAAACTTACCTTTTTATATTTTGTATTAAAAACACATGACATTATTTTAGTGAGGAAAAATCTAATGATGTTTAAAAAAGTTATTCCCCCATTATACTAAAATGACCACCCTGACCATTTTTACATCACTCTGTGGTCCCAGCTTTGGAAAGCTGCCTTCCCCCCTAGGCTTTGAGTGAATGTCGCAGTATGAATTATCTATTTACCTACTTACTTCTACCAAGTAATGGTAAAAATGACAACAGCAATCTGATAGAGATATATTGCTTTCACCATTCGAAGCTCTAAAACTCTGGAGGCCTGTGAAGACCCTTAAAAAGATGGGCTCTGTGGGGTGATCTTCAATGAAGATCACAGTGGGGTGATTACCTCCTGGCCATCTCCTGTTAACCTAAAACATATCCGCCAACATGTGAAAGTATTCATCTAGAATCCTAACTATTTCACATTATGTTTGTGCTCCTTCGGCATCTGAACTTTTTTAAAACCCAACCTCCTACATTCCTAAATACATTTCAGCTTCATCTTTTATCTGCCTTTGCATCCTGCCAGAAAGTGATTTTAAAAGGGCTTCTGCATCTCATACTGGCCTTCTACTAGCTCTGTCTCTTCACACACCAGAAAAAGTGACTGGTTCCTCTAGAGGAATAAACAAAACAAAACAAAACAAAACAAACAATAAAAAAACACCACATGAGATTCAATGTTTGGTTAACAATTAAAGGGAACAGGTGGCTTCTCTCCAGTTAGTACATTAGTAATGTTAACCTCCTGTTTATTTTAGTTCTACAATGATTTATTGATAGATTAGTTCATTCCTGGTACTAAGCTGGAATCCCAGTCTATGGAAATACATAAGAAATATCCATGAACTTCAGGAGTGTCCTATGTAATTGTGAAGTTATCAGCGAAGCTTGCTTTAACAGACAACAGAGATTTACATTTTAATTAGCATCTTAGCTTTATTTTTTCATAGTTGTTTTTTCTCTCTCTTTTTTATAATGGTTCTAAGGGATAGAAACCAAGGCTTCATGCATCCTAGGCAAATACCTTCCCATCAAGCTATGCCTCAGACTGGCTTCTCATCCTAAGGGAGATGTCTCTAAGCACATTTGGAATAGAAACACAAAATTATTCTTGTAAATACTTTAAATCATCCATGAAATCCAGTATACCATTACTGGCTAATAATTTCACATTCACCATTGTAAAAACTAAGGAGAAAGATTGAAGGAAGACTCAAAAGCAAAATTTTATGAAAATAACTGGACAGGCAACATTTTGTGTTCATGATTTTATTAAATTATTATGTCAATGTGGAAACAGTGGAGTAAAATTTTAATAGCCTCTGCTTGCCTTCATGTTTATACAGTCTTTGGTGTTAAATCACACATTTGTAAACTAAGCAAAGGTTTTTTCACTAAGTTTAAAAACAACAAATTTAAGGCCTGGCACATAGTAGGTGCCATTAAATTGATATAAATCTTTCTCAGATCTACCACTTTTCAAAGAATATAAAAGAACTGGGTCATTTGTTTCCTTGTCTGTTCAAACTAATGCCATTTTCTGTGACCCTATTAATAGCCATTATGGTCAGGATCTTGGACACTGGATATGATGTGTCCAGTCCTGTTTGACTGCTCACTGGGAGACAGATTCTGCAATCTGTATACAGGGTAAAAATGGGAGTTCATAACCCACTTGAATCAAAGTGTGAAATATGATATATCAAGAACTATGTAATGTTTTGAACAACCAATAAAAAAAGAAAAAAATAAATAAAAATAAAATTAGCACTTTAAATTAAATGTGCACATGATGAAGCCCACTGCAGGTCAAAAGAAAAACAATTCCATCAGGATTGAGAGAAAGGGGTTTTGAACTAGATTGAAACCTCGGTGATGACTTAAAAAAGTAGATTAAGCATATAGAGAGAGTCTTAAAGAATGTGTAAGAAAGAAGTAATCTTCTAGAGAGTTCTAAGGGTAAAGATACCAAGTTATGAAACACCACAATTTGTGCAGAGAACATATCTTCTAGTATCAGTAGAGCTTATGATTCATAGATATAATTAGGTAAGATTTGGATTACAGAGAGCTACCTATTTTTGCTATAGAGACTGGCCTTCATTCCATATGTATTAGGTATTTAAATATTTTGATTAGGTGAATGGCATAGTTGGCTTTTCATTTAAAATATGTTTATTTTCCTTTACACTGTGAAGAATGGAGATATATACACACATACACATACATACATGGGAATCAGTTAATAGACTAGTCAGGAGGTTATAACCCTTGAGCTAGGGTAGGAGTGACAAGAAATGGAAAGGAAGGGAAGAATCCAGAACTATTTGGAGTTAATTTGGAACTTCACAGTTGAGTTCAATGAGGTATGTCAGAGAGAGATGGACAATGCCTGTGTCTAGCCAACCAGTCTTGACTGGCTGATTAGGAGTCCTTCTGAGAGGGAAGCTACAGAAAGTCAAAATTATGCATAAAAGTTTCCTTGGGGTTACTGGGAAGAAATGACCTCCAGGATTTGGGATATGTAAAACTAAACAATCAATGGAGAAGCTTAGACAGGGGATCTAAATTTGAGAGACTTTAAACTGTGAGTGATAATTAAAACCCTGAGAGTAAGAGAAACTGACAAGGAACAACTCAGAGCAAATAAATAACTGTTAAGTAATGGGCAGTTCATTTGTTGTCAGAAGATAGGCAAGAAGAAAAATAGAGGGGACTGTAGGATACATCCCAGGGCAGACAGAATAAAGGCAAGTAGCTCCACAGGGCTGGAAGGCAAGGCAGGCTCAGGATTATCTGAGACCTGCCAGCACAATGTCAATGGAGCAGTAGACACCAGGCTGAGGATTGGATGTGAAAGAAGAAAGTGGGAACAGCTAGTACAGATACTCTTACAAGAAACTTAGCAAAGGGAAAATTAAGGGGGAATAACTAAAGTACAACTGGGAGTTCAGGTTTGGTTTTGTTTCAAGAATGTAAAGTTTAGCCACATATAGCAAATGAATTTAATGCATGTTTTATTTTTGCACTAACATTGATAGATCAGTAGTAGCTGTTTGAGTACAACCTCAAGAACATCATAATGCCTGTGTAACTCCTGGATCAAAAAAGCAACAATCGATGATGAGCATCTGCTACAATTGATAGAGGGGAATGGTGGCATGAATGTTCTAAGTGTGCCATTTTTTTGTGGGGTTATTCCAACGTCTAGGGTTATTAATAGATGAGATGCTAGCATTAGAAATAGTAGTAAAGATTATAGCTTATTTATTATAAAATGAAAGGACAGTTGAAGAACAAGGCAATTTTCATCAAGAGTTACTGTAACAAAATCAACAAAGTCATTACAGAAAGAGTTTTCCCTAACCTTTCAGTTGGTTATGAGAATTTTGGTGAAACAAAAATATGAAAACCAAGGCATGATCTTCCTAACTTTTTATAATATATACTTTTTGATATATGAATACACTGGGAAATGATTAAATCAAAATAATTAACATATCCATCACTTCACATAGTTCTTTGTGTAGTGAAAACATGTAAGATTGATTCTTTAAGAAAATTTCAAGTATATAATACATCATTATTAACTATAGTCACCATGATGTATAATCAATCTCCAGGACTTGCTCATCCTACAAAGATGAAACACTGTATCCTTGGGCCAACTGGCAGTGTGTTTGAAGGTCTGACCAAGAAAGCAGGAGTACTACTAATCTTTTAGAGCATTTCTTTCTGGCTGTCTTATGCTTATTTTATTTTATTCATTGTTTTTATATAGACATTATTGTCAAGAAACTGAGAAGGGAGTCTTTTTGATATTTATGTCTTTATTGTTCTAGAGTTGGATCAAGAACAAATCCGCACTATCATGGATATAAGCCTCCTATTACATGTCCCAGACTACGAGTACATCCTGGGATTCATGAGTTCAGCAGTAGGAAGAAAATAGCTACTGCTAATGTTTAATTTCAACAACAAAGAAACAGAGAAAAGGGGACAATGTATCAGTGAGTTATGTAAAATAACCCTACTGAAAAACTGGCCTTGGATTGGTCAAAACCAAAGTTATCTCCATGTACTCTAGATTGAAATAGAATAAGACAGCTTATCCTAGTAAAGAATTATCACAAAACATACTGGCGTCATTCAATTAGAAAATGTACGTGGTTGAAGTGGCCAAATTACAAATTTTCTTACTTATATTTTTCTATCTTCATTACTATTATCTGAAAATCATGTATTAAAGTCTGCTACATGTGTAACTGGTAATTTAAATACAAAAAAAATGAGCATAAGTATATATTAAATGGATACAGGTGTTATTCCATAGATATATCCTGGCATTAATTTATTAAATATCTGAATTGTTAATTCTCCTCTATTTTTTAAGGTTGGATTCTCCAGTATGGGAGGAGGCTCTTTTGACTTAACTTATAGGTAGGTTTGATCTATAATTCACTGTTCTGGCATTCTAATCCATTACAAATCCTTTCTTAAAGCTACTAGATAATGCTAAATATAATATTAAATCCAATAATCTTTCTGAGGACTAGTCTGATAGGCTTTTTTATATTAAGCTATATATGTGAAATGTTTATCACTTCCTAAATCACTAAAATAAAATCTGCTTATTGAAACAAATAACATAATAAGGCTAAAAATTAGCAAATTTAAAACCCTCTGCCTTTCTTCAAGTCCACATGATTTTTGATATGTTCAATGAGTGCCAGGCCTATTTTCTCTGTTGACAAGTGATAAGTCTTCCTTTTTCTCCTCAGCTAATTGCATCCCCTAATCCCATTTTTACTTTATAATCTAAAATACATTTAAATCATTTTACAATTTTTAAAAAAATATTTTTTTTATTTGTAGTTGGACACAATACCTTTATTATTATTTTTTTTAATTTTATTTTTATGTGGTGCCAGGGATTGAACCCAGTGCCTCATGCATGCTAGACAAACACTCTACCACTGAGCCACAACCCAGGCCCCTATTTTGCAATTCTTAAGGAGGTTATGCCTTGCTCTGTTACATACCTAAATGTTAATCTCAGATGTGTTTTCGTACCAACTCTTTCCTTTCCTTACCCCATCTGGTACACTATTTGTAAATGTAGCTTCCAAGCTCGAGAGGTCACACTTGTTAATTTTCTTCATAATGTCTAACATGAAATCTCTCCATCATTAGGCTTTATATCCTGTAGCTTTTCAATTTCAAAAATGTAACACGAGGGCTGGGGTTGTGACTCAGTGGTAAGAGTGCTTGCTTAGCATGTGTGAGGCACTGGGTTTGATTCTCAGCACCACATGTAAATAAACAAAATAAAGTCCATTGACAAATAAAAAAATTTTAAAAATGTAACATGAATATGTACATATCTTTCTTGAGCAACACAGTCCTTAAAAAAAAATAACCAAACCAAAACAAAACAACAACAACAAAAACCCTGTATTTTAACACTTGTAATGAGAAAAATAAGTGTAATCTATCCTGTAATAATAAGAACTTTTCTAAATTCTCATGGATTATTTCAACTGACACTGATATTTTTAAAATAATAGAAGAAGGATATTAATTATCATCAATGAATTAACATCTTAGGCCATATTTGTTGACATAAAAAATGAACAAAGATACACTTTCAAAAAAATGGAAGGCATAGATTTGGAGTATCGTATGTTTAAAAGATAGAAAGGGATTGCTAAAGATAAGTGGACTTAAAATATAAAGGAAAATGGGCAGCATGAAAAGAAACTGGAGAAAATGATAAACTGAAATAATGTTAGGAAAAGCTAAGTCAAAAATGTGAGAAAACAACCACAACAAGGAATGTGAGCATTATTTGAAGTAGGGTGAATATGTATATCTACACATACCTAAACATATATATGCAGAGACACACACAGTTATACATACACATGCATACATTACTGGAAATATTTACAACTCCAAAAGACTTGGGCTATGTTGGTGTCCACACATGCTCCTGGCAGGCCGCTTCAAGAGCTGCAGCAAGTGTCATAAATCAGACATTATATTCTCCCTGGAAACTTGCCTGCCCCACAAACCTCCCCTCTGCTCCCAGGAATTCATGTAAGGCACTCACACTCTGAAGCCTGTGGGAGGGCAAGGGAAAGAAAGGATGGGCAAATTAGCTATAATTGGATCTTATTAACTTAGTCGTTATAATTGCTAATCTGTTTCCAACTAGGCTCATTTGTAGATATCTCATCTTTGGCTGACTGAATTTGGCTTTTCTAACCCTTGCTTGTAATTAGAAGATAATTTAAGAAGTTATCATTTATTTACCTTTTATTTCATCTAAAAAACAAATAAATGGTCAAAAATGTCTAGACACAGTAGAATTGGAGCTCACTTGTATATCCTCCTACTCAAATAATATGATCAACAAATGACTAGATTTTACATCAGTTCAACTGAGTTCTGAAAAATCTCAAGCCCATATATTTTAATAATATAAATAAAAGCAGTAAATGGGGATATTCCTGAATAAATTGCTCAGAAGAATATGATGAATGCATATGTGTGTGTATAGAGAGAGATTTATAAGTCTAAAAAATTAAATATTTATTTATTTTTCTTTTTAAATTTTTATACGATTCAAAAATCTACAAAAGTCTAGAGTTAAAAGTATAAAATTTGCTTTCTCTCTGGATCACTTTTACAAGGAAAAATTCTGATGAATGGAGAAGATAGTATTTACACTAATAATGAAATATTAAGAGATAAATGAGACCTATGTAACAGACTAAAATGACAAATATAGATAACAATTATTACTCAATTTTAAGCCTATGAAAGAAACATTTTGATCATCCTAAAGTAATAAAAAAAATGATGTGTTGATCATTTATTTATTTCTAAATTTCAGGCATTTTTTATATATCTTTCCTTCAACTTTATATAAGGTTTAATTATGTAAATGGCTTAATTTATCAACACAAACTTAAAAAGAACTAAATTCACTGCTTCAGTTTCCTCTTTAGTACCTGACTGTTCTAGGGAAGGTACAATAGAAATCCAGACTCATAAAAAAAAAAAATACTTTCAAGTACAATATTTTTAGCTTTTGTTTTTCTCTTTAATATATTTCAGCATCAAGTGAATTCTGCTTTATGCAATTTAGTCTAGTTTAAATCTGTATTTTACTTTTTAAAATTGATTTTTCTTTTTTATTGATTACAATAACAAAATTTTTTCCTGAAATACATATAAGTTGAGGAAGGAAACTCAGATATTATATCTATTATAGTCTAAAAATATGATGAAGGTACAAACACAAAAGTTTAGAATATTGAGCTGGGCTGTCCCTGATCTCCACTTTGGAGTAATTGTCATAGTAAGAAGTGATATAAAGGGGATGGAACCAGTTAAAACAAAACAATGTCAAAATTTGCTCTCATATTAACATGAAAAGGATGCTCTCATATTAATATGTAAAGTTTCAAAGATGGAACTGATTTGATATCCAGTAATTTTGGCAGGAAGAATATTACCTCTGTAACAATAAGACAATCACCCACTCTTACACTGGCTTTTGGGAGAAGTGGAAATAACATAGGTACAGAGGTGAACCCTTCAGAGAATCTTGGTGAGAAAAGGTGTCTCTGCTTCTCTCGGTTCTCTGTTAGGACATTGTCAAGCAGGAAGGACAGATTGCTCAAAGTGATGATAGTATACTAGACTGAAATGTGAATAAGAAACAGGATGCCTACAACACCTACATAGTCAAGTTTAATAGCAAGAATAACCACTAATCAATTGCATAGTAATCTCTTCCATTGAACAATGTTTCTTATCTGTATGAGTTTCTAGATATGTTTTTCATGTCAAGAGAAGTCTGGCTATAATAGAAAAGAGTAGTTTTTCCCTTTGTGGTAGGGAGGGGAAGTATATCTTTCAATATGATCATGCCATAATGTGTTAAAGTTTCAGATAATATGAAATGCACTAATTTATCTCAATGCAGATGACAAAGTAGCTAAATTTACATAACCGAGATGAACATTCCCCCCTGTATAGACATCCTTAATTGAAATTGATCTATAATCTTTATCCTTTCTAGGTGATGCATGATATTTAAAAAGCTTTTACTAAGATATTTCTTTCTTTTTTAAAAAAAATATTTATTTATTTATTTTTTAAGTTCTCGGCAGACACAACATCTTTGTTGGTATGTGGTGCTGAGGATCGAACCCAGGCCGCACGCATGCCAGGCAAGCGCGCTACCGCTGAGCCACATCCCCAGCCCCAGATATTTCTTTCTTTATACAAATGGATGACATTTGAAACAAGTGGAAAGAAGAGTTTATTAATTTAGAAAATTGACTCATAAGTGTTTAGAACAAAAAAGTTTTGCTTTTAAACCTGATTTAATTCAGACTAAATATAAGATCAAATTCCCTTAAAACAAGAATCTTTCAGGGATTGATGATTCAAATGCCAAAAAAGAAGTTAACTTCAATACTTTGTATACCACCACAATTAGAGAAGCAGGAAAATTATGTTCTAAAATAATAAATTGAGGGACCATTTTAAATTAGTATATTTTAAGAGCTGCACATGAAGGTATGAATATTAACAAAAAATACTTTATCATTATTCCATTATATCTTATGGAAAGTGTACCACAGTAGGCATGGAGTAGGTATGTTTTGATTTGCATAAGGTAAAAGGCTTTTGAAGGTCTGGAGGTGTCACTGAAGTCTAACATTGGGCATTGGGCATTCAGAGCAGTAAATATCTGGATTCAAATACTGGCTCCATCACATACCTTAAGTAGGCAAATAAGTTTACCATAGGGTAAAATCCACAGAGTTTAACTAGTTATTGAATTTTTTTTTAAATTGTAGAGTAGAAATAATATGAGGATTATATGATAAAACGTATGTGAAATATTTAAACATGTGCCTGGAACAAAACCAACACTCAGTAAGTGCTACTTACAGGTAATGTGATTGTTGCCATTATTATTGAGGTAATTTGTGTATATAGAAGAGGCCTATGGTCCAGGGAAGTAGGCTCAGAGAAAATGAAATTACCCGAGGAAAAAAGTTTAACAAAGCTGAGAAAAGCTGGCATTTAATTTAAAAGCCTAGTTAAAAATATTGAATGTATATTTTTCAAAACTGATTAGCACTGTGGGCTATGACATGGATGTTTATAAGAGTTCAAACTATTTTGAGCAAAAGCTGATCTCTACTGTTGGAGAAAGCATTACTAAACTTCCAAGTTAATCAAGGTACATCAAGTGTTACATATAAATGCATTAAAAAACTAAGAGCAACTTAGATTATTATATTTATGATTAACTAGTTTTTGACAGTATAACTGCCTGAGGCTTTAAGGAATTTCTTTAAGTGTTTCTAGTTTGAAAATTTTAAAACAAAACCTGACTGTGGTTGTCTAACCTTTTAGTAATAAAGGTATATTTGGTGTTATAGTTTGAACCTGATTGTCCCTCAAAGGTTTATATGTTAAAGTCATAGACCCCAATATCATGCTGGTGGTAGAAGATTTCAGAGCTGGGACTGAGTAGGAGGTCTCTGCATGGTTGAGGATGTTCCTTCCAAGGAGATTATGGGACCCCCTAAGCACTTCCTTTCTTTGTCTCTCACTCCCAGTTCTTGGCCAGGAGGTGAATAATTTCATTCCATATGCATTTTTGCCACCGCCAACATCACCAGAATTCTAAAAAGCAATAGGTATGAATGATTATGTACTGAAGCCTCCAAAATTGTGAGCCAAAAGACAAGTATTATTATTTATAAGCTTATTTTTCTCACGTATTTGTAACAGTAACCAAAAGCTAACATTTGGTTTTCTTCATACATATAACTTTTGGCAAGAGAAATCTGATATTAGCAGTTTTTACTCTATTTGTTAAATATAAGTAACATTCCCTACATCTACTGCATAATAAAGTCTAAATAATATAACTACTGGACACAATCTAAATACTTTCCATGCAGATTATTTTTGAAATTTGCATCTTGTTCTATAAACTGGTCCCTGAACACACAGATAAAAATTGAGATGAACATTTCCCCCTGTATAGACATCCTTAATTGAAATTGATCTATGATTGGATGGAAGGAAAAAAATCTTAGATTTGTAAATAGGTGTGAGAGGAAATTGAAAGGCAATATGGACTAAAGGAACTTTAGCAATGCAGACTGCACACCAGGGAGAAGGGCTCCGAGGTGTATTTCAGGAGATAAATTCAGTAATCATACCAATGAACAGTGCTGGTCATTACAGATGGTAGAACACTCCAGTTTTCTTAGGGAGATAATTAAGTACTTCCAAATATTTAAGTACTCTCTCAAGAGAAGAGGACAACACTACTAGAACAGCTCACAAATACACTGACTCTTATATGAGAGCCATAGAGTAAAACCAACTTAACTTCTGTGAACTGTTGTACATACATTTCAAAGGAGATGTTATCATTACTAATGACCCAGTCACAGTTATTGGTTTTATGGCTAACCAGAGACCTGGGTAGTTACGCTAAACTTACAGAACAGCTTTGCAGCACCTCATGGTGTTTTTATTCTCAGCTGAACTATTTAAAATGTGCTTCTTTTAATGAACTATGAAATGATCCAATAAAATACTCTCAAGCATGAGGCATGGGTGTGTGACTTCATGGAGATGGGATTTTAAGAAGCCAGGACCCAATTTGAAAACTTAAGTGAATGAAAAATTAAAACTCAAATGCCCTATAGAAATTATCAGAAATATGGGTGAATGTAATTTGGCAGAAGGAAACAGGAGTTTTTTACATCTCTTTTTAAGAGCAATGAAATCTTTTTCAAGATTTTTGCCAGCCGTGGTTAATGATCCCACTTTTAAAATATTCACTGACCAAGAATGTGATTAACCATAGCTGATTTTATCAGAATTTACACCTTTACATCTTTTCCTTGAAATATGGAAACCTGAATATAGGATGCTTTCCATAAGTAGAAAAAATAGCCCAAAGACATGCAACATCTGCTCCTCATACTCTGCAAGTAATAATCTGAATTAAAATTTTCTTCAAGACAATTTGGAAATATGAATCCAAGTCCTTAAAATTATACATACCTTTGAAATAGAAAAACTTCATCATTAGAAATTATCAACTAAAATATGAAAAGCATACATATAAGACCACTCATTTCAGGAATAGTAATATAAAAATGAGAAAAATATCTATTAGGGGATACATTAAACCAATAGCAGAATAATAATATGGAGCCTTTCAAAACAATAACTTGTAGGAATATTGAGGATGGCTTGTTAAACAATCATATTAAAACTTCTCTTTTAGGTAAATATATGCATGAAAACAATAGTCCCAGATGTTTGATATCAGAATGTTAACACAGGTAATTGTAATTTTCTTATTTACACATTTTTATTTTCAAGAGTATTTTATGAATATATATTTTTATTCAGGCAAAAGAAAAGACTTCTTATGTCTCAGGAGGAAGGAAGTATGGAAGAAATGGAAAAAAAAACACTTCTGAATTTTAAAGACAATACATGTATGCATTTTAAAAGAGCCAAATATACTGAGAACATCAATATATTTGAAATAATATCCAAAAAATTTATATAAGGGAAAAACCAGTAACTGATAAAATTACCCTGTAAAAATATGGATTTTGACCAATTAAGATGGCCACCATATAATGAGTCACAGAGCAAGTTACAATATTATACACATATTATATTGCCATTAAAAAATACAAGTGGCCAGGAGTGAGCACATGCCTAGATTCCCACACACTCGGGAGGCTGAGGCAGGAGGATTGCAAGTTTGAGTCCAGCGTCAGGAAATTAGTAAGGCCCTGGCAACTTAGTAAGACCCTGTCTCAAAATACACACACACACACACACACACACACACACACACACACACAAAAAGTGCTGGGGATGTAGCTCAGTCGTAAAGCTCCCATGGGTTCAATCTCTAGTACAAAAACAAACAAAAAAATAACAAAAAATAAAACAAGTATATGTATATGTGTAGACATACTCTCTAAGCAGTAAGATACCCATGGAATCTGTTTTATTGTTTCATTTTTTTTTTCTTGTTCTCTCAATTTTGTACCATGAATATTCACTTTCAAGTTTTCTTTTATTTGCTGGGGAAAAAAAAAAACTTGCTAAAAGAAACAACAGTGTAAAAGAAAAACACCCATATTAGTTTTGTATTGATGCAAAGGCAAATTATCATAAACTTAGTGTCTTTAAAAAGATAAGTTTATGACATAATAGTTTTTAGGTCAGAATTCAGGTAAGGATCCTGTGGACTAAACTCTAGATGTATGAAGGGCTGAGCTCCTTTCTGGAGACTGACTATAGGGGACTATCTGTTTCCTTTCCTTTACAACTCCTAAAAGTCTCCCACATTCATTGTCTTGGGTTCTCCTTCCATCTTTAAGACCAGCAAGCTCATATCCCTCTAACCCTTTCTCAGTGATTTCAAGTGTCTCTGAACTTAGCCGGGAAAGTTTCTCTGCTCTGTGAGGAATCAGGTGATCTGAATGGACCCACATAAACAATCTTTCCATCTCAGGTTCCAGAACCTAATGACATCCCTGAAGTCTTTTTGTCATTTAATGTAAAACATGCACAAGTTCTCAGGATTAGGGTTTTGACATCTTTGGGGACCAATATCTGCATGCCACACAAATTGTGATGGATGCCTAATTTAAAAATGGCCATTACTCCTGAAACAAATTTACAAACAACTCATTCGCTAATTAATTAACCTGCATTACCTTATTTCTCATATGTTGATGATGAGTTATGTGTACTAATTGAAAATATAGGATAAATCATTTATGACCCTGAGTTAACCAAACGTTCCCTGAATAGAACTAAAATATGGTCTATAAAAGATAAATTGAACTTCATCACATTAAATATCTCTGTTCTTCATAAATGCTATTCAAACAATGAACAAGCAGATGTAGAGATAATATTTGTAAACATATTTGATAACCATATCCAGAATATAAACACTCAAAATTCTAGAATGCAAATTTTAAATATCCAATTAAAATGTTCAAATTATTTAATTGAACCATGCACCAGAAAAATAATCTAGCAAATAACACATGAAATATGTTCAACATCATTAGTCATTAGGTGAGTATGAATTAAACCATAACAAGGCAACATTGCACATATATTTAAATTGTTAAAATTAACAAGACTGACTATATCAAGTGTTGGACTGGAGGCAAGGTAAATGGGAACTCTCTTATATTATTGCTGAGAATGTAAAAAGTTACAACTGTTTTGTAAAAGAGTGTAGCAATTGCTTAAAAAGTAAAATATATTTCTACTACATGATCCAGTCTTCTACTATTAGATATTCACTCAAGAGAAAGGAAAGCAACATGAGTAAGAGTTTCATACAACTATATATAATAGGTTAGTTATTTTATAAAAATAATATTCCAAACTGTCATTATATAAAAATTGGTGAATTTTTAAATGTGAAGGCACTTAGATGGATTAAAGATAAACCGAATTTGGATTTTAAATACATGGTGATATTTATAAGGCTAAAATATAAAAGAAGGACCCTAAAAGAAAAAGTTTAGGAAAAAAAAAAAAAAAACAGTGAGTTTTGGACATGTTGACCATGAGGTGCATAACTGATATTCAGATGGAGACTGGAAGTCAGTTGAAAACACAAGTCTAGAACTAAAAACTAGAAGTTGGGCCAGGAAATGCAGAGAGGAAAGTTAACATTATAAGAATTCAAAATGAAAGGTTGATTTTTATCACCCAGGAAAAGTGTAAGATGGAAATTAAGGTGATTCCATTTCAGCACATAGAAAACATCAAGGAGTGGGGTAGGGTGCAGGTGGAGAAAAATAATTTACCCAACACTAAGGAAGAAGACTCAAGAGAAGAAGAAGAACCAAAATAAGAGACGAGTAAGAGCAGCCAGAGGGAAATTAAGTGGTTGTGAAACATAGAAATAGTTTATGGAGTCAGCAAACATGAGGATATTAAAAACTTGAAGCACACAGGTTGACCTAGACTCTCATGAACTAAAACTCTAATTTACACTTTAACTTATAAATTAGAGTTAAGTAAAAAAAGTCGAGATGATTAGGGAACACTCCTTTAAAATGTGTCAATAGTAGGATTCATAAAAATTATAAGATGGTAAAGAAGAAAAGTATAATATGTGTCATCCAGAAAATTAAGAAGAAAACCTGAGAGAAAGTAGAAAAAATATTGCATCCCATCTGTTCTTAAAAAAAAATCTAAGAACAGTTAAATATTATCACTATATCAAAAACTATACTGGCTAACTTTACTAAGCAAATTTTTATGTTCTGGTCACCATACATGACATGAACACACACAACCTTCAAAAGGCTCACACTGTGTGCACCCTGTTATTATTCCTATATTGTAGGTGAGGAAACTGAGGTAAAGGAAGGTCAATTACTTACCTATAATGAGTAAGTGATGGAGACACAGTCCCATACACTTGGCTGGGACTCTGAGGTACTACAAAGACTGTAAAGGAATCAAGGATCAGATACACAACCGTTTGAAATTTTAAATAACAGGCTTTAATGAAATAAACTTCAGCTCTGTTGAAGAACGGAGATTTTTCTCCCTGGAATTCTCTTTTAAATTTGCAGTGAAAACATTAAAAAAAGTATTAAATTACTTAAAATATTAACGTATCCATGAAAAAAAGATGTAAAAATTCACCAAGGCCGGAGCTATGAACTACTGGCATGATGATTTTTCAACTATTATCATGTACTTTCCCTGGACATCAGTATCAGAAGTAGGGTAGACCTTTGTCAGTTAAAATATGCCCAGGGACCGCTTTGATCTGTGCTCAAGGGAGAGTAAGGTCATATTACAAAGTCCCTTTGATTCCTTAAATTCTCAGACAGCAACATCTCAATTAGATATTGCAGTGGGTCCAACCCAATTCAGAGGGAAATATCTCTTATTAAAGAAATTGCTCTTCCTTGAGACTTTAAGATTGCACATTTTGTAGTGTGGGTCCCATAAGGAGGTAAATCAAAACTTGGCATAGTCATTTCAAAGCAAGTTCATGGTCTTTTAATACCTATATAGGCCCTCTGATGTACAAGGGAATCAGGATAAGGGGATAAGCTGTAATTCGGAGGATGCCAGAATTGTTTTGAAGAGATTTCTGTAGAGACAGACAATAGCCAAGATGTTACTTTTGATATAGAATTACCTTACTTTACATATAACTGTAAAATCAACTTAATTTCTTTGCTGATTATATAACCTCCAGACTATCAGTAACAATTCTTCATGTTAGTATGAAAAAAAAAGAACTACTCCTTCAGAGTAGATATATAAGAACAGTTGTTCTTTAAATTATTTGGTCTTATCGCCTTTAGACTATAAGGAATTACTGAGGATCTAAAAGAGATTAAAGTTCAATTTAATGATAATCACCATATCATAAATGAGGAAATTTTAAATATATGTTTATTTTTTTAAAAAAAAGAAATAAACACATTAGACATTATACAGATATAAAAATAACAACTTTTGCAAATTAAAATGTAAGACAAGTTTCATTATTTTACATTGTTTGAAATTTTTAAATAACAGGCTTTAATGCAATAAACTTCAGCTCTATTGAAGAACAGTAGGCACTTCATACATAAAAGTCCCCACCCCCCATCAAGGGTTCAAACAACCACAAAATGAAAATATTTTAAAAAGGTGTCCGTACTTTAAAAAAAATTTTTTGTGTGTGTGTGTGTGTGTGCATGTATATATGTTCAATCATAGAGCCTTGTGCATGCAAGGCAAGCACTCTAGCAACTGAGCTATATCTCCAGAGCCTTTTACAGACTTTTTTCTTGTCATTATTCCCTAAACAGTTATTTGTATTGTATATGCATCATATTAAATATTATATGTAATCTAGTGTTAGGGTTTAGATATTAGGGGTCTGTGCAAAAGCACAAGCTCCTGGGTGAGACAATGTAAGAACGTTTAGAGGGCAATATCGTTATATTGTGTATTGTGAGCATGAATGAATATGTAATAACAATCCTATCAGTATGTCCAACTATAACATACCAATTAAAACTGTGGAGAAAAACGAGTTTTGAGGATGAAATGATTGGGTTATAAAAGCCTTAATCTAATCAATGCATTAATCCTCTGATAGGTATTAACTAGGTGGTGAATGTAGGCATGTCTGGTGTGGCTCAAAGAGAAGGGTAATTGAGGCATGAAACATGCCTTTGGTGTATATATTTTGTCCTTGGAGAGAGAAAAGCTCAATATCTATCTATCTCTATCTCTATCTCTCTCTCTCTCTCTCTCTCTCTCTCTCTCTCTCTCTCTCTCTCTTCCTCTGTTACACCCTTCTGCCATGATATTCTGCCTCACCTCAACTCAAAGCAACTGAGTAAGCCGCTTATAGACTGAAACCTCTGAAACTATGAGCCCCCAAATAAACTTCTGCTCCTCTGATTATTCTTGTAAGTTTTTTGGTCACCACAGTAAAAAAGCTGACTAAAACATCATGAAGCGTAAAGGAGAATATGTATAGGGAATATACAATAGTTCCATTTTATACATGGGACTTCAGCATCTGTGGATTTTTGTTTCCACACGGAGTCCCAGAACTAGTCCCCTGAAAACACTTACAGATGAAAACACTTACAGATGACTGACACACTCTCTCTCTCTCTCTCTCTCTCTCTCTCTCTCTCTATATATATATATATATATATATATATATATATATATATATATATGATATATCCAGTTTTACACAATTATGCAGCTGGAAAAAACAGTATTGTAACAGATTTTTAATATATCTTGATACTATACCAAAGTTGAAAACTGTATTTTTTTAAGTTACATTGCAATGAAGGATTGGGAATTATACCAATAAAATTTTCATATTTTTCAACATTAAAATTAACAGATATATCTTGACATTTGGCTATTTTTCCCTTAATAGGTTTATCACATCCTGAATTGGTAATTTAAAAATAATAATTCATTGACTAATGCATATATTCCAAATGTTGGCCTGCTTCACTAAACAATATTCAAAAGTCACATTCATTAATATCATCATCAATTACATCAGAAGACCTCTTCAAGTATTGGGAAGCTATAAAATTCACAATAGCAGATGTGAACTTTCCAAACAGAAAAATTAAAAACTCAAATTTCATCATTGATATAAAATATCCTTCGTTATTGTCCTTGAAATGGTAGATCCAGTTTGTTCAGCTCAAGAAAATTTCTAAAAATACCCAAGTCTAAATAGGCAATTTGTCTGCAATTCTTTGACTAAAAATGATATTATGTGAAAAAATAAATAATTGTCTAGTCCAAGTTACAACTCAAATGCACAAGTCCTTTCTTTAAAACAACCTTCTGCCCACAGTAAAAGTTCTGTAGGAACACTTCTCATTTCTGTCTTAAGGAAAACTTCCTTGTTATTTTCCTTTTTACTTTTCTCACTCTGTGAGCTCATGGTGCCAACAGCCTTAAATGATGCTAAGGTGACTGCCCCATCATTACCTTTTTTTGCACCCTCAGTGCAAATGTCAATGAGGTGAATAAAGTAAATAATGTCTCAGTATTATTAGGAAAATAGTTTTGACCTTCCCGACTTTCTGAAAGGTCTACAAATCATACTTTGAGAACTGCCATTAGACAACAATGTCAGGCAAGTGAATATACAGCTACATATTACTAGAAATAATATGATTCTGACCTTGAAACCTTATATGCTGACAAGGGACATGAAAGGGACAGCCTTTCTCTTCTTTAAATCATATGTGCCTGTTTATTAAGACACATTAACCATTGTTAGCAAAGCAAACAGAGTAAAAGATTTATGAACAAAAGTTCCGTGTATGCGCACACCTGTAGATAAAAGACACTTTCTAAAATCTACTGGGAAAAGTTGCTAAAGCCTACTCAGTACCATGTGTTGCTCAGATTCATTTAAAACAATCCTTTATTTATTCTATAAAGAACAAATCAATGAAGTTTAGAATTATATGTCTGCATATAAAGTGACTAGAGTCAACAGAAGATATTTTGTCTTCAGCAGTGTGAAGGCAAGTGTGCGAGTATAAACAGTGAAAGTCAGAAGTCCCTATTTCACCATGACCATTCTGCAGGTCTGGAGGCTCAGGGAGAGGAACAGGACATCTCAGGGTGTGAAGCGGCACAAGCAGATGGTCCTCTTAAGCTTCCACTCCCCATTATTTCCCTGCATTTTTTGAAGAGAATGCCAAGAACTTGGCAGGGCAAGGAGTGAAGCAGACAACTCAAGACTTATATCTCTTTAGAATGCAAAAGTCAGCTCTGGTGACTGCTTACCATTTGTGTTTACAAAACAAAAGTTCCTACTACCAATTGAAAATAAGAGGCAGCTACATAGTTAAATACCTGGCAGTCATCTTCAGAGAGGAGACAGTGAAAGACACGTGTGCGCACGCACACACACACACACACACACACACACACACACACAGATCAGGGCAAAGAGCCAGATCCAGAGACAGATACAGAGGCACAAAGATAGATAGATAGGGAAGGCACAGAGGACAGAGGAGGACAAACGGAGAGAAACAGAAATGGACAAGAAAGGGACAAAGAACTCTTCATGAAAGTTCAGAATGAGGAAAGAGTTCTTTAAATAAATCCAAGAAGGAAAAGAACAAAGGTTTCTATTTCAGGATTAGAGTGTTCAATGTAAATTTGTAAAAAAAAAATAATACTAATTTGTATATAGAGTCCAGGCATCTACTTCATTTCTAATTTTAATATAAAATTTACTATTCTATACAGAAATCATCTTTCAGCACATTCCTACATCTCAAAAGAAATTTATCCTTTTAACTCCAAGAACAGCCATAGCCACTGGCAACGTGCAATTATCCCCATTTTTTAATAATTACACATATTGGGTTCTGACCTCAAAGGGTTTGATAAAGGAACAACTGTCTATTGTCCACCTGGGCTGCACTACAAGTTCAGCTGATACTGCTGGTCCAGTGTCAGTTTTAACGTGTTGTCTGCTGCCAAGACGGCCATTTATCAGGGTCATTTCTCAGGATGGCAAACATGAGCTTTAAAGCTTGACCCATTTTCTAGTTATTGAATGTCTCTTTTGGAAGCAAGGAGATCAGCATGAGTTTTCATAAACATACATCCAAGCACACATGTGGCCACAGTCCTCACTAGTTCTATATTACTAACTTAATGCTGGTCTTCTCTGAGGCCTCATAATGGGATTTGTTATGATTCTTGAGAGCTACTTCATATATGCCATTTCCTCTCCTACCTCAGACCATCCTCTTTAAGGGAATAAAAAATGCCTTTCACATTCACTCATTTACTGAATTAATGATCCTTAAGTATTCTACCTAGAACTGCACATGATATAGAGCTCAGTTTTACAAACCATGACCCACAATTATTGGATTCCCTTTGGGAAAAAAAAAATGTTTACATTTTGTTTGGTTTGTTAAATAGTTCTACCTTCAGTTGTTTGGGGAGGAAAAAAAAAGAAACTGTCACTTGTAAACACCGTCTTGCCTGCAGGCAGTGAGAATGCAGAGTGAAAGAAAGACAGAACACCTGAGATGAAAGATCACATTCCCTTTTTGACACCTCTGAAAGTATCAGAGCAAAGCAGAGCTGTTGGAGAACTCCAGTTTAAACAAACAACAAAACCAAGTATTCTTTATTCTGGCCATGCACTTTGCCCTGGACTGACTCACAGGTCATTGCCGTGTCAGTGTGACCAGCAGGAGATGGTAGAATGGGGCTTTTCATAGACAGACATGGCACTATGCTGTTGTCCACTTGTTCTTTGCAGAATCATCAGCTGCACAACTCACTTTTTGTCTTTTATCCCTATTCTCATTTCTTTGTCTTTTTACCTTTAATCCCAAACTCAAAGTCCCAGAAAGCCATGAGTTTATAAAGCTGGCAGGGTAGAGAAAAGTTCAGTGGAAGGGACGCATTCCAGAACAGGAATGAGCCCTGGTATAGTGAATTAAGGACTTCAAATGTCATTATGGAAGTCTTCACCACATTATCAAGTCTCTAAGGGATACAACTACACCCATTGGTGAAAAAAGTGGTGTTTAGCATCAGTAGTTAGTTAGAATGAGCTGTATCATTCCCAAATGGTTACATTACTAGAGGGTCAAGGCCCAGAGTCACACTGTTCCTATCTCCCACCCTTTCACCAATGACTTTGTCACCTGATGCATCCTGAATTTTTATTAATCCTGCTTTAAGAAGATCATTGCATCTGCTGTAGAGAAAACCATCAACCAAAGACCCTAGCCTGTAGGCAGTGAGGGTAGGTGTCCTTGAACTATCAGAAAAACCTGCATTTTTAATTTTTGTGATGATTTGACAACAAATATCTGTACTTCAGCAGAATCTAATATGGGTGCTGTTTTCAATGTAAATACTCACAACCCTAAGGTTATGGAAGCTGGGGCATATCTTACTTTATTCTAACCTATAGACTAAGAAACTTTTGACTTCTATTTCAACAGCGCAAACCACTTTTTCAATAATAGGTTTTTTTTTTAACCCCTTTGGGGAGATCTGTGCTCTTCTCCTATTATTCCATTTGACTTATTTGTCCATGATTTTCACATGGTATGGAGGATGGGCAGCACACAACCACTGGAGAACCACATCTTAACAGGTCCCATTAGAATCAACTCCAGGATTTTTGATGAAACAACCAGAAAATGGCATGATATCTGCAAGCACTAAGGACATAACTCTCCAGGGTCACAGAGACAGAGGAGTCAAGGAAAAAAGAGAAATAGAAAGTGTGATTTCTAACATTCTCATGCAGCCATTTTGACTCAACATGACCTAATACCAATGATTCTCTTAAGTATTCTTTTTTTTTTTTAATTTATTGTTGGTCATTCAAAACATTACAAAGTTCTTAATATATCATATTTCACAATTTGATTCAAGTGGGTTATGAACTCCCATTTTTACCCCATATACCGATTGCTGTATCACATCAGTTACACTTCCATTGATTTACATATTGCCATTCTAGTGACTGATGTATTCTGCTGTTTATCCTATTCTCTACTATCCCCCTTCCCCTCCCCTCCCCTCCCCTTTTCTCTCTCTACCCCCTCTACTGTAAATCATTTCTTCACTTGTATTATTTTTCTCTTACCCCTCATTTCCTCTTATATGTAATTGAGTATGACCCTGAGGCTCACCTTCCAATTCCATGCGATTTCCCTTCTCTCTCCCTTTCCCTCCTACCTATCATCCCTGTTTAATGTTAGACTTCTTCTCAAGCTCTTTGTCCCTACCCTGTCCTTGGTTACTCCCCTTATATCAAAGCAGTCATTTGGCATTTGTTTTTTAAGGATTGGCTGGCTTCACTTAGCATAATCTGCTCTAATGCCATCCATTTCCCTCCAAATTCTATGATTTTGTCATTTCTTAATGCAGAGTAATACTCCATTGTGTATAAATGCCACATTTTTTTATCCATTCATCTATTGAAGGGCATATAGGTTGGTTCCACAATCTTGCTATCGTGAATTGTGCTGCTATGAACATCAATGTAGCAGTGTCCCTGTAGCATGCTCTTATTAGGTCTTTAGGGAATAGACCGAGAAGGGGAATAGCTGGGTCAAATGGTAGTTCCATTCCCAGCTTTCCAAGAAATCTCCATACTGCTTTCCAAATTGGCTGCACCAATTTGCAGTCCCACCAACAATGAACAAGTGTACCCTTTTCCCCACATCCTCGCCAGCACTTGTTGTTGTTGGACTTCCTAATGGCTGCCAATCTTACTGGAGTGAGATGGTATCTTAGGTGAGCATTTTTTCATGTACTTGTTAATTGATTGTATGTCCTCCTCTGAGAAGTGTCTGTTCAGGTCCTTGGCCCATTTGTTGATTGGGTTGTTTCATAAGAGTAATAAAACCTAGAAATGAGTCATATTTCTATTACTCAAAATTCAGAGTACTAACTAATTCTTCCCCTCCTTACCCGGCCCTCTGAAACTTATAAAATGAAACTCCAATATGGCAAAATAACTCTTTCCAGGTACAATATAACCTAGAGTCATGGAACAACTTTATCTCCTAAAAATACTGGGACTTCAATTTCAGTTTCCTCCCCACTGCTTGAAAAAGCCAGGAGTTTCAACCCATTGCCTGAAACTTTGCTCATAATATTGCTCTTCCCCGGAAAACGGTTACATAAATTCTACTTGTTCTAAAGACAGTGCAGAAAGTGCATGTCCCTTTACTTAAAACAAAATTAATTTTTATTGTTTTTATTTTATTAGTTCTTTTTAGTTATACATGACAGTGGAATCCATTTTGAGAAAATAATACAAGCATGAAACCTATCTGATTCTAATTTAGGACTCCAGTACCTCTCCTTCCTCCTCCCTCTCTCCACCCATTGCTCCCTTCCCTCTATTGATCTTTCTGTCATTTTCCTATAATTATTTTTTAAAATATCCTCAGCCACCTTTCCCCTCCTGATAACTTCAGGTTTCCTCTTCAAACACTGTGAGACTTTAGAGTACACAGACAGAAGTGTTATTCTAAGTAAATTTTATACAAATAACATAACAGCAGCATTTGTTATAGTGTAAAGGTGGATAAGCAGAGGAAGAAAAAGAGGCAGGGAACATGTCAGAACTCTGTCACAGGAATCCCATGGTGAGATGACAAGTGTCTTTCTGAAAGAGTGACAGCAGGTATGAAGAGAAGGAAATAATATAAAAGGCAGGGGAGACTGACAAGATTGGTGACAGATTGTCCAAATGGTTGAGATAGCTAAACACAGTACCAAAAACTAGTTCTTCCGAATTTTGTTCCACAGTCACGCTGGCATACCAATATCACATGAGAGAAAGAAAATTCTTTTAATATGCTGATGAACACTAAATTATGAATTTTCTTAAAGGAAACAAATAGTTTGAATTGGTAGTAGAAATACATAGGACTTTGATTTTTACTATGTAAATAACATTTTTCTTGCCAAATAGGTAGATATTTTAGAAGAATTATTGCAAAAATAATAGATGAAAAATGCAATAAGACAAAAAATGGATATTATTTCAAACCTAGCACTCATATATTAAATATGATACACTATGTATTTATATATGTGTGAATATATATGATACATAGACATATGTGTGTGTATATATGTGTGTGTATTATATAACACCATGATACATGTAAATACCTGATTAAACAGAAATGTGTTAACTTGTTCTAAAAAGAATTAATTTAGAGTCGTATGTTTTGAGTATTTGCAGATATGTACAAGAGGGCTTTACATATTTTCTCAAAGCTATTATAAAATTATTTAGGGAAAATGCATTTGCCTAAATTAGATTAAAAGTGCAAATAGTAAAGGTCTTTTGCTCTGCCTTCCTGAAATTTTCAATCTTTATATTCACATTTGAAACATAGCAGTTGATAAATTTTAGTTATTTCATTTTTTTGTTTTTGTTTTACTTTTGTGGTCCTGGGCTCCAATCCAGGATGTCTTACATGCTAGGAAAGGGCTCTATCACTCAGAATCTTTTTGTTTTGTTTTGTCTTTCTTTTGGCAGGGGTTGTATCTGGGATTGAACCCACGGGCACTTAACCACTGAGCAACATCCCCAGCCTTTTTTATATTTTTATTTTAAAACAGGGTCTCACTGAGTTGCTTAGTCTCACTAAATTGCTAAGGCTGGCTTTGAACTCATGATCCTCTGTCTCAGCCTCCCAAATCACTGGATTATAGGCATGCATCTGTGCCTGGCCAGTTATTTCATTTTCTCTATTTTCACCCTCCTCTCCTATTCCTTTCCCTCCCCCACCCCCCATTTTCTTTGGAACCACCTTGGTCAACAGCATTTCATTGCTAGCATAGCTTCTTAGGAAAGTTCCACTCTTTTAAATTAATATGTATCTGAGTAATTTGTGGCCATTCTTCTTCACTAAAGATCAATCCTGTAAACAGATCTTTAAGGAAAAAAAAAAGATCTTATTCTGACTAGTTTTTCCTTTAACTGAGCAATACCACCACTATATTATCTTGATGGCTACAACAAGCTCTAAAACTCATTTACCTAATAAAGTTAATGACTAAAAGTGTTAACTAGTAGATGGTATTTCTTGCTTTGGGATTAGCTCCAATTTTTCGTCCAAATAATAGACATCATCACAAAAAGAGAATCACATACTCACTTTGTATACTTTTATCTCAAGTATTATAATTTCCCATTTCAATTTCTAGCCTAGTCTCAGTATTCTATATCTGAAGTCTGGTGGTCTTGCCAGAGCACTGTGGTGATCCTCTGCCTCACTTATATTGAAGCATCTACTCAGAACATCCCATGGCTGACACATGCTGGGACCCTACTGCCCCCTCAGCTTTGCTGCTGATCTGAGAATGTTGAGCCCTTGGTTATGTCTTAATGTAATATCAGTAGGCACCAGTTACAAATAGTTGTGTTTCCTTGGCACCTGACCCACTGAGACCTACAAGGTACATTTTGGGGTCATTTCTATACACCTTGCCACAGCTGCCCTGAATTTATGTCTACAAAATTATGTCTTGTTAACATCCCTATACATAGAGCATCCAGGTAGCAAATAATACCAGATAAATGTTAAGTACTCCATAAAAGGATCTGGTGAACAACTGCATTCCTTTAGAAATTTTGAACAAGGCTGACTTTATAAAGATGAGAGAATCAAGTCTTAGGATGATGGTGCTATCAAAGGTAATTTTTTTTTTATGTTCAACCATCATTAGTGTGGATATATAACCATGGCAAGAGTATAAATATCTAAGATTATGTAATATATTTCTACATTAACATGAATACATTTTTTAGGAAAACACTACACATGTTAAGTATCTAAATTTATGTCATTATAAATGTGTAATGCTGAATTTCTGTCTATATCCCTGATGTTACCACTTTAAATCACAGCTAAATGTATCCTTGTTACTTCATTTTGTTCCTTGAAATAATAAAACATAATTTCCATAAAGAAGAACAGTAGCATTTGTCTGCTTTAGGTCAAGAAGACCAGATACCAAATTGTCCTCTAAGTATTGAAAGGGATGTGAGTAGGAGGAATCTAAACATGAATGCATTTTACCTGCTTGGCTAACACAATGCTCCAAATGGAGCTGCTCATCCTTGTTATTATAATCCACATTAGAGCTGAAGTTGGTTCAGCATGACAGCAGAGAGTTGCTCAAAGCCCAGAACAGTGTGGGCAGTTCAAAGCTTGCCACAGTCTATTTATAAAACGTACGAAGCACATTCTCATCCTCGGTGTTTGTGAATTCAAGCACAGTATAATATTGCAAGGGCTGTCAACTCTTTCTTACTAATTATTTTTCAAGATTATTCTTTTTCTTTATTTTTTTTTACTTTTTGTAATAAGTAGAAATGAAATTTAGCACTTTCTTCAGGATGTGCAATGTTAAATTAGAATGAGTAACACAACCAGGCAAAGTTAAATGCCAAAGTACAGCAGATGGAGTTAATACTTGGGGGCCAACGCAGTCTATTAAACAACTTGTTTGGTAATATATAGGAGGAAAGTCAATATTCAAGGATAATAATTCAAGAAAACAATAAAAGGAAGTCTGAATAGAGGCTTAGTAATGAAAAAGCAAAGGAAAAATGCATAGGAGGAAAATATCAAAAACAAGAGGAAGATTGATTCTTTGTTTCTTCAGTGATCCAGAAATCAGAAAGATTTCCTTCTTCATTTCTCATTAGCCATGGATGGAATTCCTAATGTACACTATCTCATATTGTTACTACCATGTTTTAGTGTTTTCCCTCTATACCCAAACATGTTACTATCTTAGAATATTTAATGCTATTCAAGTATTAGACATAACAACTGGAACGTTCAATGCACTTAAATGATGCATCCAATGTGTTTGTTGTTATTGAAGGTGGAATTTAGTAGCAATATCAGTAGAATTGGTTTATTGTTGTAATGTACTAGCTTTTTACTGAAAGCCAAATATAAAGTCCTATTCACCTTCAACTGAAATCTCTTTCAGAATACAACTGGTCTCCAATAGCACTTGATGCTTTCCTGGTGTGCCACAAATATTTGTTGAATGAATAAATTATATAATTGTATTGAAATTAACAATAATTATGATTGAATGTAAAAATACCCACATGATCATAATCAGTACATGACAAATACTGCTCTTACCTTTGAGTATCTAACCCTTACTTGTAATGTACATTTAGTGCACATATATATTATAACCAAAACCTAAATAACATCATATACTTATATTTAGAAAGTGATAAAGTGATATAAAGACTGCATAATAACTTACTGCTTTTAGAATCGACTTGATTTTTGTGTTCATGGCATATTGTTCATTATACTAAACAAACAAAAAAATTCTTTAAGAAATCTGTTGATTTGGAACCCAAATAAATATGTCCACATAAATTTATTTAGCTGGGAAATTACTGGAATATTTTAGAAAACACATTGATTTGTAGTGATTTTTAAATTAAAATTGGTACATAAATAAAAAGTAATGCCATGTAGGTAGATGTAATTATTTGAAGCAACAGTATGTTACTTTTCCTTCTTTGCTATATTGGAAGTATTCACACGCAAAGAAGAATTAAATCAATTATCTTTATAGGTCTAAACAACTGAAACTCTGTATGATTGATCCTACCAGTACAAATGCATAACAAAATTGTTTATCATTTTAAAAAAAATTCTGTATAGAGACATAGCTTTGCTAATAACATTTTCTAGTCTCCTTAAATAGTCCAATTACTGCTCTACAAAACTCTTGGACATTGTTGGTGATGATGTATATTTGTACAGACACTATGAAGAACAGTATGGTGGTTCCTCAATAAACTAAAAACTGAACTGCCATGTCATCCAGGTATGTCACTCCTAGGCATATATACAAAGGAAATGAAGTCATAACGTAGAAGAGATACCTGTATACCCATATTTTATTGTAGTACTAATCACAATAGGCAAGATATGGAGTCAGGCTAGATGTCCATCACAAAGGTATGGATAAAGAAAATGTGGAATTTGTGTACAGTGGACTAATATCCAGACATAAGGAAACATCAAATCTTGTTATATCCAGGAAAATGTATGGAGCCCAAGAATATCATGTAAAATGAAATAAGCCAAGAGACCTAAAGACAACTACATGCTCTCTCTCATATATGGAAATTTTTTAAAAGTCTACTTAAAAGTACAATAGTGATCACTGGAGACTGAGAAGGGTACTATAGGTGAGAAGAAGAGTGACGGATATGATCAATGACCACAGTATGAATGAAACACTAAGTCTCATTAATAATTCAATTAATCTGTTAACAAAAAATTAACTTAAAGTGAAGATAAAAGAGTTACAAACCAAATTTATCCCCAAATCAGGGAAAATCAGACTTTTGGGTATCTCCACTTGAGAAGGCTATGTTATTTTAAAGAGATGTTTTATCACATACCAAGTCTAATGAAATCAACTCATATGATATTTTAATGAATTACTTGGTGTGAAGTGCTGGTGATTTAATATTTACTTCAATGGTGAACAAGCAGTCACCCTGTTGATTATGCAGAATGGTAGAGTAGAGAGAACCACAAACCACACTCCAATAGAAGGGACCCTGTATGCCACTGACAACTAACAAAATGTGCACTTTTCTTGTGTCATTTCAAACATTTTTGCTAATGAACAGCAGCAAATAACAGAAATTAGTTCAGTAATATGAAGAACTGTCAGCAATTTAAGGATGTTTGGGTTTAAAAATAAAAATGTATCCCCTAACACCTAGTGAGAAAAAAAAGATCATTATCAACCTTTAATTTACAGGCTATAAATCCTATAGATTTGAAATAAATGGAGTTTATTGAAATTAGTGGAGTTGAAATAAATGGCAGTAGAGATGTTAAGGCAGTCTTCTTTCTTCAACTGGCTTTATGGAATTTATGCTGTTCCCCACACACAGAATCCAAAGTACTTTTGGAATATATTCCTTACTTCAAATTCCTTGAATAATTTTTTTATTTTGTATTCTCACTCTTGAGAATTCTGTCATAGATGAGCTAAAGCTCATGAATTCCAAGGTAAACACAAGAAAAAATATTCCATCTTGACACCTCAGCTAATTATTCTCACTTTGTTTCATCTGCATTTATTAAAATTCAAGTTCTGGGTACTACATATTTTGTCTGTGGACTTTGTGCTTTAATTAACAAAATGTACGTAATGATGTCAAGGACCAAAATTCTGAGCCTCTCAAAAATACAGGCATTACCCTTTGTCATATCCTTGCAGATATCAGCTATCACTTCAATATTTGTAAGAAAATGTCTTTTCAGGGTTTTTTGTCTAAAAATCAGGAATTTAGAAACATATCTCATTTTTAGAAACAGTTCTAGAAACCTGTTTATTACGTAAGGCACTTAATAAGAATGTCTGCACTGATCCTTTTACTTTAAATCAATTAGTAACTTAAGAATACAGCATTAATAAAATACGAGCAGGTGAAACACTGCTGAAGTGTCCTTAAGTCTTTTTGTGTCCTACTAAAAGTCAATGGCAGCAATTAAATGCAGGAAGGCATAGATACAGAGGCAAAAATCTTGAGCATCTTACCATGTTAGGTCTAATATTTTGACATTCCTCTCTCTAATATACTAATGGGACAGATACAGTCTCTAACCTCCCATTCCCCACAGGGAAATGTTTGTGTCTACCCAAAATGTCCCTCTGGAAATAGTGTTTAACCTTAAGCCCACACTAGCAGCACTCTTGATAAAATAAAAGCAGTATTATATTTCAACAACTGCGAGGTAGGTCTTACCATGTTTTTAACATCATCAAAATTGGGATAAAATTTTATTTTATAAAAAGTCATGCATTAATTGGAAGCATTTTCCCTTTTTTAGTGATACATTAAATCTAACACAACTTTCATCTGATGCTCCTTGGGGATGAAATATGATTGCTCTCAACTTGTAGGTATTTCAGTTATGCTGGCAATAAACATTAGAAATATAGTAGGCCAAGGAAAACCCCGTGGATTTCTTCTAAATAAAGATATAGCAGAATTGTTTTTCTGTCCACATGGCAGGCTGACCTGGAACTCACACTGACCTTTGTAGTGTACCTGCACAAATAGGTAGCTCTATCTCCTATAACATCACCTTAGAATATAAATGCCAGGATCTCAGATTCATGAATAATGCAGAGACAAGGGCTATTTTACCATGATTGCTTATTCTCCATTCTCCAAAGCTTATAGCTTATACTCAAATGATGTAACCTTACCATTTGCATTAATTCGTGGATTTGAAATGGACCCTCTACAAGTTCCCTGGGGTAGTTTAGTTTCATTTGTATGCATGTAAATAGCACGAAGACTAGCATAAAAATTAATGAACTATTTACTTTAGTAGCCAATGCCTTGCTCTTAAAAGCAAGCAAATGCTTATATAATTAAGGCAATTAATATAAAATTAAAGCTATAAAATCTTAAACAATGAAACCAGTGTCAATTGATAGGTGATATTTAATTTTGAAAAAGGTAAATTAAAGGAAAACTTAGAGTAAGAATAATTGTATAGCATTCACTTCTCTTTTTTGTTACCAATACTCACTACTATCCCACAAAAGTGACGTCTGATCTGGTACCACATGGAGTCTAGGAAACAACCTAATGTTAACCCAAATAAACCAGGAACACTAACAAACCAAAGGATCTAGGGTTCAGGTCAGGTCAGGGATGACCAAATACTTTTAAATTGCCTTAAATTAGTAATAATCAATTTTAATTTTTATGCTTTTATTTTTGAAATCTTTTAAATATTTTAGTTTTTAGTTTTAATTGGACACAATATCTTTATTTTATTTATTTATTTTTATGTGGTGCTGAGGATCAAACCCAGAAACTCACACATGCTAGGCAAGTGCTCTATTGCTGAGCCACAACCCCAGCCCTGAAATATTTTTATTAGGGAATTATAATTACATATCAATAGGCTTTACTGTAACAGCATCAACACCTGCACATAGCATATCTTTCTTATAACCCTGATTATAAACTGACTTGTAGCACACATATTTTCACATTTTACATATATCAACCATAAGTTTTTCAAATAGGAGAACTACCTAATTTGACCCTATTTTTCTAATACTTGGACCTCAATACATGTGACTACCAACATTCAGGAAGAATTGGCCCTGGACAAACCACTCTTACCTGCAATAATCCTCAGAGTTTTCTGCATTGCTCTTTCACTGCACCTTTAATTCCCAATTATTCTTATTTTGTTAGATACCAATTTTATCAAATGTCTTGATCTTTAGGGCCAAGATTTGGTCATAATTTTGAATTTCGTGAGGATTCTATTTTTCTTTTGAGAGTATAAAACCCAGCATAGCTTTCTACACTTCAAGTTGTTTAAGGAATTAATTTGGCAAGAGCTAAACTTTTCCACTGCAAAAAAGAATATATATATTTTTCATTGTTTAATTTGACATTTCCTGTACATATTTATTAATCATTAATATAGAGCATAAAGGTTTCAAGTAAGAATATAGTTAAAATGAATGATGTATTATTAAATACCTATTCTTCCCTTGAAAGTATCTTCTAACAACATTAATATATATATATTTAGAGAGAGAGAGAGAGAGAAATTCAGTATAAAATATCTCTTTTATACCAATGAGCTGGCAAAATTAGATTTTTAAAAGACTACTTTTTTCTCCTGCTTTTGTTCTAACAAAGACCAAAGTCAAATCAACACAAGTTATTTAAGGAACAAAACCCACAATTTCAATTAACATAAAATGAACATGACCAATAAAATAAAAAATAAAAATAGCCTGGGTAAAGAGTGTGGAGGATATTGAGATAAAGGATTAAGAGAACTGCACACAACTGTTCCCATCATTCCATTTGAAAACACCCACAGAGGCCAAAAAAGCAAACATTCTTTCAACAAAAAGCAATAGTTTCTAGCTAGTGACAAATTCTTGCTCACAGAGAAAAACTTAAAAGTGTCCACATGAGATTGTTCACTGCCTCAGTGAGTTGCAAAGTATTGCTCATTGATAGGGCCATTGTGAATTGGCAATGGGCCAAGACAATTGGCTATGCCTATCACCTGGAGGCCACTTGAGTGTTACAAGAACAGCAGCCCTGATGTTTCTGGATTCCTACCGCATGGTGCAGCCATAAATGGGTAGCGATGAATTAGATGAAACATGTTTTATAGGCTAGCTTCATTTGGCCATGTTTGTAGAGAACAGCCACAGGAGTATTGAATGAAAAAATACCTACCACAGACAGTACTTACTGCATGATGTCTATGAAGTTAGAATTATCAAAAAAAAAATACTGGCTTAAAATAATTTTTAAATGTCTTAATAGTTTTATATTCTGATCACACATTATGTAAGATTTACTGATACAGTTCACAGAAGAGTTGTTGTGTGCTAAAAGTTGCTACAAATCACATATACATAGCTTGATTACATTAAATTGCCAATATTCTTTTAAGGGCAAAATATATAATTCAGAACAATATGCAAGTCTGTACCTCTAATCATCTCTTTCATATGATGCATCAAAATTTATTCACAACTAAAATGTTCTGTTTCTATTCAAAAAGAGGTTCAACTGCATTTTACCACCTTAGTAAGATAAAATGATCTGTCAAACTAAGTGGACATATACTGAAACAAAGTTCTAAGGGTCTCCTGGAGAAATTTTTCTTCTAAGAAAAAAAAAAACAGAGTTTCAAAGATTTGACAAGACATAGCTTCTAAGAAATATTCCTCACATGTGTTAATTTGAACAAATAATTGGGGAATTTATATGCAAACAGAAAAAATCTATGATCTATATCAATAAAACAAAGTATTTTCAGATGTCCCAAATATAAATAAGACTGAGGCATTTATTATTGAAATATGGCAAAGATTACATTTTCAACACTTTGTGTACTATGTGATAATTTGAAATTCTTCAAGAAAAACATTAGCTTTTAAGAATCAAATTGGAATGTAAAAGTTGTTATACACATGATTATTTTGTAATTTTTAATACTAATATGAAATATTACAAGCTTGTTATAACTTGCAATTTTTCCAACTATCAAAGAAAGCATTTCTTAATTGAGACACACCTGATTATTTACAAATAGAGGGCAAAATATTAACTTGAATTTTTGGATAATAGGCTACAGTTAATATTAATGAGCAAATCCTGAGGGTCTTAGTAGAAAAAAAAATTAAATGCTTTATTTATGCTTAATAGTAAACCTGAGATTTACTTTATCCTTGAGTAAAAGGCACACAAGTCAATGTGGAAAGAAAGGAAATACAAAGGAAGGGTTGAAAGTACCCAAACGATTCATTAGACACATCTATCAACATCATGGTTTTTCTTTCTGAAACAACATTCCTTTGCTTCAAACACTGTCTGTATGCAAACCTTTAGACTTTATACCTAGATATCACTGATTGATGAAGACTGTAATCAAAAGTAAAACTTTTGTATAGATCAAGAAGCAAAATAATTCGTTGACAAATATCAAAATAAGTTCATCTGAATATGTGTGATACTTAAATCCAGCAATTAATTTTATTAATGCTTTAAAATAACAACAAATACAATAAGAATAATGAAAGGCAGAACTAGAATATATACTCAGTCAATTGGGTATGTTGTAGGTTTTATATTTTTCTTTTATAATAAACTTGTGGAGCCAGGCATGGTGGCACACACCTATAATCCCAGAGGCTTGGGAGGTTGAGGCAGGAGGATCTCAAGTTCAAAGCAAGCGTCAGCAACAGAGAGGCACTAAGTAACTCAGTGAGACCCTGTCTCTAAATAAAATACAAAATAGGGCTGGGAATATGGCTAAGTGGTTGAGTGCCTCTGAGTTCAATCCCCAGTGCCAAAATCATCATCATCATAATAAACCTGTGGAGTACTTAGTTGCTATTAAAGCATCTAGCCAAAAAAGTAATCAAAAACATATTGAGAGATAATTTTTTTGTAATTTCCAAAAAGTGAACAATGTTTCAATGGTTTTACTTGTTATTAGCAAAGGAAGTCATTCAGGACTTTTCTCTGATGACATTGAGTACAATGCCATCATCTAACTACTCCTTCATATCTGATAACATTTAAATTGCATCTTCTTAAAAATATTGTAGTCTCTATTAAGGGGATAAAAGGGAATTTACCTTCTTGAGATCGCCACATAACCTGGCCTGGTATTTTATGTAAATTATTCTACCTAATACTCCAGAAACCCTTTAGGGAGGCAAGAATTATTAGTTCTATGTTTACTTACTGGAAACTTCAGCTCACAGTCTGATAATGGGATGAGTCTGTCTTTACACACGAGGATCTTTTTTTACTTTCTCTCATTTCTACCTTCTGTTGCTTGGATGACTCCTTCTTATTCTTGATGTCAATGATGTCTATTTCTGTCACATGATTTACCAAAAGTATTTAGCTCATTGTCCTTGGAACACCTTGAGGTCCTGTAGACAGGACTGTGGCCATCCCGCCTCTGGGTGTCTTGCCAAAAGCCCGGTACATGGTAAATATTCATCAAATGTCAACAGAACTAACGAAATCCTCTTCCTCCACCTTTCCTTCCCTTTATCAAAACCAGTGTTGGATCTCACTTGACTATATACGTCTTTCATTACATTTGATTTTCACCTCAAAAATTAGACATGACACATAAATACAAAGTAATGGCAGAGAGTGATGTTTCTTGGAGCCTCACTATGATGCCAAAGAAGACTAACGTAGTTCACTGACTTTAAATTATTTCTATTATAAGGACTGACAGCAATGAATACAACCACTGAGGTTTGTAAAGGCATGGATCTACAGCATAAATAGGGGAGTATTAGGAAAAATAAGCATTTAATGGTAAATAAGCATTAATGCTTTTAAAAAGACTGCTTTTTATTTAGGTAACAGAAAATATGCAGAGGGGATAAACACCTGAGCTTAGTTGGGAGAGACCTATTACTGGAGGTAGTGGAGACAGATGTGAGAGGGCAACAGCGATAGCTGGTCATGCTTTTCTCCCTGGTACAAGGGAATATTTCCAACTCTGGAGAAAATACCCTGAGAGTCCCTCTATTTGCTTACAGAGCAGCTGCAAGTGACCTACAATAAAGTGGTAAATTCTGTCTAGATCAGACATTCTAATCCTGTACTCCCTTTTGGGCTGGAAAGAAAGCATAGAAATGTTTCTTCCCCAAGGCAAGTGAGAGGAAAAAATTCCTTCCTCTGCCCAAGGTAGTAAATATTTGAGGAAGTTTAGCAGCAAATTGATTTTTTAAACAAACAAAAACAAACAGCCTTTCTATGCACTGCTCAGGGTCCCTTGAGGTATGTAAGCAGGTTAGTGGATGCTATCCCAGAATATGGGGGAAAAAAGAAATCTTAGTTTCTCTGTCTCACTCCCTTCTCCAAACTGAAATTTGTTTCAGGGAACCCTGGAGACAAAACAACCAAATTCACAGCCACCATCGCCCAAGGACAAGCATATTCTAGTCTCAGTAGAAAATTTCCTAATACTCTGAACTCCCTCTGGAGAAGCAGCTGTAATGAGTGGGAGCAATCTTATTCCACACCAGAAATTTCCACTTGCTCAATAAATGTGAACTTCATTAGCCAATTACAATAGATGAGAGGGCACCCAAATTATGGTTTTTACTACAATTAGCTTATTGCATGGCCATAACATATTTTGGTTGTAGCACATTATATTGGAATAGAAATGAAAGTTTTTTATCATTCAGAAATACCATAAAACTACTTTCAATATGATTTTAACACAAAATGGGCAATTATCATTATAACTGAGAGCAGGCACATGAACATAAAGGGTGTCTTTTGAAAAATACTAGATATAAAACTTTATAGGAGCCATTAATAGCATTTATATGTATTGCAACTCTAGGTCAAATGCATACTGGATATGGATCACCCTAGAAATACTGATTGTCAAAATAACTGTTTGCTCTTATTTAATCTGTGATATTAATAATATCCACTGAGAGTCAAACTTTTAATGTTTTATTTCAAGGACAGTAAGTGAGCATATAGGATGATAATTAAAGGTGTGTTTCATGGTTTATACTCATACATATCTTCAGGCCTGAAAAGAAAGTGTCCCAAACCAGGCAGGGTGAGGCTTGCCTGTAGTCCTAATGCATTGGGAGGCTGAAGCAGGAGGATCCCTTGAGCCCAGGACTTTGTCAGCATGCTGGGTTCCCATTTCACAAAGAAAACAAACAAACCAAATCAAAACACCAGAAAAACAAAAAAAGTCAACTGTTTTAATAAATTTCAGAATTTATAAACCACTACTGATCAGCATTAATAGATGCTGAACTGAATAGCTGTGACTATTCTGATTCCTTTTTAAGTATCAAAATGAGATTTTCATATATCAGCTATATCCCAACTTATTAATTTTAATAAAATGAATTCAATTAATTAGCACAGTATAACAATGAAAGAAAAAAGATGTGGACAGAAAGAAGTGAAAGCCCTAGTGACTTAAAAATTCTATCAGGAAAGTTAATAGCAATACATGGTATAAATACTGAGTAGGGTTTTATGTACTAAGCTTCTTGTACAGTATGTTGTATTTAATCCTCATAATACCTATGAGACAGATATATTAGTATTTTTATTTTACCATAGAGACAGAGATATTTGTCCATGCTCTCAGAGCTGGTAAGGAATAGAATAAGGCTTCAACTCCTATTAATATGATAGATCATGGGTACTTCCTAATTTTGTTACATAACCTACTCTGGATGTAGAAAAAAGTGGTCTTTATTAGGTATTACAAGGGAGCAACATGGAAACAAGGAACAGTGGGTATATCCAGAATTAAGCTCTACCAACACAGGTCATCATCTTCTGCCATTTGAATCATTCTACTTGTATCATCCAGCTTTGGATCTTCTAGTCCCAGCAATGCCAGCCATTAAAAACTTCATTGTCAACCAGTTATGAGTGATTTCTGTGCACATAAGCAATTGATTGGATTCCTATTATGTACTCTTTGATAGGTTTATATCTTATCCCTTCAAAATCACTACAATCAATAATGTCTGAAACTCAATAAATGTGTGTTCTTCTGATCTCAGGGGATGTTAGTATGTGCCTTTAGGTTAGTTTACTTTCTCCTTCAAGTGTTTTAATTTGGTTTGATATTTTATACTTTCATCTGTTCAGCCCAACAATCTTGCTGAATTCTCTGCAATTCATTCTCCAGCTCTGCACAGTATTCCCATTCCTCCCTTAATTTAGGTCAGAGATATCTTCTTAGAAAACAAAGCCAAATTCAGTCTCACAATACTATCAACACCTTTATCCATTCTTTTCTCCACTTATAACATCAAGTTTTGCTTTTTGCCTATGAAAGATGTGTTTTCCCTTCTCTCATTTACATCATTCTCTTGGGAGAAGAGAAAAGGAAATCAAAGGACATGGACAGGAGGTCATTAGGGAAAAGCTCATCCTCCCCCCTAGACCACTTCCTTCCACACATCTACCTCCACCACCTCCCACTTCCAGCTCACAGAAGCTGCCCATAGCAGACACCATTCAAAGAGATTTCTTCTATTCTGTTGCTTTCTTACTAGAAATCGGCCCTAACAAGGCAAAGCTGACACAAAAAGATCATCCCAAACTTTTTAAAAATTTTTTTTCAGTCCATAGAAAATGAGTGCTTTTTTTTTTAATCTTTTTTACCCTTTGACTTTTTTGGATGTCTCTGGAAATATTTTAAGTTTAAAAAAAGTCCAGTAGAAATTTTTAAGTCAACATTTTACTTTATTGTTAGGTCTTCCCTAAAGCAGTCTCTTCCATTGCTTTGGAATTTTCATTATGCTTCAGGATTTCTCCAATTATCCTTCTCATATCCTTCCATGCTTCTCTTCCCCTCCTTGGCCTCTATTTCTCAGAGTAATTCTACTCTTCCAGAACAATCTCTACGTACCCTATCTCATTCTTACCTGTGGCTCTAAATGTCATCTCTATATCATTGACTTCATTTGGCAAGACCAGATGTCAAGCACAGAACCCTTCAGGAACTGCAGGCATCAAGTATCTAAGTATTCATTAAATATCTGTTATGGAACTTGTAATTGTACAATTTTAAAGTACATGAAATAAAACAAATGGATATTCCTCTCATAAAAATTGACTGAAATTAGTTTTTTTAATAGTGGCACTGGGGTTGGAATCCAGGTCCATGCACATACCAGATAAACTCTCACACTGAGGTACATCACCATGCTTTTTTAATTTTATTTTTTAGGCAAAATCTTATTGACTTTCCCAGGTTATCCTTGAATTTGTGAACCTCCTGTCTCAACCTCCCAAGCATTTGGGATTGTGGGCATGAGCCACCACATCCAGCAGTCTCATTTCTTTAAAAACATTGAAGGAATTTCACTTTATTACTATAAATGATGTAATCTATTTGAACCTTGTATTTAAAGCATACAATGTGTATGCACATGGAAGCATTTTAAGTATCTTTTAAGTTTATGATTTTGGAAGATGGTATAGTTACATTTCACAAAATGTTATTTTACTATGTGAAGTTCAACTGGTAACCTTGAAACCAACTTTGATGTTTTATTGGTGATATATTATGAGCTTGCCCAAATTTTAGCCAATATCTATCTACATGATCAAAATTTTGGTGGCAAACTGGTCCTCCTAGAGGATACCAGACTGAGAGAGCAGTATGGGAACTCCTTGTCTCACACACAACATCTTTGATTACATTGAAGTCTGACTATCAGCAACAAGGTATGAATTCTGAACTTGGGATTATAGTGTTAGCTGTTATACTTTTTACAAACTAAAGGTTTCTGGCAATCCTGCATTGGTGCCACATTTTCTAACAGCATGTTCCCACTTCATGTCTCTGTCACATTTGGTAATTCTCACAATATTTCAAAATTATTTTTTATGCTCTCTACATGGTGATCTGGGATTAGGGATCTTTGATGTGGTAATGGTTTTGGAACACCAGGAACTGTGCTTATGCATAAGATGGCAAGATAAACTGATAAATGTTGTGTGTGTTCTGACTGCTCCATGAATGGCCATTCCTCCTTCCATATCCACCTCTTCAGGCCTCCCTGTTCTTGAGGAACAACACTAATAAAATCTGGCCAATTAACAACCATACATTGGCCTCAAAGTATCCAATTAAAAGGAAGAATTGTACATCCCTTACTTTATATGAAAAGCTAGAAATGATTGAGTTTGGTAAGGAAAACATTAACCAAGTTATGAATGCCAAGAGGTTCTTGAAGGAAATTAAAAGTACTATTCTAGTGAACATATATATGATAATAAAACAAATGGCCTTATTTCTGATAAAGTTTTAGGGATCTAGACAGAAGATCAAACCAGCCACAACATTCTGCTAAGCTAAAATCTCATCCAGTGTGAGGCCCTAGCTGTCTTCAATTAAGACTTAGGTGAAAAAGCTGCAAAAGAAGTGTTTGAAGCTAGCAGAGCTTGAGTCATGGAGTTTCCAAAAAGAAGGTCTTCAGACCACTGAAGTACAGGTGCTAATGGAGAAGGTATAGGCAGTTATTCAGAAGACCCTGTTAAGGTGACTGATGAGAGTGGCCACACTAAACAGATTTTCAATGTAAATAAAACAGACTTACATTGGAAGAAGATGCCATCTAAGGCTTTCATAACTAGAGAGAAGTCAATGTCTGGCTTCAAAACTGTCAAGAGACAAGTTAACTCTTTTTTAAAGACTGATGCAGCCAGGTACAGTGGCACACATCTGTAATTATAGCTACCCAGGACACTGAGGAAGAATGGCAAAGTTGAGGCCAGCCTGGGTGACTTAGACTATCTTAAAATAAACAAAAAGGACTGGGGATTTAGTACAGCGGTAAAGCTCCCCTGAGCATTCCCCAGTACCTCAAAACAAACAAACAAGCAAGCAAACAAACAAACAGACAAACAAAGGACTAATGCAGTTGATGACTTTTTGCAAAGCCAATGCTCATTTGCCATTTCAAAAAAATTCGAGAGCCCCTTGAAACTTTTATTAAATCTATGCCAGTTATCTACAAATGTAACAAAGCCTGGATGACAGTACATCTGTTTACAACACGGTTTACTGAATATTTTAAGCCCACTGTTGAGAATTATTGCTCAGAAAAAAAAAATGATTCTTTTCAAAATATTAGTGCTCACTCACCTGGTCAAGAAAGACTCACATGGAGATGTTACACTGAGATTTATGTTATTTTTATGCCTCCTAACAAAATATTCAATTTGTAGCTCATGGATCAAGGAGTAATTTCAACTCTCAAGTTTTATTATTTAAGAAACATATTTCATAAGGCTATAGTTGGCACAGAGAGTTATTTCTCTGGTGAATTTGGACAAAATAAATTGAGAAACTTCTGGAAAGGATTTACCATTCTAGATGCCATTAGGTACATTTGTGATTCGGGAAACAGGTAACAATATCAACATTTACAGGGATTTGGAAAATGTTGACTCCAACCCTCATGGATGACTTTGAAGAATTAAAGACTACAGATCACAAACAGTGACAGATTTGGTGACAACAGCAGAGACTAGAATTACAAGTGGGGCCTGAAGATATGAACAACTTCTTATAATCTTAAGAAAAAAAAAACTTCTAGCAGGAGAAGAATTGCTTCTTCCAAATGAGCAAGGGGAAAAGTCTCTTGAGAGGAAATCTACTTCTGGTGATGAGGCCTTCAACATTGTTAAAATGACTGCAAAGGATTCAGAATGTGACAAACTTATTTGATAAGGCAGAGGCAGAATTTGAGAAGACAGATTTCAATTCTGAGAGAAGTTCCATGAATAAAATTCTGTCCAACAACACTGAATGCTACAGGGACGTCTTTTGTGAAAGGAGGAGTCAATCAACACCACAAACGTCACTGTTGCTTCATTTTAAGAAGTTGCCACAGCCACCGGACCTTCAGCAACCACATTCATCAGTCGGCAACTGTCAAGACCCAAGCAAGACCCTCCACCAGTGGAAAGGCTATATGACACACTGAAGGCTCACGTGATCATAACACTTCAGCAATAAAGTACTTTTAAATTGAGGAATGCACACTATTTTCAGATATTGTACTGTTGCACACTTAGTATTTACTATGATTCATGTAACCATGATTTTTATATGCCTGGGGAAACCAAAAACTTCATGTGACAAGCTTTTTGTTTTACTGCAGTGTTTTACAATAAGAAGCATCCTTAGGAACCTGCAATTTCTCTGAGCTGTGAATATAGTTAGAATGGTTGTAGTTCAGCTTCTGAATCAAAAACAGGAGACGCAAAAACTATATCAAACATTTGGGATGATTATAGGCCCACAGGAGTATAGAGGAAAGTGAGCTACCATCAATGTCAGTCAACACCTTAGTCTCCACACCAAACCCTTATGGCAGCATTGAAAATATCAACATGGGCATGAACAATCCTTTCCACAACAGCACTCGTCTTCAAAACTTAATGATATCTCCTAAAAAAGATGGACTCTCCAAATGTGAAGTTGGTGTTTAATTGTTCTCATGATAAGTTTAAATAGCAAAGGATGTAAGTTGTGGCATGCTAAAAATAATGTTATTTTGGAAAAATGTTGTTATTCTTTCAATTCAGATCAGAAGTTTTTTCGTTCAAAGGTGTTATTTAATTCAGATCTACTATATTCTCTTTTAAACAATTAGAATAATTTTAGGAACACAAAATACACGTGAACACAATATGAAGTAACTGTTGTGGTTTTGTGTAGTGGATTTTAAACTTGTATGTATGTCTCTGGGTTACATGAAAAAGACAGTGATCTTTTATCAAAAACTATTTTGATCATATATTGGCTGACAACTCAGTTAGACCCCTCTGTAATTTTGCTTAGAGAGTTATAAGCTATCTAACTTGAAAATGGATTTGTTATCCAGTCATCAGAGTCATTCTACTTGTCAATGCTAGAACCAAACAATTCCTTTCTATCTCCCTCTGTATCCTCAAAGCTAGTAGAGTCCACATTACAGTAAAAAATTTTCATGTGGCCCCAGAGATACACATACACGAATTTACAATCTACTATACAAAACCACAACAGTTACTTCATATTATGTTCATGTGTTTAGTTTTCCTAAAATTATTTTAGTAGTTTAAAAGAGAATATAGTAGATTTGATAACACCTTTACATAAAAACCCTCCTCCCAAGGATCTTCTTGTTAGCAGGAAAAAAACAAACAAACATACATACAACCACACTTATGTTTCAAGTATCCATAGCAATTAATTCAGTTTAAATACAAACTATATGCAAGGACCTTCCAAAGAATGCCATGATTTATTTTCTCAGCCAAGATTGTATTATCCAAAGATTACAAGGCATTATCAGTACTGCCTTTTAGTCCATTCATTTATAATTTTCAAAAAGCAAGTAGACTAATTTCCTTCTGGGTTCTAAGAAATAGAAAATTGGCCCAAACATAAACAACTCTCCTGACTATAAACATCAAAAAACATCCTGAAGTGTCAGGAGACATTCTTCAGAAGCAGCTGAGCACCAGAAGCACTGGCTGAGCAACTTTACAGCTTTTGGATCCTGAAGCTGAGGCTCTTCCTGGTCTTGGTAAATTCCTGGAGCTGAGACACTGATATGCTCACTACCAACAAAATCTGAGAGTACAAATGAGCTGCTATCTGCATCTCATGTTCAACAACAGCCTCCTCTCACACTCCAAAACCAAACAAAACAAAAAAAAATAACTTTGTACCAATTTTTTATTTGTGAAACAGAGCTCCTTATGATGATTTACTTTAGCATACATTTAGCATAAGACTAATATGAGAAATTTTAATTATTAAGAATGAAAAAGAAAGAAAATAAGATATAAAAGCATATATAGTCTTTCCAGGTCACTAAAATTATAAAATTAAAAAAAGTTTGCATTTTTAATTTATGAGTTTATATCTTCCTAAGCATTCTTCTATTAAGAAATAAATCAAGGCTGATTCATCTTCAATCAATAATTTTACTCACTATACTAAATATAATGATTCTTTTGTTTTATTTAAAATCACCTTAAAATGTGACACAATTCTTTCACCATTCTTACATACTGGGGTAGGCAGAATTCTATGATAATTCTTAGCGACCCACATCTTTTTATACCACCTTTGGTATGACAGACACCTATGAATATGGTGTGCCAGCCCTCTCATGAGTTGGTTACATGCTACAGCTGGTTCAATGTGGGTTTTCTGTAATCACAAAAGGGACAGAGAAAAAAAGGAGGGAGAGTGATTCAACATGAGGAAAACTGTCAGTGTCTATGGAAATGGCAGGAGCCACAAGACAGGAATGCAGGTTGCTCCAAAATGCTGAGCTAATAGCCCCAAAAAGCCAGAAAGAAAATAAAAACCTGAGCCCTGCAATTGCAAGAACAGTCACAGGAGCTTGGAAGAGAACACTGAATTCCAGATAACAGTACATCCAGGCCTTGATTTAGCCTTGGTAGGCCCTGAGCAGAGAAACCACCCTCTATCGGACAAGACTTCTTACCTGCAGAATGGATGGTGAAAGATACCAAGTTTATAATAACTTATCATGTATCAACTGAAAATTATGTGCATCCCACTGATCATTAGACAAATTCCAACACCTTCAAAATGTTTGAAATGCCACTATCCTTCTACCTGTCTGATTTAGTTGGGGTTCTGATGGGAACAAGACAAATAAATGTCTATAGAAGTCTAAGTGGGGACTTATTAGGTTGGCTTACTTGATCTGAGGCTGGAGAGTCCCACTGCGGCCATCCCTTGGTAGCTACTCAGTCCATGAATCTGGAGCCTCAGAACAAGACAGATGAATAACACGGCCCCAGTACAAGGCCGAAAACGTGGGATCTTCCTGGAGAGTCACTGGAATGAAACTGCATTCAAAGACTAAAGAATGTGGAGTTGCACCGCCACAGAAAAGGGTGGCAGCAAGAAACGCACCACTCAAGGGAACCCACATCACGTGTGCGTGTGCGTGCATGCTTCCTCTTCTTCCACTTTTTGTACCACCTGGGCCTCCAGCCTGTTGGAGGAAGCTCCCCACATCATGGGTGGGTCTTACTTTCTGGGTTCGCTGAACTGTATGCCCATTATCTCCAGAAACACCAATCCAGACACCCAGAAGCATTTCACCAATTCTCTAAGTGTCTCTCAATCTAGTCAAGTTGCAACCAAGAATCAAAGATTCCATTTTCACTCAGTACCTGACACTATTTAAGCGGCCCAACCCTAGACAACCTCACCAACAGAGCAGTCAGTGATGAGGCCTGTCATTCATAATTCTTGACTGAGTTCCTTGGAGTTATCCATTTGAGTCAAGTTGCTCCTGATTATTTGTTTCAGCCAAGCAACTTAGCTTACACAACGAAAATGTGAAACCTAGGCTTAAACGTCCTACAGCTCTGAGGTTTCCAGTCTCACTTGCACATGGGGATCACCTGGGAGCATTAAATCATTTAATGTCCAGGTCCTTATGCTAAAGATAATTATCTAATTAGCTTGAAGTGGGGTCTAAGCATCATTTTTTTAAATCTCTCCAGGTAATTCTAACACAGTGCCAAAGTTGGCAGTCATCAATCCAAAGTTAGTTCTTATCTTTGAAAAATATTACAGGATTACAGTACGGTAAGCAACAGGAACAAGAAACATAGCTGATTTGGAGGTCCAGGATTCCTACTTGGGCAGGGAGGGCCAAGGTGGAATAGCTGAAACAACTCAATGTTTAACAGCTGTGTAGGTACAAATATTACTGTGGACCCTTCTACACTAGGAGTCTCATTTTAAAAGATTTGCACGATTGCTTTATTTAATATTTCTTATGTAGTCTATTTAAAAGAAGCATTTTCATTTCCTAAAAGCATTGGTTTTATAACTGTCTTTCAATGTAGCTTTATAAATGCATAGAAACACACACACATACACACACACTTTTTTGAGATGAGTCTCAGTATGTTGCCCAGGTTGGACTCAAACTCCTGGGCTCAAGTAATCCTCCCTCCTCAGCCTCCTGAGTAGCTGGAACTACAAGTGCCTGCCATCCTGCTTGTGCACTTAAAATATTACCCGTTTGTTTTATACTTCAACTTGGTTGTTCTCAACTGCTTTTGTTTTTTCTCATTACTTTTCTGTGGACTATTTAAAGTGTTTCCTTATTTTTTTCCCTTGGCTTGTGATAAAATTAGCTACTTTCTTGATTTACTGACATGTTAGGGGGGATATCTTTATTGACAAAAAAGTTAAATTTATAAAACTGAAAGTAAATGTGCATGTACAATTCCAACCCCAAAGGTAACAATACACACTTATACTCTGATTCATCACACGTAGCTTTTTCAGTTCTTGCCTATCTTATTTTGTTCCTACCTCTATTCTTAGATGCTCTTCTTTCAGTGTGGCACAATTTGTTTCTTGGTGAATTCTTCCTTAGAGCTTTTTTCAGAGAAAACGCTAGTTTTTCAAAAATGTCTTTCCGAATGTCTAGAATGGGGTTTCCCACCCATGTGCAAATCTTGCAAGCTCAATTAAAACCAAACATGCTATAATACAACACAGCACATTTTCATTAACTGTTTAATGGCTCCCTTTATAACTGTGTTGTGTGCTTAGTGCAAAAAGGCCTCATCAAACACTCAATGGATGAAGAAATTCTAATAGTATGATATGGATCTGTGAAACTATTCACACTTTGAATGGTTTTATTTACACATGGGATTATACCACATATACTGTGTTTATTTTTTCACTCAACAGTATGACATGTTTCTTTCCACATTGCTACATGTAGACCTATCACATTCTTTAACATTATAGAATTTCATTTTTTAAATTGTGACTTTAATGTGTTAAACAATTATCTTCATATAATTAATTATTTACCAGAAGAACTCATGCTGCAGTCAGCATCCCTGTACATACATATTTTTCATCCATATATTTACTTTCTCAAAATCCTTGAGTACACTGCCCTGAAAGATTTGTTATTTTATTTTATTTTATTTATTTATTTTTTTGCAACACTAGGGATTGAACCCATGGTTGTTCTACCATTGTGCTGCATTCACAGCCCTTTATACACTTTATTTTGAACAGGGTCTCACTAAATTGCCCAGGTGGGCCATAAATTTACCATCCTCCTGAATCAGCCTTTAGAGTCACTGGGATTATAGGCATGTGCCACTGTGGCTTGTTGTTCTTTTTATTTTGCTTATTAAATATTATTCTTATATGTTTATTATAAATACCCATCTATATTTATCTTAATTAATACATGTATCAACTGCTGTGAATCATTTGCTAAGGACCAAAAGGATTCATATCATAAACTGTGGAAATTGAATAATGCAAAATAGTTCCCTAGGTTAAAGATTTTAAATTTTAACTCATGTAGCTCATTGACGGAAGATAAATCAATACTAACAGTTTTCCTGAGGAGTTACCTGGCTTAACCTAAACCCATCACAGCACAAAACCTCACAGGATCTAATAACAGCTTTTATGTGTAAGAGGCAAGCAGTTTCAGAAAAACATGTACAAATGAAGAAGACAGGCCCAATACCATTTTTTCTTCTTGATATTACAGAATGGATCAATGTTACATTTAGAATCACAGTAAGGTGTATTTATACCTATCTGAAGTTATAAAGAGTATACCACATCACACAATTTTCAAAGCCTTGACTATCCCTAGAACTACAAGCCCTACTAGAAAAAGCAGGAACTAAAGAATTAATAGGAATAACAACAACAATAACAGTAATAGCACAACCTGTGCCTTCACTAACACAGTAATGAATGGAAAGACTCTGATGAAATACTAGTTCATTTAATTCTTACTATCAGCAAGTTTATAAAAATAAATAAAACAGGAACAGTCATTGGATAACATTTCCAGAATTCAATTTATTAAGACTCTCCTGACACTTATACTATGGTTAGAAAAAAAATATCCTCATCTACTTGTCCTAACTTGATTGAGGATAGGAAATACCAAATGATAGATATTTAGGTTGAAGTCAAGACGACAAATATTTAATAATTAGACAAAAGGTGGATGAATAATGGGAAATAGAACATATTAGGAAATATTTAGACATCACTCACTTTAGAAGTTAAGATTTTAAGACAGGTGATATGGGAAAACATGAACAGATGTAACATGCTTATTATATGAGATGTGATCACAGACAAAAGAAATCCTGCTTTCTCACTCTCATGCACACGTATCCACAGACAGAATTATATGACTGGAAGGACCTTGAATTCTGTTTGGTTCGAGATCGATAACAATCCCTCATCAGAGTTCCATCTAGCTGTGATGACCCAAGGCCATGTGACTGAGTCATGTCCCCTAGTGACAGAAGTTCACTGCTCACCAGGCAGCCAGTTCCTTCCAGACATGGCCACAACAATGTCAGAGAGCCCGTTTGGCTCCTTGCTGGACATCTCAATAAGAAAATCCCACAAGCATTTCCAAATCAATCTATCCAAATTCAAACTCATTTTATTCCTTGCTGCAAAATTGCTTCCTTTCCCAAATTGTCCCTGTCACAGTTAATAGACCTACAACTCAGCCAAGCTAGATTTTTTGGCATTATCTTTTATCCACTCTCTTCCCTACTCCCACAGCCTGGCAAAAACAAGCACTGAATAACAACATGTAGAGGAAAATAAGAGAGAAAAGGAAAAAAAAACAGAGGAAAGTAAGGAGAAATGGGACCAGTTAGGAGAGAGATGGAGAGGATGAGGGAATTTCTTTCAATTGTGTAACTAAATTGAGGCTCAAGATCATTTTTTCTTAGGCATTTTGATAGAGCTAGCCCTTGGCCATGCATTTCTATTTTTAATTAGATTACTTCAATAGCCATCTGAAGTATCCTGCCACCTCACAACCATTCTTTATCTCTCAAAAGTATTATCATGCTACCAAACTTACCTTCTTGTTACAGTATCTTTTTTTTTCCCCCAGTTATGGTCAAGTCTTCTCTAGAAATAAATTTAATGGATTCTGGTATTCATAAATAATATTCAAACTTAACTTAATTTGGGCTCTTAAAATTCTGTTGTTGATATGTTTCTATGTTTCTATTTTTTCAGTTCCCAAGTCAATAACCAAATCCTTTCCCTATTTCCATATACGCTAAAGTCGCAGAGAGGTACAAGTACAATGGAATAGGTACCCTTGCCACATTCCTTTCTGTTGAGTTTCCAAGAGGAAATATAATAATCCAATTATGTCTCATCTAAATCTTTTGCATTTAAATCCCCCTTAATACCCAACCTAAAAGTCAACTTTTCCATATCCCCCTCTTTGACACTTTCTGAATTAAGAAATACCACCTCTTTGTGTGTCTACAGAATTGTCTTAAGTCTATTACAGTATCAATTTGAATCTGAAAATGATAAATACAATATTAATACAAGCACATATTTTTATATCTCTAGGGTATTGGCTTTTGAAGGTTAACTGGGGTCTTCCCATCTATGTATTTCAAGGTCCTATACTCAGATCAGAGCCAACAATTTATAAGTCTCAGCTTTATTGACAGTAACCTGGATATTTTTTCTAAAACAAAAAAAAATATTATACAACACTCATATTTTTGCTAGATTTAACCTAAATAAAACAAAATGTTACCATCTTATAAAATGGTTACATCAATTTAACTTTACCCTGAATACAATATTGCCAAGTATTTTTAATCAGCACTCCCAAATCACTTGGATATTTACTGATCAACTTCAATAAATACTATGTGATTTATACTGATCTGGATTCCCTAAAACTCCCTTTCCCTCCTCCTGCTCCCTCTGCCTATCCCCCATCTCTTTCCCATTCTCATCTCTGGAAAATCCTGGCATTTTAATCTTCATTTAGTCCACTGCTCTCAATGTTCAATATCAATAAATCAAATTTGGATAATATTCCACTCTCCTGTAACTTTATTTGCCTTACCATTGAAGAGGCATGAATCAACTGCTCTAAGAGACGTACATGGGAGATGACTGCACAGGCCATACTGCAGAGTGGCTTGCTCTCTCTTCTCTTGCTCATGATGACAATAAACTGGGTCTGTATATGTGATGGACCCAAAGTGACACTAACAAGGGAACCCCTACAGGGAAGTCTGCATCCACTGAGGACCTATGCTTGTCCGGAAGTCAGCTTATGGGGCATGCAGATGTGCAAGAGGTCCCTGGAAAACGTTTTATTTTTCAAGGCTGAATGGTTCTCTACATTATCAGAATTATTCTGGTCTAGATATAATGCCCACTACTAGAAAGCACCATTCCTTTAGCACTGACTAAATTAAAACATTTGCGTACACAATATGAGATTCATAGGGTAAAATGTTATTCACTTTAAAGACAGAATCTTCTTCACATAGCATGTACAACTTGTACAAAAAGAAACATGAGAAGAAGGAAAAGCATGTGCACGTGTGCATGCGCGCGCGCACACACACACACAAACATACACACACACACACACAAAGATAACTGAAAAACACGTGGAACACTCTCTCTCAATTCTTCTTAAATCCCAGCTCAGCATTGTGAAAGTCGGTTAAGGTATCAGAATTTCTACAGAAAATTGGTATCCATGAAGTATCATTTAAATAATTAAACAGATCTGACATTATCATTCAAAAGCCTTTGCCCCTCAAAGATAAGACGATCATTTTAGTATTCAGATCACGTTTGGAAGTTAACTTCATTGCCCAAACGTCAGAATGCCTTCTATTTTGTAATTCTAACATTGCATTACTCTTGGGCATTAGTGACATGGTATAAACTGCTGGCATTTACAGAGTACTTAGCAGTGAAACCAGTAAATCAAGACGACGTTTCAGCCATGCTTAGGTTTTAAACCTCTACCTCGCTAACCCTGTGTCCCAGCCATTAGTAATGTATAATTGAAATCTTAATTTTCACTGACTTGGGCAGAGTTAAGCCACTTCAGGAAACAATAATGCTATCTGACATGCATGACCTTTTTGATAAAAATAACTTGTCACTTTACAAAATGCCCCTTCCATATCTCATTAGCAGCTTCAGAGACTCCCATCTTCAAAAAGGACATTTATTTCAGGAGATGCCTGGAAAGTCTTCTTTATTCTTGGAGGTGTTACTAGAACAATAAAGTATTTATCTGAATGTCATGATTAACAAGAACTTCAGCTTCTATAATGAAACATACTGGAAACTTAAGACCAATTATAAAAGCAAACCCAAGGTTACAAAAAGTCTATATGAAGATCAAATTCAAATATATTCCCAAATTATTAAGAGCTCTCTGGCTAGGCAAATGTTCACAAACTAATGAGACCAATCACTGTCTAATACCTGTATCGAAATGTTGACTAACTAGCCATTCTGTAGATATTTGTAGGAGGTAATTAGATGACATTTAAGTCCACAGAGAGAAAAAGGAGAGAGAAAACAATAACAGATACAAACAAGAGCTATTTTCTCTGCTCAGGTCTCATTGTCTTGTTCTCATTTCCCATTCAAACTAGAGTGGAGCTCAGATGGATTTTAAGTAGACACAAAGAACTGAAACCTCATTCTGTAAAGCAACTCTTGAATTAACTGAGCTTTCTGAAAGGTATGGGGCAATTAGAACCGAAATTGACCCACAGTACAGATGAAGAATAAAGCAATGCTATGCAATGGGATACTACTTTTTAATTATATTTGTATGGTCCTAGTCCATTGCTGACTTCCTTAAACGGAAACCAAGGAAATGGCCAGTGGGATAATTCTCTCCAATGCCAGATGTCACAAATAGAGGATTTGGGCCCTGGCATTATTAGTGTCTAAGAGAAGTGATTATTTTCAAATTGCTCAGAATACTGATGAAGTCTGTGATATACTATGGACCAACCTGTGTTGTGGAAGGCAAACAGGCCAGAAATATAGGATGTCTGCACATATGCTACACATGCACAATCTACAACCCAGCTGCCCCGAGTGATCAGACAACAGTCATTTAAGAACAAGCACCATCACTTTGCTAGCACCTACAAAACTAAATATAAAATGATTGTAATTATGTAATTATAAGGAATTGGTATTAAAATATTTTTTAAAAAATTATATAAGCTTATTTGAAAGTAAGGTTTTGCCCAGATCAAATCAGAATTGATTTCTAATGTGAGAGAACATCTTATGTTTTTAATATTAGGGAAACAGTAGCAAACATGCCTGCTCAAAATTTATGTTTGAAAGTGATAATTACATTTGTTTCATCTGAGTTATCTCCTTAAGAAAGTGCAGGGTTCAGATCTTATTGAAACCTTTGCTTAATTGAAATGATTCTTCAAACCTGTAGGATAAAGTCCTAATCAGTTGTACACAAACACAATTTTCTAAAAAATAAAAATGCCATCTTTGATCCAGAAGGCAGTCTGTACATAACTGTTTAACCATGACGCTAACTGGCCTGATAAATATTGAAACCTTGAATTTATTGAAAATATACTCTTCCCTGTAGAAGCAAGTCATCACTTGGAAACAAGCTTTAATAATGCATACGTGGGTATCTAAAGTGTGTTTGTATGTCTACTCACCCATGCATGAACACATGCATATAACTATGAACCTTAGAAATTAAAAACAAAACAAAAACAAAAAAAACGCTCAGTGTTACTTTTCTGACTTATTTTTCATTAAGTTGTTCAATAAGGAATTTGTTTTCTGGGACACTACGATAAAGAGAAGTGGCATATTTGACACTGTATATGACACAGGTGGATACAAAGTGAGTATTCACTATTTTGATGTATGAATTGACATAGATATCACATTAATAATTGTTAGCACACTATACTATATTTATATTCTGCCCTAAAGTAATAAGTTTCATTGCAGCTATCGCGTGACTTAGAATTGCAAATTATCATGCCTTTATGGGCTCATCATTCAAGAGGGAGGGTGGTACACATACTAGAAATAAGTTTAAATTATACTTTAAATGCCTTTGAAAGACAAAGTTCAGCAAGTTTCTGGTTCTCTTCACTGCATTGGTCTGTATGTAACTTGAGGAAACTAAGAGTCTGATTGCAACAAACAAGTAAATTCAAGATCTTATTTGGTAAGCGTCTAATAAGAACAACCCCCCCCCAAAAAAAAACATAATTTCTAACGTCAAAATTTTAAGATAATACTATACTAGATCCTTTGTCCTTTTATGGATTGGGTTATTTGTTTTGTTTGCTTTGGTTTGGTGTTATGTTTTTTAAGTTCTTTATATATCCTGAAGATTAATGCTCTATATGATATTCAGGTAGCAAAGGCTTTTTCCTATACTGTAGGCTCACGGGCATTTCACAGAAGAAGAAATGGTCAAAAAATATATGAAAAAGTATTAGCAAGAACCGTCTCTAGCAATTATTGAAATGCAAATTAACACTGCACTGGGATACCATCTCACTCCAGTCAGAATGGCAATTATCAAGAATACAAGTAACAATAATGTTGGCATGGATGTGGGGGAAATTGCTCATTCATACATTGCTGGTCTGACTGCAAATTGGTAAACCACTCTGAAAAGGAGTACGGAGATTTCTTAAAAATCCTGGAATTAAACAACCATTTGACCCAGTTATCCCACTCCTCAGTTTATACTCAAAGGACTTAAAATCAGCATACTACAGTAATGCAGCCACATCAATGTTTATAGCAGCTCAATCCACAATAACTAAGTTGTGGAACCAACATAGATGACCTTCAACAGATGAAGGGTAAAGACTATGTAGTGTATATACACAATGAAATACTACTTAGCCATAACAAAAAATGAAATTATGGCATTTGCCAGTAAATGGATGGAACTGGAGGCTATTGTGCTAAGTGAAATAAGCCAGTCCCCAAAGAAACAAAGGCCAAGTGTTCTCTTTGATTTCTGGATACTAACGCAAAACAAGGGAGGTTAGGGAGGGGAATATTAGAAACCCATTGGATTAGACAAAGGGAAACAAAGGAAAGGGAGATGGAGAAGAACAAGAAAGACAGTAGAAGGAATCAAACATAACATTCCTATGCTGATATATGAATAAACAATTAGTGAAACTCCACATCATGTAAAACCACAAGAATGGGATCCTAATTAGAATAAGTCATACTCCATGTGTGTATAATATGTCAAAATACACTCTACCGTCATGTATATCTAAAAAGAACAAACAAAAAAAATTCATAGAGAAATTTTAAAACGTTTACTAGAAATCTACATAAAAGGAAAGGTGGTTTCCCGAAAGAAAAAATATGCATTAGGCAAAAGCAGAATTTTAATGTTTTAACCTAATACACAAATTTTTCATTTGCCCATCTTGTTCATCTAGTGTGAGGTATTCCCCTTCAAGATGACAGGAGTTACACTCCTCAAAATTTCCTTGCAACATATTCTAAATTTGTGCAATTCGGCACTTTGTTCAAATAAATTGAAATATAGATACAAGCTTTCATTCATGGGAGTTATGATAAAAGGAGGACAAATGAATCCAATGTTTGACAGAGAAATATGAGTGATCCAATTGTTTCCTATACAAAGATGAACATTCTGAATTAAGGAAAAATACTTGCTCAACCCTGTTCTTCCTGCTCTGACTGCTCTGAAGTGCCAACATGACCAGGACTGTAGAAGAAAGGGTCTCTGGTGCTCATTAAATTAACTGCTAGAGAAAGAGCTCTGGTGAGACACAGGTCATTAATTAGCAAGGAAATTAACATACTTGTTAGTTAACACATTTTTCCTAAATGAGATATATCTCCCAACTCTACTACTGAGTTATATCCTTCCTCTCCATAAAGAAATCTTTTGATTAAAATGTGACCCTTATGTATTCGGTCCCCACATGCCTGAAAGGTTTATTTCTTTTCCATTTTTAAATCACCAACAGAGTTGAATATACTGATTTAAAGTCAATATTAATTTAATGTCAATTACATTCATGAGTGGAATATTAGTATCCCAGGTCCACATTTTTTTAATTGCTCTAAAGTAGAGAAAGTGAGACGAAGATGGTAAATAGAGGACAGTGAATAGCATGATTGACCTTACTACCTTCTTATGTCTTCCTCAAAATCCTCAGAGAAAAATGTACTAGTTAGGACAATATTTTGATGTGGGAGAAGGACTCACAGTATTTTAAACTTTAATTTTTAATTCATTCTTGTAAGAACACATTTGCCTCCAATGCATCTGCATATCAAAAATATATGAAAATAGTATATCCTTGGTCATTTTGTAATATATTATATCCATGGTCAATTTCATGTGGACACTTGGAGGGTGTATTTGGGAGAGATTTACAGTCAAATGGGCAAACTCTCAGTAAAGTAGTTTGTTCTCCATGGGGTGGGTGGGCCTTGTCCAATCAGATGAAGGCATAAATAGAACAACAACAACAACAAAAAAGACTAGCCACTCAGATCAAGAGGGAGTTCTCTAGCAGAAAATATTCTGACAGGAACCAAAATAATGGCTCTCATGGGTCTCCAGTCTGACAGCCCTCATAATAAAATTTTGTCTGAATTTATCCATAATATTGGTTTTTACTATGGTATGAATGTCTGCATTTCCTAAGTTTCATATCTTGGCCAGGTATAGTGGTGCATTTCTGTAATCTCGGTGGCTTGGGAGGCTGAGACAGGAGGATCATGAGTTCAAAGCCAGCCTCAGCAAAAGCAAGGTACTAAGCAACTCAGTGAGACCCTGTCTATAAATAAAATACAAAATAGGCCTAGGTTTGTGGCTCAGTGGTTGACTGCCCTTGAGTTGAATCCATGATATGTCACCAAAAAAATTCATATCATAAAATATAATCCCTATTATGATGATATTAGGAAGTGAGGCCTTGGGAGATAATTAGGTTATGAGGGTGGAGTCCTGGTAAATGGGATTAGTTCCCTCATTAAGGGCTGTATAGAGTTCTTTTCTTTAGTCATATGAAAGCACAATAAGAACAAACCAGACACCGGACCTGCTGGCACCTTAAACATGAACTTCCCAGGCTTCAGAACTGTGGGAAATGAGAGTCTGTTATTATTTCATTTTTTATAGATGTTCAAACAATCTAAGGTAGTTCTGTTTCTCCACAGAACTCTAATACATGTATAGGTACACCAGTAAAGTTTCTAATAGTTCTCTCTGCAAAATATTTTTTTAAAAAAACTATATATTATAGTGCTTCAGAAAGTTCTCCCTGTATATGAGAATATCTTTTAGTTTGGATACGATTCACCTGTGCGGTTTCTTATCCAGCTGAAAAATCCTCTACTTTTTATCATATTCAGGTGAAAAAAATAGGAAACAAATTATGCAATGGATTCCCTGAGCATTTCTACACCCTTTAAAAGTGTATTGGTTCTTAAAAATTCAGTGTATTCACCACTTGTTACCTCCTACTAGTATGGGTTGTTTTATTTTAGCTGTGTAAACTTATAGAAAAACTAGTTAAGGAGTAGTTCAATGTTTCCTCTATTACTAGAAATGAGTTGGTGGCAAGACAAGTTAATCATTTGATCCTCACCTTCCTTTTCAAAACTTTTCCTCTCCCTTTCTCTTAGTAACCAAATATACATCAAAACGAGGAAATAAATGGATTCAGGCCCAGAAAATTAATTATGTAACGATGGGTAACTACAGAAGTCAAGAATGCTAACATATCATTATTTAAGCAGGACCTGTGCTTTATCTTACCTTCTGCAGGGCACACTTTCTGTGGAGCAAGACAAAATGTTAGTAAGAGATGCACAGTCTTCTCCGAGTTCCCCTGAGTTTTATTAGGACTTGGATGACAATGTCTGCCATAGTATCAATTCCCTTTGAAGGTTACCACTGACACAGGTGAACTCAGTTGAACTGTTAACTGACCTTCTCCTGGTAAGAACTCATTCCTTTATTTTTTTTTTTTTCCTTTATTTGCAGAGGGGTTGGGTACTGGGGGATTGAACTCAGGGGAACTTGAAGACTGAGCCACATCCCCAGCCCTATTTTTTTTTTTAATTTTATTTGGAGACAGGGTCTCACGGTTTTGCTTAGTACCTAGCTTTTGCTGAAGCTACCTTTGAACTTGCGATCCTCCTGCCTCAGCTTCCCAAGACGCTGGGATTACAAGGGTGCACCACCTTGCCTAGCAAAAACTTACTCTTAAAAACACAATTATGGCCAGTCTTTTGACCACACTAGCAGGAGTCTCTGAAACAAGTGTGTCTCCACAGGAGGCTTACAATTTGACATTGGGTTTTACTCATACATACAAACACGAAAGCTTTTGTTGAAAACATTATGACCTCTATCAAAATCACAAGAAAAAGAATGCTCAGAAGAAACATGCATTTTTTTTAAGAACATAGTCATTTCTCCTTAAACATACATAGTTTTAATCTAAAGGTGGGGGAGGAGGATTGTTGGAACACAGCAGGAACCAATAAAGCCTGCTGCTGTCCTTACTTCAAAGTTTCATCAAAAAAAGACCTTATTTCTTGACTTTTTCTCAACTTTAAGGGAACATGTCCTTCCTAGAAGCATTACAATTTCACTAATTTGGGAAGACATAATGGCACACACTTCAGGCAGCTGTAGAAGATACAAACCATTTTTTTTTGTGCATTCTGTAATGCTTCATAACCTACCTATTCAATTCCTTTCTTTATTAGAACATTCTCCTCCTGATCTAATAACATTCTCTATAGATGAATGAATAGGTATTACAGATTCATTTTCATCATTTATATGAAAGTACTTTTACTTTCATTTTTCTTTCTTTTTTCCTAAAATCAAAAAGTTTCATGTCTTTTAGCCATAATTCTAAAAAACCCTAAAGGATTTTTTTTCTTCCTAACATGGTTATTAGAAAAATCCTCCATAAAATAACTTTGTTTGTTTGTTTGTATTTTTGTTTAGGGAGCACTCCATTTTAAATAGTTTTTCTTTGTTTTTCTTCAGAGCATGAATTTATTGCAACATTGAATTATCTGAGGCAAGTTCTATTCTTTATCACTTCTTCCAATTGTTTCTGACCCTAAATCAAACACATGAACTAGATTCATCAATAAAGAGAAACAATAAATAATATTCTATGGATGGGAACTTGGAATGTGTGATTCTGAATAGATAGGAACCCAGAAAGTTTGCTATAGTGATGAGCTTTGATTTTCACCCTCAAATGTATCAACTTTTCAACTTCAACTTAAATCATCCATTGGTAACTGAACACTGTTTCCTCACCACAGAGGCAGATCAGGGCCAGCCAGACACAAATAAGTAAGATATAGACTCTACAAGGCTCATGCCTGGGCTTCTGTACTTTCAGCTTCTCCCATTTCTTCCCTTTCCCAAGTTTGCTTCATATCTCCAAATTGAAGCCCATCTCTCATTCTTTTAAAAAAGTTTTATTGAACTTGCTATTTCTAACTGAGGACAATAAACTATTGGCTTTCAAGAGTATGGTGAGTTAAGCTATCTGCATGCTGAGACAGAAGAAATAAATAAATTCTATTGGTGAAGTTGGACTTCCCTTATTCCCATCAGGAGTGACACATTTGGGGAAAAAAAAAAGTTTCTATTCCTCAGTGCTGCCTGTACCAAAGCACCAAGAAGCCTGCTCAGAAATGAAGCTGCCACTCTGCTGGATCAAGTATTTAAAGGTTATGTTATACAAACTGCATTTGTTTTGATATCAGGGGAACAAAATTAATCTGAAAGTAAATATAAAAGTTACAAAATACATTGCTCTTTAATTTATTTGACAAAAAAACAATTTAATTTAGTTCATTTGATACCAGGTACTCTTCTAAGTAAGCACTGTATTTGATCATCTATATAGACCTCAAAACAACGTTGTGTCTACTTAGGACAGGCCAAATTCGACAATCATCTGATCTCTAGGGACCTCTACCTAGAAGTCAAAGAGTAATTAATGTAGGGCTAAATGATACAATAAATACTAAAAGCTTATGAGAATGTTTGTGGGTTTTAACATCGATGGATATTTTCTAGGTAGGGGAAATTCTGCACCAATATTACTGAGGCGGGGGGGGGGGACTCACTCTGTGCTAACACCATGCTCTTTAATCTCCTAAACTCTTTCTACAACATCCAATGAGGATCCACAGTTCAATTATATATTTTCTTTCCCTTTCAATCATCCAATCTAACCACATTTCAGATGCTGAATTAAGTGGCTGTATTTTCAGTTACTCAGATGCTAAACCAGAGTTCCTATCACCAGTTTTCACAGCAAATTAAGACCTTTTCATTTTGCAATTAACCTTCTGCTATGTTATTTGTCACAAGAACTCCTTGAGTTCTGTGATGACCTAAAATCAAAGACATACTAAAAATTCATGTGGGACAAATTTGGATAATAATATATCTTAGTTGTTCAGACTCGTCCCGAATAAAATTAACTTTTAAGACTTTTTTAAAAACAGTTTTAAAGCCATTTTAGGAATATATCAATTTTCAAACCATATTAATCTTTAAATGCAAAAGCTAAACTTTCAAATGGAAAATAGATATACAGCCTGTCTGGTGCTCATTAGATTTCACTCATGCAGGAGGCAGGAAACAACTGATAAGAAAATCCCCCAAGCCTCCCTACATTATGCCAATACTCTCTATCCACAGCTGCTAAGCACAGAAGTGAGGGCACAATCATCTTCCTAAACTGGTACTTAGGCTATAGTTCTTCTGGGAATGTCAGCCTAGAACATTGAATGTGTAGGAATCATACAACAGGTCTCCATCAAAACTGACACAGAGATTGATAAGAAAGCAGATTTGTGAATCTTGATGGGACAAGAGTGCTTCAAAGAAAAGCAGTGTGCACAATAAGAAAGAGAAAAAGCGTTCATATAACCCATATTAAAATATAAGGATGTTATAATGGCTGTAGTAATATATATTATGTGTTTTACATGATATATAAATAGTAAAAACTATTTCTAAAATGTTATACAGGAAACACATTTTACTTTGGTATATTTTCTATTCTAAATGGTGCCTTGTTAGAAAAATCTTATTTAACATAACTGTAGCTCTGCTGTTACCTGGTCCTGAGCATGCTCCAGTCCCAAAACATTCCACTTTATGAGCTGATCACCACTAATACCACGTATGTACATATTATCTATCTCCCCTCAACTAGAATGTCCCCTTCACGGAAACAAAAACCTCAGCTTCATTTAAACCCTATTCCCAATGTTAAAACAGTTCTGGCATAAAACAGGTTTTCAATAAATATAAATGGAATGAATACAATTGATAAATTACCACTGCATATTAGTCAAGGAGCAAGGATTTTTAAAACCATACCTTTTTACAAAATAACCAATATTCTTAAAAGCTCAACAGAGAAAAAAATAAATAACACAATATTATCAGTTTGTGAAAGCAGAAATGAGGCTCAAAATTAGTTCTAAGTTCAGTAAGTCTGAAACTGGGAATTCTTCCTCATCTGGCATTGTTTCCTATGGTATATTATGTCTCTGTACCATAGGCTTTTGTAGCAATTGTATCCCATCTGTGTTTTCATTTTATGTTCCTTTGAATTTATTTTCAATGATACTACTAAATTTAAACTCTTGTTTTCTTCTTTTTTCCTAAAAAATCCCAAAAATAGAATATACAGGAAACTTCTGTATATGATCCAGCCACATATTTGGTTTTGATAAAAGTGAAACTCCACAAATAAATTCAAAGATATTTTTGTTCTTCTCCCCAGCCCCTTAACCCTTTTTTTTCCCAAAGAAAGTGACTTCCAGGTAATATTTACTGGGTAGCTTCCAGTCTATGTTTATTCTTTTATACCTGAACATATGTACTTTTAGAAAGCTGTTCTATATGTGTTTCTAATGAGTAGAATGGTATTAATGTTGTACCTATTTGCTTTCTTATCATTTTACATTGTTTTTGATATTATGTACAATACATAGCTCTTTTACACATTTATATGAATAACCATTATTTCATCCTATAATAGAATTATTCATTTTTCTCATATATCCTTCTATAAGTGAATGTCTTCTTTCAATTTACTTCCTTCCATCAATTCACTTCATCTACCTATCTTTTCCCCTGGCAGACACTGCTGGCTGTGTAGCAGAAAGCCTATTCCAAATCCCTCTTCCCCTATCTCCCTGCATTACAGAGACCAGGAAAGCACCAGCCCTCTCTCTTTATCTTCTCCCCTCTAGAAGAGGCCATTTGATGTTAATCATCCTATCTAGATACTGGCAGCTACATGGAGAGTGGATTCTGGTGAAGTTTTTGTTTTCCTGGTGAACAGGAACTCTCCTCTGTTCCTTTCAAATATGTGCATACTATTCAGAGCTGTGGCAGGCATCTTGAAGCTATAAGGGAAAACCCAAATGACTACACAGATGCTGACTTTGACATTATTGAGCTGGTGCATCAACACCATCATTTATGTCTGCATAAATGTTTGTCAGCCTCTGGTTGAGGAAAAACCATCACATACTATTAGTTAGGATTCTATTTATTTGCACCTGGATTCATTGTTTACTCACACCCATTTCTATATAATCCTATTTTTTTCCATTCCCTTTTTCTTTCATTTCTATAGATCTCCCTTTTTAGCTTCATCCTCCTTTTGAAAATATATGTGTTATTTCACATCATATGATACTATCATGTGCAAAATTTTCACTACAGAAAAACATTTCAGCAAAGGAGACGTGGGGGATGTTATCATTTTTTTAATGCAGTAGTGGTCATGGTAATTCACAAAGTGAGTAGGAACTTGAAGACAACTGACTCATTTGAAAGCCATATTTTATTTTTTCAGAAGATACTGAGACCAAAACACTGGTTTGCACTGGTGAAGTTTATGCGTCCAGGTGAGGGACTTCAAATTTTTTTTTCAAATCATATTTATTTAAAAACTATTAAGTAGGAGACTATGAGCGGGGAGGCAAGCAGAAACTTACAGCGGTGTAGAAATGGCACTCTCCTCAGGAGTTCAAGGTCCAGGGTCAAGTAGAGGCAGGGCACTGGCCAAGATGTGAGACATTCTAACATAGATGTGAAAGGTCCTCTGACTGGTGGGAGGATGAAAGTTTAGGTCTGCCTGGAAAGATCACTGGTTTACTGAAAATTTTGAGCTGACATCAAATGATGAGCAGAAATTTACATTGAGGACAAGGTCACTTAAGACAGAAAGAAGGGCATGAACAGAGAACAACACCCTGGCAATCACAGCAATGCTCCTAGTTTGTTATAATTATAAATAGATCTTCGATGTGAGCCATCAGGTAGCAGAAGATGCAGGCAGCAGTAGTTAATAAGGACACAGGTTAGGAAAATTTAGGATAGAATGCTATAGACACAAATAAGCAAAGAATCTTAAGCATTAAAAAAAAATCATCAAAGGGCCCAGGACAGTGTTTTTAAACTATGTTCAGATGACGCAAAAACAGAAAATGTATATATTTAATCTCTTCAGATACCTATCAGCATGTATAATTTTAATGAACTAAATGCACATTCCAGATTTTACAGTTTCATTTGGTTTTTAAATTGCCTTGCTCAGTCCCGAGATGGAATCATATGGGCCACTCTAGGTTATAGTGCCTCTGGCTCCTAATTTTGGACATGTGCTTAATTGAAGAACTTAAGCCAAAGAATCCCCCAGTTCACCCCCTTTCACTTGCTGTTACAGTACAAGTGCTCCATTTCCTGTTTACAATCCTCAGCTGCTTTTCTTTTCCCGCTCTCCACACAGTGATTATAGTGAGAACACATTTGAAAACAAAAGGCTGAGCAGAATTCCAACAGGTGTAATTAATGTCAAGTGCTCCTGCAAGTGGCTTTGCTTTCCTGCTGCCTTCTCCACCTGCTGCCTTCCGTGGCTGCCTTCTTCGGGCTGTGTCCATCTGTTGGAAATGTGCATCCAGAATTCATCATTTTGCATCCTAAGAGGCACCTGAACCCTCTTCTCCTCTTAAGTGAGCCCTCAGAGCATCACTTTATAGGCACAATTAGTTAAGTGTTGAGATGCCATGGGGAGCAAGCATGCCACTTCCTTGTGTACTTACAATATCTCAAGGTAGATTGTTCATATTCAGAGAGATGGAGTGACAGAAGAAGAATCCTATCCCTACCCTGACGTGTAATCAGAAAGTATAGGAACTAATGCTTTCTTTATATACATTACACACACACACACACAGAGACAGCAAGTGTTTTTTAAATGTCATATTTAATACTGGAATACCTATTTAATAATGCCTTGAACTTATATGCTCTTCACAGACCCTTAGTTGCAGGTGAAAAGCCACAGAAAAATTCTCCCAGCCCCATTGCTCTGTGTCAAATATCAAGGATAAAATGAAAAGCTGGAATTACGGGTAGGGCAAGAAGAGGGGGGGGGCGCAGTTAAAAAGATGATGGTACATTTAAAACATTTTTTAAATGATATTAGCTTTTTTTCCATGCAGGCATGGTGTTTAGCCATGCACATTACTAGCTGGCTGCCCAGTGATCTCAGCTAGGTGCCATGAAGGAAAGCATCAGAGAAACTAATTATATTCATGACTGATAATAATTGGATGTGTTTTATCCCCTGAAGAGTATCTGCAATTTCAAAGAAAACTCTCAGAGTTGCAGTGGCTTAAAAAACACACATGCACACACTCACTCATGCAAATGTATTTCTGATAATGCAGTGTGAGCTAATCAGGCAGGTAGGCAAGGCAGATATTTGAGAGAAATTATGAGAAAAGTGCCCAGTGTTTGACACACATGGTAAAGCATTGCCTATTCCAGTTACACTTATAGAGCAGTCCTGGCTTTAGTTTTCTTTGGAGCTTAGTGAAAGGGATTAAAAGAATATGAGTTCCTATACTGATCATTTCTGAAAACTCCAAGAATTTTTCTAATCTTTAGGATGCAGAGGGATTTTATAATGTTCATGTAAACTATGTACTTTCATAGTTAAAGCATAAAAGAGCTGGGTATGGTGGTGCACATCCGTAATTCCAGCCACTGAAGAGGCTGAGAAAGGAGGATCAAAAGTATGACGGCAGACTCGGCAACTTGGTAAGACCCTGTCTCAAAGTAAAAATTTAAAAATGGCTGGGGATGTAGCTCAGAGGTAGTGAGCTCCTGGGTTTAATCCTCAGTACTCCTTTCCCTCTCCACACACACACACACAAAAGCACAAAATTAGAATCCTGTTTCAGGATGAAAATGCCATGAGTATGTCTATGGTTTTCCTAATAGCAAGCACATGGAATGATAGGTTATCAATATCTATTTGTTGAGTGAAAACTAGTTTGGGGCATATGGATTAATATCATCATTTTAAAGATGATGAACTCAGTTATATGAGTTGCTCAAATCTATTGGGGTTTTTACCACACCAGCAAATGAACTGTGATGTGAAGTTTCTTTGACAGCTCTACTTTTTTCTATATTTCTTCCAAAGCAAATCTACGAAATTTGACCTCTTTCCATAAAAGTCAGCCTCAGCTTCATTAAAGTAAAACAAGAAAAAGAGAAAAGTATTGAAAATGACGCATTATCACTGCATTGAACAACTCACCAATGGATGACAGAGACAATCTCCTGTTGTGCTGAAGCCTATAAAGAATGTATAGAAAGTTCTATATACAGCTAACTTGGCAGTAATAAAAAATAACGATGTTTAACAATTGACAGGTGAGTCCTATGTTCTGCTTAGAATCCTTCCTCAAACTAGTGGGAGAAGAATGTGGCTAGAATTAAAGTTCTTCTCTCTGGATGACTGAGTAAGTGAGGACAGGAAGACCAGTGGAAGATTTTAGGCAACTCAGTTAGGAACTGAGAAAGCTTTGCCCAGTCAGAGTTCTCTGGATTGGGCCAAAAAAAAAAAAAAGGTTATTCATCAAAGAGAAGATTCCTGAAACTACCACCATGGTCTTCCAATTTTCAGTCAACCAGAGGACACAGAATCATCCCCAATGATATTTAAAACTTTATGGACCCTGACCAGGAGGATCCAACTCTAGCCAAGATCTGAATTGGCTGGTGTTAGCAGTAAACTCCTCCTTGGGAATCACAGGCCAGCCAGCTACACAGGCTCACTGACAATTATTTGATTGGGGTGGGAATGTAGTTCAGTGGTAGAGCACTTGTCCAGCAATCATGATGCCTGGGGTTCAATCCCCAGAACTGGAAAAAAGAAACTTATTTTGTTAGCTTTCCCATTGTATGTGTGGCAAATTTTAAGCATTTAAGAATGTTTTGAGCCCCTCTAATTAATTTGACTGGGTTTTATTGTGTACCAATACTCCAAGACAGAATTCATGAATAGATTCACTAAGAGATGCCAAAACAAATTACTTTGTGAATTCAGAGGAGGAAGAGATCACATCTCATTGGAGAGAAGAGGAAATGAATCGTGGACAATGCAGTGTTTGAAATCTGTCTCAAAAGCTAGATAGTGTTCTGATAGGCATGAGGGGATAAATTTAACTACAGGCAATGGAATGAACAAAAGCACCAAGGCAGCTATTATGAGGAATTTGGAAATACAGTGGATGACTAGTTTGGTTAGATCACAGGATATGAGACCAGGGAGTCTTGAAGATTCCTATAAGGAATATGAATATGATTTGGCAGTTCTGGCAGGCAACAGAAATTTTTAACCATGGAGCAAGGGGTAATAATATGGTAGGATAACTATGATAGTTGCAGAGCCTCAATTTGTAGTCTCTTCCTCAAACTAGTGATCCAAATTCTGTAAGAATATTTCCAATCTTTCATTTTATTGTGAGTTAAAATCTACTGATTATTGGGAAACTCATTGTCTCTTCTTCTTAATAAGCAAATTTAAGTCATCTGAGCCTGGTTGTGATTTTTGGCATCTCTGGTTATCTGGATCCCATGACTACATATACATAACTCACTAGGATGAGACTGAAATCTTTCATCAGAGGTGACAGTTGCAGGTTGAACAGTGCTCTCAAAAAAAAAAAAAAAAAAAAAAAAAAAAGACCACAGGTGCTAGGAAGACATTCCAAAAATTAAGTGAAGTAGAAACTAGAGACAGATAGATATTTTGTAGGAAAGGAAGAGTGAGAGCAGAAAACAGGGATTCCCCCCAAAAAATGAACAATAAAATCCACGAAAATGGTTACCTTTGTGTCAGTGAATTAAAGCAAGGGATCAAATTTAGAGAAAAATAGGAGACAGGTAGAAGGTGAGAAAATGAGCAGAAGGAATTGAAAAAAAAAAAAAAACAAAACAACAACAAAAAAAAAACGGCCCCATTAATGGGACTAGGAAACACATTGAGCTTGGATCTGTCAGGTAAGAAATGGATGCAGGGCTCATTTAGTTTTCAAAGTGGGCTGGCCTGGTTCCAGGAACGGGAGTGGAGCTGAGCTTCCAGATGGGTAAGGAGAACTGGATGGGTACTGGATGAATGTGGGTGCAGGGAAACGGCTGGGCAACACTCCAAAACCATTTGGCATTTTCTCTTAAGAATTACTTTTCAAACCTTTAATCATTTTTGGAACTCTTACATATGCCCTTTCTATCCCCATGTCCTTTATGTAATGAAATGAGAAAATGGAGATATGATATAGAGATGAGAGCAACTTATGTCTGTGTAGTAAAGAGGACTTTCAAGCTTAGATTTTATACTTCAGAGCAGGAAGACCAGGATTTACCTTAAAGCTGTTAGAGGATATTCATACAGCCTTATAAAGCAATCTAACTTTGCTGACACTGGGAATTGATACTAATTAAATGTAATGAAATGAGAGGAAGTTCAGACAAAGGCAACAACAAAAACAAAACCAAAAAAATCCAGGGATGAGTGGACAGCTATGTAAGGACCAGGAAACGCTGACTTATTTACTAAATTCTAAACTATTAGAGCAGAGGAGGTAAAGGTTGAAGGCAGAGGTGGGTTTGAAATAAATAAAAGGAAACAGAATTGATGTAGGTAATTTTCGCTTTATACTACAATGCATTTCTGAAAATCACACCATAAAACAGCTTGTGTTTTCCCCGAGGAGTAATTTTGTAATTGAATGTTGTGTTCCTGAACAAGGATTCATTTTTCTAATAAATCACAGATATGATCAACAATATGCTATAAAGGCAAAGACAGGACAGTGTTAGGCCTCTATAATAATTTAAAATATCATCATTATATTCCCAGTCCTATAAAATTGGCATAAAGCACGATACGTGTTGATTATACAAGGGGCCCAGATGCACTATAAATTATGTACACCACACAACATTACAACTTTACTGCCTCATGAATCTGACCTATCTAAAAGTAAATATACTAGCTATAATAAACATTATTTAAATATTTAATCAAGAAACATTGAGCACCTTCTTAGAATTCATAGATTGTTTGGGAAAGATACTATTTGGAACTTGAAAATTTGACATGCTAGAAGTCTCCTTGAATATCTGCTTTATTTCTTACATTTTGGTCATGCCTGTGTTGGGGATATGTAGAGTGTAATGTTTACTATTTTAAGAGTATTTATTCAATACCCACAATAATGCTATAATCCTGGTGCAATTACCATGTTTATTTTATATCTGAGAGACTTGATACACTTGCCTAAGGTCACACAGCTAAGGGAGAAAGCCAGGACTTGAAACCAGAATCCAAACCACTACACTCTACTTACCTCTGTGGACAATCACTTTTTTTTTCCCCCCCTCAAAACTTCCTTGTGACAAGGAGAAGCATTCCAATGACATTTGAGCCATTGTTCAAAAGTGAGATGGTTTACTTCAAAAGGCCATTTCAAGTTTTCTTGTGAAGCTTTGAAGGGAAGAATTTTACCTTTGCTTGACTAGTTCACCTTTTCCCCTTTTATTTTCTCACGCTGAAACATTTAAAAGTTACCTGGAAGATAATAGGGAGTCACAAAAAGGCAGCCAAAGGAACGGGTCTAGTGAGCTGCTGCGTGGGCTGCACAAATCCTCAGGCTTTACCTACAAGCTCAGGAGTTTCAGCGCAGCCACTTCAAGTCAAACCATTGCTTTTCCTCCTCTTGTACATCTGTCTGAATGAAGGCCACCTACCAATGTAAGCGTCAAGGACCAGGAATAAAATCACTGTGAACTGAATGTGAAATGAAATGTCATTATTCCTAAGCCAGCAATGGAAGGGCGCAAAGACATGAGAAATGGTAAAAGCAGAAACCCCTCAGTGTTATGTACAAAGTCTTGGAGAGAACCTGTAATTCTGAGAGGCAATGGAAACTGATAATACAAATAGAACTATAAAGGACTAAGAAAAAAGTCATCAATCCTAACAGTTCTGTAGGGAAGAGAGAAGGAAATGGAAACACATCTGATTGAAATGGTGATGTCAGATATGCCCTTCTCAAACTCATCAGTGCCTCTAAGACTTTCCTGAGCCACAGATGCTAGACTCAAGAGTGAATTCTTGGGACCTCATGTGAAATACACTGGTGGACCAATATGAGTGACAAAGTGCCCAAACAGAAAACCTAATATTCTTCCACAATCAATGAGATTTTAAAAAATAAACTACGTTTTGCATGTGTAAAATAATGTCACAGGTTTACATTCAGAGAGTTCAATAAGATACTTGTTTTCCAGTTTTCTCAAAAATAATTTTAAAATGGTTCAGTTGCATATATAAAATAATGTTATCCTTTTATTTTTCTTAATATCCAGTCTAAAAAGGGGATAAAATAACAGTGTGAACATCTAGGCTCTTTGTTGAACAGATGAAAATTATTTTCTATTTGATTATCTTTTTTTTTATCCCATTGAAGTACTGATTTCAATAAAGCTCCTACTAGCATATTTCCAATTATATTATAAAATTATTCTTTAATAGCTGATCATATTTTCCTAAAATAATATCCAAATCTTTTGCCACTCACAGGTTTTAAGTAATGATGCTCACTAAGGATATCTTTAAACCATTTATGATTATGATGTACACATATACACATCATGTGTACACACATACATATTGGAATAATATAACTTTGTGACCAAAAGCTGTACAATAATATTAGCATAAATAAAATTGAATTTTCCATATTAACCCCTGACAAACATGTAAATTTCTAATTAACAAGAAAAAGAGTTACATTGGATCTGACTGCTAATTTCAACTACAGACAAAAAATCATATGCATGATAAACATATATAAGCATTTTTTAAAAAAATATATTTTAATTGTTGGACCTTTATTTTATTTGTTTTTATGTGGTGCTGAGAGTTGAACCCAGTTCCTCGCACATGCTAGGTAAGCATTCTATCATTGAGAAACAACCCCAGCCTCTTATTTTTTGTATAGAAAAGACCTAAAGCTCTCAATTTAATACAAGAGTTATAGTTTTCAATATTCAACCTCTCTAAACACGAAAAGGCATATCCTTAGATACCAAAAAAAGTTCATTTTTTTTCTTTTCCATTTATTTGTTGACTATGTAAAGACCCATTGTCCAAAAAAATTGTCCCTGAAATGTAACAAAACTAAAAGAAATATGAATCTTTTAATGTGTTCCTTCCATTTTCTTCTATGTAGCTTTAAACAGATATTAAATCTAATTATCTTTTCATCAGGTCCCCCAGATTATTCACACATTCAATACTTATTTAAAATCACATAACATTCCATCATATCTTTTCTTTCTTTGTATTTTGTTCTTGAATACATATTATTCTTTCCATTTAACAGACTTGTCGTGACCTTCAGAACTTTACAAGTTAGCTTGCTGTTCCAATAGTGTTGAAGGGTTTTAAGGTGAAATAAAATGGGATCCCTAATTGAGTGCAGGGGATCAACAGCCAATTTCCTCTTGAACAATTGATCTTTTAGAAATTTTATCTCAGAATTGCTTTGATAGCAATCTGTCATGTGTGTGTATGTGTGCGTGCGTGCGTGTGTGTGTGTGTCCAGAGAGAAAATGGAAAATGAAGTGCAATGGGGCAGAATATGACAGGATAAGGTAGGATACTCTGTGATAAGGGTGGGCAAGAGAGTGGTTTGGAATCCCATTCATGTTGCCTGATGTTTGGGTTGGTGCAAATCTAAGGCTTGTGAAGCATTATTTCATTCCTTATTTACACATGTTCCACACCAACACTAACCAACATTAAAACAATAAGACATTAATGAAGGAGAAAGAACTTTATTCACAGATTTACAAAATATGCCCTCCTCTATTAACAAAAATAAAAAATAAGATTATATCCCTCCACAAATGCTAAGCAGCAGTGGTCGTTTCTGGTTCAGGCTATCATCTCCCCAGTACAACCTCAGTCACAAAAATAAGATGTTTTTCACAAGGCACCTAATATTATGAATATTCTGGCAAGTAAATGTAGCCCAAGTACTGACATAATAAGAACTCTATTAGGGATTTAAATTTGCATATGCCTAAAGACATAAAATGCTCAGAAAGGGGAGTAGACTGGAACAGAAACTGCATTATGCTGAAAAATACCAATAATAACATGCTGGCAATTGTACTTTGATTGTTCACATTTCTTCTAAAGCGTTTTTCTAGCCCATGAGCACGTGAGCTTTAAACAAGTTTGATTATAGCCACAAAAGTCTTTAATGAATCAGGAATAATAGTAGTATATGGCAAGAAAGGCTTTATGTACAGTTTTAAGACTTATTTTTTGTTGTTGTCATAGAAAATGGGACACAGGAGAGAAATCAATGCATTTATGGGACTACTTTTTTTTTTCCTGCTTTATCCTCTCTACTAGAATGTGAGTCTCAGATTTTCAGTTGCCAACATGCATTTCCAATCCCTGAAAGCAATACTTACACTTACAGGCTCCAGAACTACCCAAGGGGAAAGACACATGCATCTCTTCCCTCACATCTACAAAATTCCGTGCTATAATATCAGTGAAGCCCTTGGCAAAGATAGTCTAGCTTCATTTTGGACACAAGACCTAGAAGCATACATCTCTCTGCTTTGACTCCAGATGGCATCAATATTATTATCAAAAATTGTTACTCTCCAAAATTCTATCATCCTGGATAATAATATAAATATAAGCCTCCCCATCACATATCAAAGAAGTCCATAATTAGGGTTCTCGTTCACCAAGGAAGTGTATAAAGTCTGTTTATACAGAAGGAGTGTCTGGCAGCTAGTGTGGGCCCCTGGCCATATGTGAACTTTCATTTTGCAAGGATCAGGTTCTGCTTCCACCTAACACAGATGGTTAAGTGTCTGTGATCCAAGCACAGGAATCAGAGCAGGGGACAAGGGGTCAGGATGAGGAAGAGAAGAGCTACTAAAAGGCCTGAGAGCTGAAATAATATGCAGACCTCACTTCAAGAACAGCTCAAGTAAGTAGACACACAGGAGGCAGGACCTCCATTTGTCCTCTCCAGATCCAGCTGAGAATTTGGAAAAGAAACTCTCTCCATATAAAGAGTTTTCTGGAAAAACCTGCCTGGTGATGTACACCTTGCTTGAATGCTTCAGGGAAAAGGAACAGAGAAAACCTAGGTGAGAAGAGGTCCCTCTACAAGGCATGTGACAAAAACAGGGGTTGGTGGGGCACATGTGCATTGGTCATTATGTGGGTGGGGCCCTGAAATGTGGAGGAGGAGAACCATTAGAATTCAATCAGAAATTGCAAAATGGTGACCAAAAGCCAGTCACATCTCATGGCTGCATTTGATTTGACCAGCATTCTGCATAATGTCATACTGCAAGTCTTTTCTTTAAAAAGAAGGATTGTATTCCAACATTAAATATAAAATTTTAATATAATAGTTCCAGATTTGTTGTAAAAAATGTACAATTTCACATCATAGCAAACACACATGACAATGGTCATCTGGGGCTTGCAATGCTTGCCTCTTTGGAAAGCAAGTATCGGTCTCTGAATTCTAACATTTCCTGAATGTGAATTGTTTTATCCATAACTATAATATAAAAAATAAAGAGAAAAAGATAGGAAAGACATGTCTTTGTGGAAAATTATTCTCATTTCCCTTGCCACTATAGTCATTCGAAACCTGAGTTAGAGATTGAGATGGGAAGAATTTTCATAGTTCAATTAATATATTTATGCCCCTTGCATGATGATAACAGGTTTTCAGAAACACAAAACCCAATTTGAGCTTGAGAGTCCATTTCTTCATTTTGAAAGGAGTATGAATAAACCCCTTTGACAATCACAATAGCAACTGAAGAAGTATCATGTTCAAGGACATATACAAATTGTTTTGACAACAACCACTTCCCAAAATAAGCACTGCAAAATAAGTACAGTGGTTGCTAGTATTAACTCTGTGTTTCTCACTTTTCCTTTCTCTCTAGTCACCTGATGGTGTACTGGCAGAGAAAGCTGTCCATAATGCAGGAAGCCACAGGCCACTGGCTCACTGTCTTCCGAACATACTGTGTCCTTCAGGGAAAAAAGCTCCAGTGTCCCCATAATATTAAATTGTGGACACAGAGTCACTATGTAGGCCACAACTAGCTTTTCCAATGCATTAAATTGTCCCAAAGGAAGAACCCCATTCTCCACTTCTGTGTCAAGTAGATAAGTTGGCAAAAGTTGGCTCTTGTTCTGGACCCATACACCTACTGTATATGCAAGCTCCTGGTCCCAACTCATTCTTCTCTCAGTGGTCTTCTCCCAGTTACCAGTCTACACATACTCACATAAACCTTTCAACTACCTAGGAGTGATGATGACTATTCTGGGGTTGATGTCAGAGATAACGTCTCACTAAGGTAAATGGTATATTCAAGAACAATGGCCTGTCACTGCCAAGGAAACTGCTTTCTATTTGGAATTTCTTTTTTTTTTTTTTTTTTTTTTTTGCTTATAAGAATTTCTTCTCTTATGGGTTTGTGAAGAATAATCATTCATTCATTCATTCATTCATTCAACAAATAATTATCCATCACTGTTTATTATAGTAACCTCTGAGGGTGAGATAAACGATGTAGCCCACACCCAATTTCAAGAAGCTTGCACAATAGAAGAGGAAAGAGATTATCAGTCAATGGTAAGTGCCTGGTGAGGTCTGAATGTCTGTGTCTCTCCAAAATTCAAAGTCCCACAGTGCTGGTATTAAAGAGATGGGGCATTGGGAAATGAGTAGGTCATGGGGGTGGTGACCTCATGAATGGGATCTTATAAAAGGGGCCTGAGAATGGTCTGATCCTCTGCCATTCTGCTAAGAGAGGGCACAGATGAATAAAAAATTCAGGGATACCCAACCTTTACTCCACAGGGAGGCCAAGGAGTAACAGATGCTCCAATGTGCACACAGAGGAACTGCCTTCTCCATGTGTCTCAGCTCATGGAAGCTCCCCACATGGATGTGGACAACAGCACATGTCAGTACATAGTTTCAGATTTGATAAACCTGATTCTCTTTCTATTAACTACTCATGATATACAAATTATTTCCCTACAACAGCTCTCTTAAACTTGTAAGGTCACAAATACAGCAGAAAAAGGGCAAAGGGTACCTTCCTACACTGCCCAGTGCCTTAGCTACTAAAAGGCTGAGACCTCAAACCTCTCTTCATTCTGCCTTTCCAGGATCAGAATTTGAATGGATAGTAGCTCTGATGAAGAGAAGGCACACTAGCAGCACATATTGCCTCTGTCCCTAAAATTATTACCAGTATTACAACACATTGTATTTTTGTAAATATGTCTTGTATATGATTCTTCTATAAAACATAATCTGCTAATCATAAGAGCAGCATGTCCCCATGGATTATTTTAAATGACTGTGATTTCAGCAAAATGAATCATTTAATAGACACTAAAATTTAATGTAAAAGAAATTCCATTTCTTAAATTTAAATTTTAACTTTTTTAATCCACTTATTACTTTAGAAAAGTGTGTTTTTCTGAGGAGTATGTTAAACAGGAGCCTACTAAAGATAGAACTCCCCCAAACATAAACTGTAACAGAAAAATAGATTATTCCTATTGTAGAAAGCAAGATCATACTACATGGTCATACTCGAAAACATCTAAATTGAAAATGAAAACTGTTATAAAAATAAGAGTGGCTGTTAGGGTTGAAGAAGCTTAAAAATAATTAGATACATAATCATACCTTACAATTAAAGATTTTTTTTCAAAAGTAATTTGATTTAGGTCTTTTAAATATAACAGTAATTGAAAATATTGTATTTATTGAAAAACATAGACATAGCATTTAATTACACTCCTGTGTTCAATTATTGAATTCAATTTATTGAATATCAATTTATTGAATTTCTATGTAGTAAGTAGCATGATGTCTGGTACTGCTGATACAAGAACTAAGGCTCAAACACACATTAAAGAAGTAGTTTTCATATTAGTCTTTCTGAAATGGAAATGAACACTGTGAATTCATTAAAGTGATGACTCACTTATCTTTAAGTTGAATATCAGTGAGGTTTTTAAAATAATATTTTTTTTCAAGGGGTGAAAATACTTCTGTACAGTATGCTGTGCTTTCACAGCCCAATATGATTCCAAGTTGTTGTTGTTGTTGTTTTGGTGGGGGACAGTGGGTACAGGGGACTGAACTCAGGGGCACTCAACCACTGAGCCACATCTCCAGCCCTATTTTGTATTTTCTTTAGCGACAGGGTCTCACTAAGTTGCTTAGCATCTTACTTTTGCTGCGGTTGGCTTTGAACTCTCCATTCTCCTGCGCCATCCTCCTGAGCTGCTGGGATTACAGGCATGCAACACCGCGCCCAGCTAATCCCAAGTTTTACATGTAAAAAAAAAAAAAATAACTGACTTCAAGGAAACACGTGGCCATGTACTCAAAAGACTTTAGATGAATTCATTTTTATTCTTTCAAACTGACCAGATGATACCGTGATCTCTTGAGTGGAACACTAACAAATGCCATATCGGCTCTGAAATGTAAGCCTTTCTTTTTTCCTGACTCCACGTATAACTTGGATAGAAATTCTGAGAATCAGATGAATCAGAACTAGAATGGACTGACACCAAGAGAGGAGATAGTCCTATGCTTATTATAACCAATTTTATTAGTCTGTTTAGACTATCATAACAAAATACCACACACTGGATGGCTAAAGCCACATTTATTTTCTCATAATTTTGGAGCCCACAAGTCCAAAGTCAAGGTGTCAAAAGGTTTGGTTTCTGGTGAGACAATTCCCCTGAGTTTGCAGATGGTACCCTCTTGCTATATTCTTCCATGGCTCACATGGCCCTTTCTGTACACATACACAGAGGGATCTCTGATGTCCCCCATCCTTCCCACACTCCACAGGCTGGGTCTTCATATTTTTCCCAGGCGGAACTCCAACTCCTGGGCTCAAGCAATCCTTTTGCCTTAGCCTCCCAAATAGCTGGGACTATAGGCATGTACCACCACACTCAGATTTATTTTAAGGACTCCAGTCCCATCATTAGGGAACTACCCTTATAATCTTATTTAGCTTAATTCCTCTTTACAGATTCTGTCTTAAAACAAAGGCAAACTGGGTGTTAGGGCTTCAACATATAAATTAAGAGGTGATACAATTATATTTGTAACAGACAGTCCAGAACAGAGGTTATCACTCACATACTGGTTTTCCTTTTCTACTTCCTTTCTTCTCTATCCCTCCTTTCTTCCAAGACAAGCAATCCAAGTATATTTAAAATAAATCACCAACATTTTACATTTATAATAAAATTTATGAATGAAATATTACTTTCAAGTATAAATACTGAAATTTATCCCTGCAGTAAATTTTAGGTAATAACAGGATTACACATTTGATCTTATGCAGGTTTCTTCAGTACTCTTTACCTAATTGTTTCAGTAATGAAGAATTTGAAAGAATAAATAGGGTCTCATACAAACTGCCATAAATTTTTAAGTTTGGAGCAATCAGCCATGAAAGATGGAAACTAGATTGAGTATATGTTAACAGTGTCTAGTGTAAAAATCAAATAAAATGCATTTGTGATATCCAGGATCATTAGCCTTTGGCATGAGAATTAGCTACAATCTATAAACAGTTTCCATTGATTACTGTAATAAGTTCTTGTATATTATTTAGATTTCCCTCCAAAAGCTCTAGTATTAATACAGGAAATGAGAAGATTAGATTATGACAGCCATGACCTAATCAGTGGATTAATCCATTTGATGGATTAATAATCTGAATGGGTTACTGGGTAGTAACTGTAGCCAGGTGGGGCATGGCTGGAAGAAGTGGGTCACTGGGGGGATGTCTTAGGGATTGTATTTTTTATCACTAGTAACTTGCCTTTTCTTCTGCTTCCAGAATGCCAGCACTAAAGCAGTTTTCTAGGTCACATCCTTCCACCATGTTGTTCTGTGTGTCCTGTATCAAGTTCTGTCCAAATGACGTGTTTTTTTTTTTTTTTTTTCACTGCTTCTAACTTTCTTCACTGGAAAAGTTTTTAACAAACTTTCTTGCTCCCTGTCTCCTAGTTAGAAAGCTCAGGGCACCAAACAACCTCAATGTTGTGGGCGAATGCCAGAAAATTAACTAGGTTGTGATGCCCAACTATGAATGCAAGCCAGAGAGAAGAACCAAGAACCTACACTCAGCATTTCATAGGTTCTGGGGCTGAAGTACCCATTAGGGACAGGATGGGAGAATGCATAGGAATAGATGAAGGTCATTCTTAAAGCCTCAAAAGCTCATAGCCATAGTTCTAGAGCTATGGCTAACAGAAGTAGACATTCCAGACATGTGCTGTTAAGTCCTTGAAAGACCCTACATCAAAAATTCCTGCAACCCCAAAATCTAAATAATATTCTGGTTATGTACAGTATTAAAGGGGAGGAAAAAAACAGCATGAAAGAGGATTTGAGAGGAATGAACACAAGTTAATTTTACACAAATAGAATATTTGAAACTCTATTATCTCTTTTTCCCAAGTTCTCTTCACATTACTTGGCTTTTCATGTAAGAGCATAGATACAATGTTCAGTTTATACTGATAGGTTCACAGTAAGATCAAGAAAAATCTGTTTTGTATAAACCTTTATGTATATTAGCTATAACATGCCACCTAGATCAGAGCCCTGACCTTGAAGATGAAGGACAAAAATAGCTGAATTAATCAGTCCTTTCTATTTTTTCATATCAGTTGGGTCACAGATCCCTAAAAGCACTGTGGTCTGTGTGAAAGTGATTCCCATCTTGTTCTTGAGTGTAGGAAGACACGTTTGGAGGAATCAGAGGCTCTAGCAGGAAAGGTCTTCCTCCTTGCCAATGTCATCAGCTGCAACCTTCAAAGTTAGGGCTTCAGAGATTGTTTCTCAAAGGGGTAGGGCTGCCAGTCTAAGGTACTGATGATGCTATTAGCTGACATCTGTTCACAAGATGACACTCCATATTTTTTTTAATTTAAAAAATATATTTATTTTTAGATTGTAGTTGAACACAAAACTTTTATTTTATTTATTTATTTTTATGTGGTTTTGAGGATCGGACCCAGGGCCTCACATGTGCTAGGTGAGCGCTCTACACTGAGCCACAACCGCAGCCCCTTGATGATATTCCATCTTTACCACCAATCTCAGTGTGGCAGAAAACTCTCTACTGGACACAGCAAAAATGCAACTTTGTTCAACCTTAACACTTTCATCAAAGAAGAAGGAAGGAAAAGAAATGCAAATCAATATAGAGTGTTCTTAGGAATATCAATAATTTGGCTTACAGAATTTACAGGTGTTTTGTTTTATTTGTACCAGAGATTGAGCACAGTGGCGCTTAACCACCAAGCCACATCCTCAACTGTTTTTGTGTTTTATGTTGTTTCATTAAGTCTCACTAAGTTGCTGACTGTGAATTTGAGATCCTCCTGCCTCAGCCTCCAGAGTTGTGGGGATTACACGTGTTCACCACCACTCCTGGCACAGGTATTACTCAATCAGTTTACTCTATCAGAGTTTCACATTATCAGACCTTATTTGACCCCAATTCCATTTACTTTTCCTTTGTAAAATATAATCAATGGTATAATCATCAGAGTAGATGACTTTTTGCTTAATAAGTCATCTGAAGATAGTAAAAAGACAAGTTCCTTAAGGGAAATACGTTGTAAAATTTCCACAATGATAACTTCATTAAAACAGTCAGGTATTGAAGTCCATGTAAAATTACGTTTAAAAATTAACCTATAAATATCACTTAAAGCTCATCTACCTTATCATACATATTGGAGCATATTACTTTTAAGAACATGTTTTAATAATATTTTGTAAAGTCAACATTTAAGGGAAAATACCGAAAATAAATACAATTTCAGATAAATTAGGGATACATACCCACCTAAATAAAAGGTATTCATTCTTAAAAATTATTACTTAAATGTAAAGTTCTTTTTAATTCCACATTAAATGCTTTACTTTGCTCACCAACTAAATTCCTCACCAGCCTATCAAAATATAGCAGCATGGAGTGTAGCCCATAACCCTCCCTTTTATTATGCAAATAAGACTATAGGTGGTTACTGATTTTAAAACAATTGTTACTAATTATACATTATTCTCTGATGCCATAATAAAAACTGAATGAACTTGATATTGACAGAAGGAAAACACGCAGTTTAAGGAAATGATATGGTATCAGAACCAGATGTTGCCATAAATTACAGTCTAATGATTTAAGAGTGAAATTGTGCTGAAGGCTCAGTCATCCATACTGGATTTCTTCAGGACTTACCCCACGGGAATCAGGGCTAAGCATGCTAAATGTGGTTTAATCTCACTTGAACGATACTTGATTATAAGTTTCAATTTGAAACGATTGATGAATTATCTCAGAAATTCTATGGTTATGTAGAACTTCTACACTCGAACAGACAGTTCATGGCAACTGAAGTCATGAGAAGTTACTCACCAAAACACAAGTGGGAGAGAGGGAAGGGTGTCAGACACAAACACTGAAAGAGGATTTGCTGAATGATGGTGGGGTGGTTCAGCTGCCAGTCCAGCTTCTAGTTACAGACTCATTTGGAGAAAAACTGCAGAGACCCAAGGTCACATATTCATAGTCACACAGTCATTGTGGGTAAGGTTGGGGGTTTCAATCCTAACACACGTGGGTCATGTAGAGCAATTTAGTCTGAGTTTCAACTTTTCCAGTCCTCAGATGTAGACTTTGAGATTACCTGTTTTCGAGTTTACCACAGTCACAGATATGCTGGAAAGACTGAAAGAAGGAGGAGTCCACATTAATATTTTCAATATAACATAAATATTAAAGTATTAGACATTTATTCAACTTCCAATACAATGGAAGCTTCAACAAAGGAAGTGGCCGGGCCAGAGTGGACCTCTGAGAGATTCCAGTAAACCCATAATGGGAATTGTAAATTATAAAAATAGGAAAAGAAGAACTTAAATTATCACTATTTGCAGATGACATGATTCTATACCTAGAAGACCCAAAAGGGTCTACAAAGAAACTACTAGAACTAATAAATGAATTCAGCAAAGTGGCGGGATATAAAATCAACATGCATAAATCAAAGGCATTTCTGTATATCAGCGACAAAACTTCTGAAACGGAAATGAGGAAAAACGCTCCATTCACAATATCCTCAAAAAAAATAAAATACTTGGGAATCAACCTAACAAAAGAGGTGAAAGACTTATACAATGAAAACTACAGAACCCTAAAGAGAGAAAAAGAAGAGGATCTTAGAAGATGGAAAAATATACCCTGTTCATGGATAGGCAGAAGTAACATCATCAAAATGGCGATTTTACCAAAAGTTCTCTATAGGTTTAATGCAATGCCAATCAAAATCCCAATGGCATTTCTTGTAGAAATAGATAAAGCAATCATGAAATTCATATGGAAAAATAAAAGACCCAGAATAGCAAAAACAATTCTAAGAAGGAAGTGTGAATCAGGCAGTATAGCGATACCAGATTTCAAACTATATTACAGAGCAATAGTAACAAAAACAGCATGGTATTAGTACCAAAACAGGCGGGTGGACCAATGGTACAGAATAGAGGACACAGAGACTAATCCACAAAGCTACAACTATCTTATATTTGATAAAGGGGCTAAAAAACATGCAATGGAGAAAGGATAGCATCTTCAACAAATGGTGCTGGGAAAACTGGAAATCCATACTGTGGGGTCGAGCTCCAAATTCCTCAATAGGACACCCATAGCGCAAGAGTTAACAACTAGAATCAACAAATGGGACTTACTCAAACTAAAAAGTTTTTTCTCAGCAAAAGAAACAATAAGAGAGATAAACAGGGAGCCTACATCCTGGGAACAAATCTTTACTCCACACACTTCAGATAGAGCCCTAATATCCAGAGTATACAAAGAACTCAAAAAAATTAGACAATAAGATAACAAATAACCCAATCAACAAATGGGCCAAGGACCTGAACAGACACTTCTCAGAGGAGGATATACAATCAATCAACAAGTACATGAAAAAATGCTCACAATCTCTAGCAGTCAGAGAAATGCAAATCAAAACCACCCTAAGATACCATCTCACTCCAGTAAGATTGGCAGCCACTATGAAGTCAAACAACAACAAGTGCTGGCGAGGATGTGGAGAAAAGGGTACACTTGTACATTGGTGGGACTGCAAATTGGTGCGGCCAATTTGGAAAGCAGTTTGGAGATTCCTGGGAAAGATGGGAATGGAACCACCATTTGACCCTGCTATTGCCCTTCTCAGACTATTCCCTGAAGACCTTAAAAGAGCATGCTACAGGGATACTGCCACATCGATGTTCATAGCAGCACAATTCACAATAGCTAGACTGTGGAACCAACCCAGATGCCCTTCAATAGATGAATGGATAAAAAAAAAATGTGGCATCTATACACAATGGAGTACTATGCAGCAATAAAAAACGACAAAATCATAGAATTTGCAGGGAAATGGATGGCACTAGAGCAGATTATGCTTAGTGAAGCTAGCCAATCCCTAAAAAACAAATACCAAATGTCTTCTTTGATATAATGAGAGCAACTATGAACAGAGCAGGGAGGAAGAGCAGGAAGAAAAGATTAACATTAAACAGAGACATGAGATGGGAGGGAAAGGGAGAGAAAAGGAAAATTGCATGGAAATGAAGGGAGACCCTCATTGCTATACAAAATTACATATAAGAGGTTGTGAGGGGAATGTGAAAATAAACAAGGAGAGAAATGAATTACAGTAGATGGGGTAGAGAGAGAAGATGGGAGGGGAGGGGAGGGGGTATAGTAAAGGATAGGAAAGGTAGCAGAATACAAGAATTACTAATAGGGCATTATGTAAAATTGTGGATGTGTAACCGACATGATTCTGCAATCTGCATTTGGGGTAAAATTGGGGGTTCATAACCCACTTCAATCTAATGTATGAAATATGATATGTCAAGAGCTTTGTAATGTTGTGAACAAAAAAAAAATGAGTTGAGAAATGAGCCTGGGGGTTGTGGCTCAGAAATGACAATTTGAGAAAGCACATATTACTGCAAACTACACATTCGTCGCCTAACCCAGCATCTACAACCTGCCCCATACCAACATCTGCAGGCCCTTTGATCCCAAAATAAACATCTTGCTTTCCTAACCAGAAAAAAAAAAGATCCAAATTAGTGTCCCAAATATTATTATTAATAAACAAAGAAGAGATATTAGGGTTCAATATGAGTGTTTTATCAGGTTAAGCATTAATGGCAGTTCTAAATCATGAACTACCACTATCATTTGCTGTCTTTGTAAACTTTGTGCAAATATCTAAAATATGGTTTCAAAACTCTCAAAGTTTCCACATATAAAATCTACATACACATGCATGTGCACATATGTGTGTGTATGTGTGTATCATCTGACAGCTTCTAAAACCCTCTGATTTTATCCCTTAGATTAGGTAATAAACCCCGACAGAGCAAGTGTAATGCTATCCAAGTTGAGAGTTATGACCTTAATTTAAGGAGTTCAGTGAAAGATTTTTTAAGATAATAAGGCTGTGGTAATAATCCTGCCACGTTTCTACTTACTGAGCTATAAACAAGTCCAAGCGAGGGCTTCGCAGTTTTGTGTTTTTTTTTTTTTTGTTGTGGTTTTGGTTTTTTTTTACCCAATTGTAAGCTCTCCTATTAAACAAAAAACTAATATTTTTTGAATAAAGGATGAATTTTAGATTTTGTTTTTATCAAAGTATGGCTGAGTGAACGAAGGAAGTATGTGTTTCTTTCTTAGGTATCAGTAAGAACGGGACAAAGAAAAATTTATGAGTATGACATTAACTCAAGGAAGGTGATCAATTATGCTTTGCTACCATCAGGACATGATTCCAGGCAATTTCCTGAGCTAATGAGGAATAAGGTACAAGGTACAAGGTCATAAAGGGTGGGGATAGGATACCAAAGAGAACAGAGGTGGAGTTCAAGGGAAAAGGTGACTTAGGAGGCAGAGGACAATATCCAAAATGAATATGGAGTTAAAGTGGAAATCTCACTGACTTCACAGTTTCAGGCACAGGACCTACCACCTTCAGGAGTGGTTTAATTCTAAATCCTACCAACAAGGTTCCTAAGAAGGAAGGTGACTCACTGCTTTCATCAAAAAACTGGGAGAGGCTCTCAAGAAGTTAAAAATAGATACCCCAGAAAGGCAAAAATAAGGGACAAGAAGAAAATGCTTGGTTTTGTCTCTGTATTTTCAAGTTCAGAAAACTTTTTAAGAAACTAGAGTTATCCCATAGGACTACAGAGCAAACATCAAAAAATCTCTTTGGAATCAATTAGTGGCTACAAATATTTACCTAAGAAGACACAAAGATATTTAGGAGTTAAATACTTAAATTCAATGAGAATCAATAACAACCCTGTGGACACTATGTTGGTTTGTGTTTGGAGTTTTCTAAAGCTATTATAACATCAGTAAGCATCTGATAAATAAATGAAAAGGGTACTAGCAAGCTAAATATTTTGATCCCCCTAAAGCATCTTCGATTTTATCTTCCAGCAGTTCAACTGAATAACTAGAATGACTGGAAGAGACATTAGTACATTTAAGTGTAATTTTCACTGAAACATAGCTAACTATTAAGCTCATACTGACTCTTCATGGGAAACGACTAATAGTTATAGTATACCTACTGTGAGTCAGACACTTCATATACTATCTCTGAAAATCTTCCTAACCACGTAAGTATGTGAGCATTATTTCTATTTTAAAAACAGGAACACTGACTGAGGCTGAGATTAAGCAGCAGAGCCAAGAACAGAGCCCAAGCTTTTCTACTCCAATGAATGTCCCTTTTCCACAAAGAGTCTAAGTAAGAGTCATCTCCAAAGAAACACTAGGATTCCTAAACATGACTTTATTAGATATTTGCATGGACACTTTTTCTGAAGAACTCAAACACTAATGCAAGCCATGAGGAAAAAAAAAAAAAAACTCTTATAGAATTAATTTACTATTTAGGATGAAAACGTATGAACAAGCTATACCCCAATATATAAAAATTTGAGGCAAGAGTAGCAGCCATATTTAATAGGTGATAAGCACCTTAGAAAGATCTGGATGCTTTGTGCACACTTGATAATTATAGCCCAATGATAATAAACATAGCTTCTTTTATAAGCCCATTCTTTTATGAACATACTATAATAGAGTGCCAACTGTACTCCTTTCCTACTACTCTTGATGGAAATGCGTAATTATTAAACTATCAAAGTAAATGCATTTGAATGAAAGAAAACCACATTGCAAATTTGAGGACCATAAGTTTTGTAATGCACATGGATTCAGTAGTATGTTATAAATTGCCTGCTTTGGAAGAGGAAAAACTAGCTTACATGATAGCAGCTAAAATAACAACGGCTTAGTAGAAATAGTTGACTCAATTATTACATAAGTAAGCACTCCTACAGGGATGAACTGAGTGGTGGTTGCAACAAAGTCTTAAATAAAAAATGAGACCTTTAAAATAGATACCAACTATTCTAAAGCTACAGAGAATGTTTGTTAATTTAAATCACGGCTCATAGGATTACATTTAAGAAGGAAGTCTTCCAAAATGACAAATCACACCTCAAAATCGCCTGCATAGACATGCAACCCTAGAGCTATGCAAGACCCTGAGTTGTCCTTCAGCTTTGGCCAACAAAAATATCAGTAATAAGTACTGCTCACATTCCACCTGCAGCATAGTCTAAATGAAGGTAAATAAGGCATTCATGCAAGAAATTAACACATGGAAGAAAATAATACTGAGCTCCAGGGTAAAATTCAGTCTTGTGTCAAAGTAAAAAATCAATGAATATAACTTAGAATATAAAATCCCCAACAGGATCTCATTACTATAATTCAGAACTTTACCCCAGGGACAATTTTTAAAAAAAATATTTATATTATAATCATAGTTGAATTTTATCATGCTTTTAAATAAATTCTTTATTGTCTAGAACTATTTACAGGAAAACTCTATCACTGGTTTTTATTTAGTCATTAAATCTCATTAATATTATGTATTTTTCTATTAGTCATTATTTTGATTATTCCTAGTCGTCTGATTTATAATGTAAATGAACATTCTGTTTCAATATGCTCAGTTTTCATTCCATTTTATAAATGGAAAATTATTTCTCATATGCTCATCAGAAACAAATTTCAGATTATGAAACCATTGAGACAAGTGTTGTAGGGTTTCACTAGCAATAAAAAAAATAAAGTGATCTAATTTTATAAGACTCATAAACTGATGATGTTAACAAAAGTCAACTAACTCTTCTAAGTGCTACAACTTGTTCTAACGCTTTGTGCAGAGCCAAAGAATAAAGTTAAACTGAAGCTAAAGTCCAAGAGTAAACTCTGTAGAGAAGAGTTTGAAGAAAGATAAGGTGTCACACAGCAACTTTTCATGGGTGCATGCCCAAATTATGACAGGAGAGGAATTAATTAGTACCACACATAAAAGGACAACTGCAAGGGAATTTAACATGATACTTCTTTTAATCATATTTTTTTAACTCAATTAGAGCAAGAAATGTCTATAGATGCTTCCAGAAGTTTGCAGAACACAGCTTATGTTAACATTTCTTGTTTTGTAAATGTTTCTATATGATTTTCATCATGAAAGCCAGCTCAGCAGACTAAACTAGAACTTTTAGCTCCTGAGCACCAGACTCAGCATTCTCAGCTCAATGTGCTCACAACTTTATCCTGGGTTGAGTAGTTTGTTTTTGGTTTTGTTTTTCCCCTGTGTGCTTTTCTCTTGCTGTTATATTTGGTTCTGAAACAAATTTTGTTTTCTGATAAGCAGTGTAGGCCCATAACAATTGACAATTATAGGGAAGATCTACTACCAGGAAACAAAGATGGTGCACAGCACAGGATGTCAGCACAATTGTGTTAAGATGGTTCCAGGTTTCTACCAGGAAATAGTTAAATAGACGTTAGGTAAAGATTTTCAAGAAGTTCAAGGACAGGTGGAAACCTTCTGAACTATGAAGAACACTGGTGTTTGAAAGACGGAGCTGGAAAAATATTTTGTATACATGATAAGCAGAAGAAATTTTGCTGGCAGAATCAATACTGAAGAAAACCCAAAGACTGAACACATCTCCTCACAGGAAATATTCCAGACTTTTTAAATTGTACTCACTCACCAATTACCAAGTGATAAAATAAATTTTTTGACTCAAGGACTTTTTCATGAAATAATAGTACAAAACTGAATAAAATAGAAAGTATTACAGATTACCATCCACAGTAAACTATGGGCCATATTATTTTCAATTATGTTTTGGTGTGTCATATAATGTCTACCCATAGGGTATAGTTTAAAATGAATGGAAGCCAGTAGCCTAAACAGAAACTTCTGTAAGTAGTGCTGAATTAGCATTTCCATTTTTTTTTTTTTTTGGAATGAATTCCCCAGAGTAAAGGGATTAAGAGGATATGGCAATGGATCTGCTGGTGGTAAAAATCTCATCTTGAGGTATATGCAGTACAAATAATTAATTTGCCTCTGTATATCAATGTCTGGTGTGCCTTGAGGAACACAGGACACCTGTGTGCAAAGTGCCAACACCACTCAGTTATCTCTATCTTTGAGCTCTGATTTTGTTTCCTGTTTGGTGCTCAGTGACTTTATTAGAAATGAAGACTTACCCAGAACAAAATCTCTCTTAATTGGTACCTTTACATTCTGCCCAGATCCTTCTAGATTCTTGCTTCCATATCCTTGATCCTCATACTTCCCAAGTCTAAGTGAACTGCTCTGAAAGTGAACTACAGGTGTAATACCTACCTCATATCATGAACTATAGCATACAATTTTTAGAATCTCCAGTTGCCTTATTCTAGACACTAAAAATTTATTTTCTCCAAACAAAGCTTGGGCATAACTATCTTCTTTGAATAGTCTAAGCAAGATTAATGACCATTCCTTTGAGAACAATTCCTCCTTGGTTTGATCATTTCTGCAGAGCAATGCCCACTCTTTCTTCACAAATTTATACTGCTTAATTCTAAATATCTGAAAAGCCTGAGTTAAGGTATCTTCCTGACTTACCTTTAACGATTCCATATATGGACTCTACAACCAGTAGATTCTGGTTGTTCTTTGAGTTTGCATTAGAAAAGAAACACTTTTTTTTTTTTTCTTAAAGAACTATCCTTACATGAGTTCAGGTTTTATAACAACTGCATGTTGCTCTTTCTCTGGCTACTTGATCAAGAAATTGTAAAAGCAATTACAGTAAAGTACAAAGTACTAGAATAAACTTCTATGAAATCAAAGTAACTTTTGGAGTTTGTTTTCATGGCATTTACACTTTCTATTTCTCCTTCTTATTATTTTTAACTGATACACAAAATTGTACATATTCATGGGGTACCATGCTATGCTTTCCTTTTTATGATCTTTCCCATTAGTAGCAGGAATGATCTTATTCAACTCCAACTTATGGAATTTTGGCTAGGGATGCTTTATGCTGCAAGCAACAGAAAACCCAGTGAACAGTAACTTAAAACATTTGTTTTTTCTTACAATACAAGATAGGATAAATTGAATGGAAGAACATGGACTTCTATTACTGGTTTAGCAACTTAAAGACATCACAGGGCTGAGGGCTTGGGGTTATGGCTCAGTGGTAGAACACTCACCTAGCACATGTGAGGCACTGGGTTTGATCCTCAGCACTACATAAAGATAAAAAAAAAATAAAAGTATTATGTCCATCTACAACTAAAATATATTTACAAAAAAAATTTCAGGTATATTATTTCTGGGTTTCTTCTCACCTTTATGTATGTGTATTTCCTGATGGAGCTGGGTACAACAGTTACATTATAAAAACACAAAGGGTGCAAGGATGCTGGAAGGACAGTGTTAGCCATATCTGACCTTTTTCACCAGAGAAACAAACTGGAGAAGACAGAATGGTCACATGGTCATATGTAGCTGTAAAGAAAGCTGTTAAATTGAAGGAAACGATTGTCAAGATTAACTGACATAGAACAATTCATTGCTTGTGGTAGGCACACTGATATGGAACAAATGGAGCTCTATTAAGAATGAGGGCAGGGCAAAAGAGTACCAAGTAAGGGATTAACAGAGTTTACCACTCCTTGTCACTTTCAGCTAAGAAGCCAAGGGATCACAGAAATGTAAATATTTATCGCTTTTTTCATAAATAGTTCACATTTTAATGTGAAATTTAAGATAACACTATTTTTTGATCTTTAGGTGATGCTGAGCAATTTTTAAGAAACATCACCCTTGTTTGAACATGCAGTGATGCATTCTGTTTTTAGAATATAAACTAGAACAAAAAAATCACCCATACAAGGACTGAATCTCAGTTTTAAAAGAAAGCTTTCGTATTTAATTAGAAGATTAAATGAAATATTACTGTACTTGGCATTCTGACACCTGGATTCCATTTCCAGTTTTACCCCTTACAAAGAGCAAAATCCTGGTCAAAACCTTTTGAAGAAATCAAAAAGAGCTAAGTTTGACTTAGTGATGATTATTTAGTGATGATTAATCATCATTTATTGATGATTTAGTGATGATTTTTTTCTAACTCAAAGTATGTGGCACAGTTTGGATCTCAAAAGTTACACAAATGCTCATGTGTTGAAGGTTTGATGCCCAGCTGGTGGAGCTACCAGGAAGTAGCAGAAATTTTAGGAGGTTAAGGTTGAGTTGAAAGAGGTGAGTCCCTTGGGATGGGTCCCTTGAGGTGTGTCTTTGAAGTGAATATATTGTTCTAGGCCCCTGGCTCACTCTCTCTGCTTCCTAGCAGCTCTAAAGGAAGCATGCTCCCCACCATGATATTCTGCCTTCACAGTTTTTTTACCCAATAGTAAGTCTTTTCCTTATCCAACACTATAACTGAAACCTCTGAAATCATGAGACAAAATAAATATTTCCTCCTTGAAGTTGATTTTCTCAGATGTTTTGTCACAGTGATGGAAAGCTGAATTTCCCAGAATGGTTTCAACTATCCAGAGTAGATCATGAGGTGACCTGGAATATAGGACAAAGACTAGACTTGATCTTATCAAGCCATTATGTTAAAATATCCTAATGGCATACATTTCCCAAAACAGTAAAAGAAGAGCAGAGGTTTTTTTTTTTGTTGTTGTTGTTTGTTTGTTTGTTTGTTTTTTTGTGGTGGAGAGGGTGGTGTGCTGCTAGTTGACATGTGGATCTGATTGCATTTTTAGGAGTGGCAGTATTATACAGTAATGATAGGCCTAATGGCGCTTTCTCTGGAAATTAACTGGGGACCAGTTTCAATTTTTAATCTATTTTTAAATTTGAGTAATGATAAAAGAATATCCATTTTGATTGAAGAGATTCACAGGTTAGAAAAAAATGTGAGATAAGTTCAGAGACATTTTATTTCCACTAGAATAACAGTATTAACTGTTATTCTGTGAAAAACTATATCATAGATTCTTAAATTGCAGGTAGAGTTTATAGAGGTAAATGATAAAACTTAGCGGCACACAAATAACAATACTTTAAAATAATCCGTCCTAACACTGAAGTCTTTTTTTTAATTCCTGCCAATTAATCAATATATTCCACTGTAATTTATGTGTGCATTTAAACATTTAATATGATATCTTTAAATTACTTCTTCCCTTCATTTTGTATCTTCCTTAAATGATAGCACATTGTAGACATAATAAAATTTAGATTTTATCGATGTCAGCATTATTATTTTAGAACTCCTTTCTTTATGTGGCATTTTTTTTCCTTCACCATGGTAGATATTTCTATGTGGAAATCTTATTTTCCTTTAGCTTTCTGTTTAAAATGTTTTGTGCATTTATTTTGTTCTTCATGTCAATATATAAAGGCAATAATAGGAGTAATTAATGTTTTGCTATTTTGCATCTAGTTTATGCAGAATAGTCATTTGATTATCAAATCCATCCAGGATCTGCAATTAGACCAGTTCTGCAGCTGCTCTCTTCTCTTTTCCTATAATGCATGTTCCTTTCTTTGAAACTGTTGTTCTCCAATGTGTGTGATGTACAATGCTCAAAATGCATCTTCCAAAAAATGTGGTTTCTCTTTCTGTCTTCAAGGCCAAAATGAAAAGACAGCATATTGAGCTTTTTAGAATTAAAGTGGTGCTGTTAGTGCCCACATATTTTTGTGATAGTGAATGCAGTCAGTAGCTTTGTCAATTTGGTTGTCACTGTCACACAAGACTTTCCAGATGTTGAAATGCAGAAATGTCACAAAATGCCAGGACAAGAATGCAATTTTTTTATTCTTTTTTTTGGTCTATTTTTCACATTAAAGAAAATATGAACAAAAGAATAGCCATAGCAAATACAGCCATACACCCATATACCTAAGTAAAAAGTACAAGCATATCCAGAATACTCCCAGTGATTAGAAAGCAGCATGATATACATGGTTGGACAATTAAAATTCAATATTTGAATTATAAGAGGATCTTGTGTTATGTTAGAACTCAGACACACTTTACCTGTCTTGTTAAATGATATCATGTAACTGATAAAGGAAGTTACAACCTATTTTTCTACATAAGGTATAGTATTAGAATATAATTTACTTTTTTAAAATAATAAAAAAAAACTTTTTTTCTAATGACATGTCACAAGATTTTTATTAGTACTAAGCTTTAACAAATTCTACTCCTACACTTAACACATTCATAGTCACAAAAAAACATTTGAAGTTCAAAGGGGGGTGGATTAGAAATTACTTCTATATACTGACAGTTTATAAACATATATGATGATTTTCATTATCATAATAATATCACATGCATGCATTTGCAGGGGGAATGAATATATTATATTGTTCAATGTTGCTTTATAAAATAATGAGTTAGCAATAACTATATAAATGGCAAGCAAAACTTGGGACAATCTCCTAATTTTCACTCTCCCTCAGGAAATGCATCACTGCATGAAGATCCTCTATAACAGCATTTATTTTAATAATAATAATAATAATAATAATAATAATAATAATAATAATAATAGAAAAGATTAAACTATTTCAATTGCATGTGTTTGTTTCTGGCTCCAAATCAAGTTTTCACATAAGAATCTAACAAAGTCACCTTTTTAATTCATTGAACAGAGCTTCTTAATTTTGTTTGAAAATTCTGCCTTTTCAGAAAACTATTCAAACATTACTTGGAGAGAAAAACTACTGCAGAAAATCTATTTAGCAACTCTTGTAGAGACTTCTGACAGCACAACTAAGGCATCACATTTCAGAGGCGTTTCAATGACTTTATTTAAATTTTAGAAATAAATTGATTTTAAAGCACTGTCATGGTGACTGACAAAAATAAATTCTGAATGGAAATTCCTTTCTAAAAAGTACTATGGTCCAATCAAATTAAGAAATAGAAGCCAGCTTATTTATTACAGTTGTTTTCTTTAAGATCATCTACAGCAATCATAAAAAATTCTTGGATCTTCACATGACCATTCTAAACCTCAAGAAGAAGACCAGGTGCTCAAGAAACATTGAATCTAGTGAGAAAGAAGGAACACGCACATAAAATAAGAAGTAATGGCACACTGAAGAATATTGCACATAAAATAAATGGCCTAGAACAAAAGTCCTATAAAAACTGAGGAAAAGGAGGGTTTACCCTTGGCTGGAGTAGTGGGGGATGATTTTATGGAGGACTTGAGCTTTGATGTGTGTGTGAGAAAAAGGATAGTACAATTCTCATAAGTACCAAGGAGAGAATGATTATTAAAATCGGGGACAATGGTGTGAGCAACACAGGTGGAACAAAATACAAAATACAACCAGAGGCATTAAATAGTCCTACTTAGCCAAAGACAAGGGCTCAAAGTAACCAGTGATATGATAAAATTGAGTAGTGAAAAAATTAATTTTAAAGATCTTCCAATGCTAGTGTAACGGATTATGGATTTTTACATAAGTTCACAAAATTTTTGTGAAGTTACTGAAGATGTTGTTGAGTTCAGACACCCATGTCTAGGTCCCACCCTCAAGATTCCGATTCCAAAAGGCTGGGATTGGAGCCTGTTTTTAAAAGGATCCACAGTTTGAAATGATGATGGGCCTCACAGGCATGTGCACTGTGTAGTCCCACAGGTTCCATGCTTAGTTTATTACTTGGCTATAACCATCATGAAATTCCTGATAATTTTATCAAAAATATTTTGTCTGCAGCCGTTCCTTATCATTCTATTCCTATATACTGTTTAACATGGCCTATGCATGGAATTCCAGTGGACCCAAGACTTGTGAGTTTGGCAAATCTCAAAATGAATTGAAGCCCAAGCGCCATGCTTGAGACTGAGGAAACAGGGGTGCTAATGGGCCCGAGAGACCATGCTTTCTCCTTGAACCAGAATTTGCTTTAATGAGAAAGAAAGCAAAGACATTTTAAGTGATAGAAGCGACCAAGTCTGTGCCGTATCATTCCTTGCTTATACTGCTTCTTCAGCTAACCATCTACACTGAAAATGACATAGAAGAAAAGAGAAAGAGAACCCAAAGTTCTTCTAGCTTCAAGTCTTTGATATTCATCTGTAAGCTGCATAAGAGAGTCAGTGAAATGAGACTGTAGCAAAAAGTTGAACGAAAGTAGATGAGGAAATTTTGTGCAGCATTTATACTAGTCTGTTAGGATATTTATATATGTATACATACATATGCATACATAATAAGTTACAGAATACATATTAACATCAATGTTTCTGCATAATTTAAAAGGTCTTATACTTGCATTTAGAATGATCACTGTACACTAAAATTCACGGTAACAATTTAAAATTTTTCATAGCACAATATTAAGTAGAAAAAAATGACAATTGAATGAAAAACTATGACAGATCTGAAAATTTTTAATATTCTAGTTTCTTTAGTGGCACTTTTATCTGCTTTTGAACAAGGGACCCCGTGTTTTCATTTTGTACTTGGCCCTACAAATTATGTGGAAGGCTCTGCACAGACAACTGGGATCATCAGGGCTGGAAGCTACTTGTAGAGATGACAGCAAAGTATTTGAAAAGGGAGACTGTTCATAAGGTTTATTCCATAGAGGCTGGTTGAAGTAAGAAAGAAAAATGTAGGGAAACCTAGGAAAACCTGTTGAATGTGTTTATTAGAGACTTGTAAAAAACAAAGACTTTCTCTAGGTCACTGTGAAGGGAGAAGATAAGAAAGGAAATTAAAGGGGAATCTAAAGAAGTGTTGCTGACTCAAAATAGAAGGAGAAAGAAAGGAAAAAAAACTGAAAAGTTGTCTTCTAAACACTGAAACCTCAAGTGACTGGCTAACAGCAATGCTATTAAAAAAAAAAAAAAAACAGAAAATGCAAAGTCTCCACCTTTAAAATGGAAGATCTTTAAATGGAGGAGAGACAATGAAGAGTATTTCTCCACTGATCTGATGAACAATACAGCAGAAGTGAAGAAAAATTTGGCTACTATCATGGATACTGAGGTTCTCTATGGAATTAAATAAAATCATCAGGATAGAGAGTTGAAAGAGAAGGCAAATGCCTATACCTTAGCCACTTATCACAGCGTAGGAAGCAGGAGCAAAAAGAGCAGCCAGATCTCCTAATGGAAACTGGAGATGGAGTATCCTGAGGCCTACAGAGAACTAAGATGGCAACCCTCAGTGAAAGGAAGCTGGAAGTCAGTGTATTTCAGAATAACTGGGTAGAGCAATGTTGCGTGCCACAAAATAAAAGAAGTTAGAAAAGATAACAGTGTTTTGAATTTTTAAGTATACACTGACAAGTGACCATAGAAGAAGCAATTTCCAGAGAGCTGCTTTTCAGAAATTGTCAGGCTGGAGAGAGTTTCAAGATAGAGTGGGCAGTGAGTGGGCCGCCGAGATGGTACTGTTCACTTCTGAGTTGTATGTTGTTAAACAGAAGAGAGGTGAGCAGCATTTGTAGAGGAAATGAAAATTTTCTTTCAAGATGAACGATTAATATCTGTATTTATATTTTTATCGTTATTTTTATGTTTTATCCTATTTTTATAGAATACTATATCTTGACTTAATCTAGCAGTACATGGATGGATGAATGGCTGGAAGAAACAAAGAAAACATTATGAAGCATGAAGAATTATATAGTCTTTTCCTTATCCAATACTATATAACTGCTGTGTCCAAACTGCCATTAAGGAAAACAATGAAAATAAATGTGTTGCTCTCAGTGAGCTTGTAGTAGGAGATATATTTTAAATTCCACTGATAATAACGAGTAAAATCTAGTAAAGAGCATAATGAAATGAACAACTAAATAAGTAAACTTTTTATATTTATTTTTTAATGTTCTGAAATATGATGTTTAATTTTCTGAAATTTCAGTGGAGAATGAAGAATGGATACACAGGAAAGGTCACTCAGGGATAGTGTCAGAAAGGGAAGAAGAAAGACAAAGAATTAAAATACTGATACCTGTTCTTCAAAGAGCAGCAGGAAAGAGCAGAGAACTCCTAGAGTACAGAGCCATGTAAATGAGACAAAGATCATCTTTATTGAACTGTTTCAGATGAAGGAACTCGGAGCCGAAAGTTTTGATGTCTCAATAAGTTACAGGTAACCTCTGCTACCAAGAAGGAAGACAAGAACATCCGCGACAGACGCAGAAAGGGAAGATCAGTAGGACTTCTGACCTTCTGCCTGGGGTGCCCTCCTTCTCCTTCTCAGGCAATTTATGCCAGGTCCCTTTTTTTTTTTTAAGGTCTATGAGATTGAATTAAAGCACATAGTTACTTGTAAGTGCTCATTTTTTTTTTCCTCTTGAAATCAATCACCTGACTGTGACTGGATACAATAATCACCCTCCTTCCTGAATTTCCATTATTCTTAAAGCTTGCTCTACATGGTTCTACCTCCTCTTCTGCTCGTTCCTCTAGTTGTTTTAATTCTGAGTCTTGTCTGCGTCCGACTTGAAGCTCCTCAAGGACAAGGAAGCATATCTTATGCTTAATCTGTGTCTCTCCAAGACCCTACAATAAATATTCCCAGATCAGCAGACAGGAGAGGAAGAAGTATTGTAAACATATATAAAGGAAAGGTTGCTCTCTTATCCATCATTCTAGGGTGCTTATTTTACTAAATTGTGTACTGAATATATTGTGGTATTTGCTAAAATAAGTATCACAGCAATAATAATAAAGTCAAAGTCCATACTGCAGATTTGAAAGTGAGTTTTCATAGCACCAGTTTTCAATATAAGAAAAAATCCCTTTAAGATACATTTTAAACTCTAAGGACAGAGTTGAGTCCAATTACTCAGTAGCTAGTATAATCAAGAAAGCAGGATTATTATATGTTCTATTCCCGATTCTACCACTAGTTCTACAAAGGACAACATGAAATTAAGAATATCAGGTTAAATAATTGTCATCTGGATAATTCAAATCAAAATGTATTCCAACTAAATCTACATTTAAAACTGTTGCGAACAAAATAATATGTACACATAATTCTGACCAAAACCTGCTTGTTGTAAAATAACCAATAATTATCAGTAAAATTATCTCAATTTGCATTTGATTTGAAAGTATTGTCTAACAATTAGGAAAGATTTAACAGTGTTGACTGTCATTACCTAGTTTCAAAGGACAGTTACTTCAAATTAATTTGAATTTTGTAGAGTTGTACATCAGTCTTGGTTTTCAATGTTGGATGAACTGAAACTATTGAGGCTGTTGATTTCTTTTTCACTATGAAATGCCAAACAATTATTAGTAGGTAACAAGTGACAAGGATCTGCACCAGATATGCATAGCATACTAAAGCAAGGAACACGCACATCTTTTCACTATGTCAACTAGTAAATTTATTTGATCCTCAATATAATCAAGTTAATCAAATTAATAGCTGTGTATATAGTTTATAATAGATTTATTATTTAGGTTAGCTTATCATCAAAGTGTCTCAGCATGTGGATTTAAACATAAATACATAAAAAGTTGGAATATTTTTCCCTTTAATTTGACATGAGCTAATGCATAAAGCAGTCTCGAAAAAAAAACATGAAGCAAAGCTCTTCCATCTCTTTCTCATTTCTGCATAGAATCCAATGGTAACCAAAGACCAATCTTCCTCCTTTTCTGGCTAGAAGGGGTAAAAAAGGCCAGGCTAAAAGGTACACAGGTCTTATATCAGGAAACCCATCCAAAAAGACATGCCAACAAACTACAACTTGCACGCTCTAGATCCTTGTTCACTCTAGCATATCAATCATTCAGTTATTCATTCTTTTTTTTTTTTTTTTTTTTTTGCTGAACTATAAAATCCACAGTTCAATGATGAGAACATGCAGCAGACAACCGGGTGAGGAATATCACAGGACACCAGAATGGCATCTTAGGGTTGCTTCCAGTCCCTTCTATGTCCTTCATCTCCCACAAAACTTTGTCCTGATTCTGTAACTTTGCATAAATAAGATCATATAGAATAGAGCTTTTTAATGTTTCTCTCTCCCTCTCTCTCTCTCTCTTTTTTTTGGGGGGGGGGATTTGTCCAAGTCATTACCCATAGCTACATTTTGTTTATTTATTTTACTGTACAAAATTCTGTTATATTAATAGAGAACAATTACTTTATCAATTATTGATAGAAATCTGGGTGTTTTTCCCAATTCTTTACCTATAGTAAACAAAATCACTGGGGGCATCCTTGTTTGTGTCTCTGGGCAAACATGCTTAGGCATTTCTGTTGGACCAGAAATGAAATCACTGGGTTATACTGTAGACTCTGATTTACTTTAGTAAATGTTGCTGGACTATTTAAATCACTTCTCTATCTTACCATCATTAAGAGCATATTATTTGTAGGCTGGGGTTGTAGCTTAGTGGAAGAGCACTTGCCTAGCATGTGTGAGGCTCTGGGTTTGATTCCCAGAACCACTTATAAATAAATAAAATAAAGGTCCATTCCTAACTGAAAATATCTATATTAAATATTAAAGTATTATGCATTAGAAAAGAGTCCATTATTTGATATTTAAAGAATTATTCACTGTGTGCCTATTATATTCCCCAAAAATGTTAATTTCTCATGCCCACAAAGGAATAATATCTTTCCATGAGAATTTTTCAGTCATGTAGGTGTACCAGACATAAAAAAAGAAGTACAAACAAAGAGGAATCCAGGATTTGTATTAATAATATAGAATATAGATAAATATTTTGAGGATGGGGATGTAACTCAGTGGTAAAGTACTTCTTTGGCCTGCTTGAGGCCCTGAGTTCAATTTTCACACAGAAAACAAACAACAATTTTAAAAAGTTATGATTTTTATTTCTGCCTCTGTGGAATTCATGTAATAAATGTGCTCATACTGGTTGTAAATGACCATCTTCATAAGGCAAAAGGTGGGTATTAATGACTGAGTAGCTAAACCTATATGAGTACAGAAGTCAGGCATTTTCCTAAAAGTGACAACATTGAGATTGATCTTGAAAGATGGTTTTCTACCATGGATACCAAGAAGGAAGGAGCTTTCTGGGAAAAAAATATTTGAGAACAAAATTATTTATCAGTATGCCACAGTTAGAAAATTGGAACAGAAGATTTCTTCAGTGATGGCTACAGCACATCAGTCAGCAGCATGTGAGCAACACAAGCAGCTTGTAAGCCAGGAAAGCCAGCCTTGGAAACCAGCTGAGAAGCAGGCAAGAAAGTGGTAACAAAAAGATGACTCTACTGGGGGCCAAAGTACATCCACAGGTGGTGGGAAGACAAGAGTTCTCAATGACTCTGAAAGCCTAGCACCAAGGAGAAAGAGAATGTGTTGGAGTTGCTGGACAAGACTTCACAGAAGCTACCCTTGATCAAGCTCCATTTTGAGTTTCTCAGGTAGTAAAAAGAAGAGAAGGCTAAGATTCATTCTTTAAGAACCAGATGGCAGAACACCTGTAGGAGGACATGCTTCAGCAGACAAGCAAGGCACAGAAGTCAGTAGCAAAGGAGATCCAGGCTCTAGCCCCAAGAGACATGTGAGATTTACAGGGTCACTAGCTCTCCAGCACATTTGGTCATTACTGACCCCATTACATGGCCATCTTCTCCACCTGCAAAGAATGTACACTCAATAATTAAAGCATGAAGAGTAGAGAGAAGATGAATGTGATTTCTTGAGCTAAGAGGAGCGCCACAGGGAAACCCTAACCACAGCAGCCATATCCTCTGCATAGCCATCTTCTCCAGTGGCTAGTATTTTGATTGAGCAATCACAGCAAGTTTATTCTCATTTGAGAGGCCCAGAGCTTCGGGTACCTATACACCTGCATGGAACACCAGAACTTCAGGATTGTCATTCCATGGGCATCCACCAGCTCAGCACCACATCCTCCAAGAGCTCTGTGAAGGTATAGAATATAAATAGTTGAGAATTATTATGAACAGATACTTATCAGGCACCAGAATACTGTGATTGCGCTGGAAGCCCTAAGTTGGAAGTGAAGCATGAGAGCTTGGGGCTCTGATGGGATTGTGCATGCATGGAAGACACTCACTTATCTTCTTTTGCATCAATCTCCTCAATAAAAAGCAACAGTGTTTGGCACAGAATATGGCTCTGTGGCCTTATGGAACATCTCCAAGAGGCAACCACTTACCCAGAAGTGTCAAGTTCATGTGCTACAGAAGGAGCCAGGAATAGAGCAGCCCTACTCACCATGGACCTTGGGGCCACGGGTTCCCTAAGCTTCTGCATGCTGCTCTGGCAGTTTGGAGAGAGCTTGCAGCAGCTTGAACTTCCGTGCGATGCCTGCCCACCTCAGCCAGTGGGTTTTATCAACAGCCTGAAGTTCTCTAATACTGGGGGATTCCCTGGTGCCTGGGGTGGGACAGGAGCACAGGTTTGAATGATGGTGGCAGATAAAAGAGACTAGTTAAGTATCTGCATCCTCCCACCTCACAGGGACTCCAGACTCCCTATTGCTTGCTCCTGACACTTTAATTCTTCTTCCTTAAATCCCTCCAAGGTCATACCTCTCTTTGTATTAATAGCTCCCCCTTTAGAAAAAAAAAAAAAAAGAAAGATAGAAAGAAAACTAGGACAGCAGAGCTGAGATGTAGATTACAAGTGATAAGGATGAAAATATTATATAATAAAGTTTGAGACCATAGAAGACTCTACTAAGGATTTTGGGCTAATTTCATAGATAATGAAGAACCATCAAAGGGCTCTTAGCAGAGGAGCAGAATGATAAGATTTGCAATTCAGAAAGAATACTATGGTTTGGGGGCTGGATTAGAGAGGCACCTACTACAATATTAAAGTCCCAACACTACTTAAAATGTCACTCTTATAGTTGAAGAGAAAGATGATGATGGTGGAAGTTTATACTGCAGTATTTGCAGAGGGGAGGAAGAAATAATCAACATAATGTTAATGAGTTAGAATTGTAGGTATTCTGACCTTGGAAATGTACAGGGAAGCATTCCTCTGGTGAGCAAACTCCCTGGGGGTAACAGGTGCTCTGTTTTCCACTTTTGGAATGCCCAGCAGTTTCTCCCTGAAGCTAGTAAGATAACCAATACAGGTGCAGTATCTAGTAACTAGGGTAATGTCCTTAGAGAAAAAGGATCTGTGTCTTAATCAGTCTGGATTTCGACCTCAGTTATCCTGGGATTAAAGGAATACTAAATAATATTATAGTCATGGCACTAATGACCTAATGTAAATTTGATATAAATAAACACAGCTTCTTGGAGGGGCAGCCTCTTCTTTTCCTGCCTCTGAATCTTGTTTCTATGTCTCCTTTTATTTTCCTTACAACTAGAGCACAAGAAGAGTTCTCTCCCCATACATCTTCCCAATCCACAGAGAGTTTCAGACAACAAAATCTGCCCTAATAGAGACACCACTTCTGGACATTGACAGGTAATAGAGAAAGGAGTAGCTTACTTATGCCAGGAACAGGCTTTTGACGCACATCTTTCATTGGCTGGTACCAATTCCTAGTCAGTAAGCTATGGTAATTCTCTATCTGATGCTCAACAATGTCATAAGGCAGAACTTTGTCTCCTACTTAGCAAGGCTGGGCATACCATAAATAATGCTGATTTTGCTGTCCTGCTGACAGAGATAGACTCCTATTGTCCTTTTTATGCAGAAAGTGGGTCACTAAATTTGAACGATTGGGAGAAGATAGGTGAAATGCTTCATGATGAGCCTTGAGCACCTATACCTGAGCTACAAGCTTGGTTTCTTTGTTGTGATGCTATTAAGTCCTCTGTTTCTCAACCTGCCTGTTCTTTTCCTCCTGTGCCCAAGCATGTGGCCCCTTTAAACCATTTGTAGCTGCTGCCACTATAGCAGTGTAGCTACAGCAGCAACAAAAAGCCCCTAGCTGTGGCAGGGCTCCAGCTGTGACAGCCACACCAATGGCAGTAATTGAGTGTTTGGGACAAGCTGTGGAGGAAGGGGACTCTCATAACTTAGCCATCTGTCTCAATAAGCTAAATTCTGCTAACCAACCAACATATGAACAGTTACTTTTTGCTTTATTTAAAGAGCTACAATCTACTGACCCAGAGCAAAAGGAGGGGGAATCCGTTTTTCCAACCCCCCCCCCAAAATCCTCTGTTGCTCAATTAATGGTAATTCCTCATGTTTCAGCTCAACAACCTTTAAATGAAAGTGAAAATATAAGGTTTGACTCTACTATTATTGGAACATGTTTATCAGTTGTTTAAAGTTGACCTAAGTTAACTCTTTGTTTAAATGAGCAGTCTATTACAGAGTTATTGGACACAAATACTAATGTCATAGTAATAAATACTTTTATGGTATGGTCTTAGGCACAGCGTCAAGAGCCCACCCAGGTCTGGGGCAGAGAAAACAAAAATAAACAAGTTTCCAAAAGCTCCCAGTGGCTACCATGCTCTATCCTTTCCAATCCATAACAAATCATTACTTATATTCAACCATATGTGGAAACTATTACAAGATTTAAAACAAAAAGAAAAAAATAACTCTCCAGAAAGAATATAAACTACAACACCATGCTATAAGAGAATAGTTTTATTTTAAAAAATGGTTACAACAGTTTTCCTTACTTTTTAACTTGTGCTGGATCTCTAATTCCTAACCTCTCTCATATTAATAATGGTTTAAATATTATTTTATTTACAGTTAATGCACTCAACATCCAAAACAAAGTTAATACTCACAATTGGTCATCTGCTTTGGATAGACATTTTATTCCCAAACAGCCATTACCAAAAATTTATGTAAAATATAGGGTTCCACCAGACCCAGGATCACAATACCCTATGCCTCTGATCACATGGAGAAAAGGTTAGAGGGTTGTGTTTACACCAATAAGACCTGTTTGGATTCCACCTCAACACATGAGACCTGTCAAGTACGAGTTGGCATCAGTCCCCAAGTTCCATTTGACCCTGGATGAGCAGAATTCCACTGAACCAAAAGATGATCGCTGTCTTCAAAAGAGAAGGAATAATAGAAGAAGGCCCCAAGATACTAGACCTCCTGTGACTTAGGGAGATATAAAATCATTAACCGCCTCAGCTCAGCAGCTGCTGGCTCAAATGGGATTAGAATGCATTCTAAAAAATTTGGTTACTGCTTTATTTGCTAAACTTACACAAAACTCTGTAAATATTTTGATCCCTATGATAATGTTGTTCTGCTGTTGTACCCTAGCCATGGGAAATTCAGTACAGTCAGACTGCTTAACGTCTAGAACCCATTACAATATCTGGATAATCCTGGTTGAAACTGTTAAAACTCGTCTGAGATTTGCACCCACCAGGATATTAATATTGGAAGTATATTGGGTTCCTGTCTGCTTATTGTGTGCCATCCTGCACGCAAAATTGTGAGTATGACAATGTTTTCCAAGGGAGTCATCCAAAAACCTATATCCTATAAAGATTCTTAAAATTGGGGAAATCCTCAGTATGTTAAGCCTTCTAATGCTATGATGTTACTTACTCCCACTGTTGCTATAAATGCAACTGACACTTGTGTTGAAATTCAAGTCTGTATAAATAGATATGTTTCTTTAGGATGAACCTCATTTAATTTTACTAAGGTAGAGCCCATTATGTATGGAAATGGTTATATCCCCTTCCCACCAGGATGCTTCTTTTCTTGTGGAACATATACTTTTAATTATATGCCTGCTATTATGTCTCATAGTACCCATTGTTGTCTTAGCAGACTGTATTCCTACCATCCCCACAGGATTTGATGGGCCACCATCCTGCACAACATGTCCATAAAAGGTTTATTTCCCTTGATGAAAACTGTGATAATTCAGTAAACCTTCTAAGGCAGAATTTGAAGCTTTGACATTTTTCTTCCTGAGTTTCCCTGGACTAGTTGTCAGGGTTTACAAAACAACTATGAAACTGGCCTGTACTATGGTAAAAAATATTAACCATACCTCTATGGCAATTAGTTTGCTTAATGAAGAACAAAAACAACATTGCCAAGCCATTCTTGAAAATTGGGCTGCAACTGACTATTTGTTATTATCTCATCATAAAGGATGTCAGGAGCTTAACAATATGTGTTGTTTCAACTTAAGTGATAATAGTAGTTCTATCTCAAAGGAGTTAGATTACTTTGAGGATATAATTTAAAAGTTCCAACAAGATGATGAATGTTTAGATATATTGGATTGGCTCACTTTGTGGTTACTTAATTTTATTTGGATCAAATAATTTTTTATAGGTGGATGTCCATTAGTATTGGGATTGTTATGTTGTGTTTGCTGTTATCAATGCCTATCCTATTTTTTGTCTCCTCCAACATAAGGAGGAAACAAATGTTATTCATCCAAAAAGTCATATAAAACAAAAACGAGGAGCTGTAGGTATTCTGACTGTGGAAAGGTACAGGGAAGTGTTCCTCTGGTGAGCAAACTCCCCAGGGGTAACAGGTGCTCTGTTTTCCACTTTCGGAATGCCCAGCAGTTTCTCCTTGAAGCTAGTAAGATAACTAATACAGGTGCAGTATCTAGTAACTAGGGTAATGTCCTTAGAGAAAAAGGATCTGTGTCTTAATCAGTCTGGACTTTGACCTCAGTTATCCTGGGATTAAAGGAATACTAAATAATAATGTCGTCATGGCACTAATGATCTAATGTAAATTTGATATAAATAAATGTGGCTTCTTAGAGGGGCAGCCACTTCTTTTCCCACCTCTGAATCTTGTTTCTGTGTCTGCTTTTATTTTCCTTACACAGAATCAACAGGATATTTCAAGAATTAAAAATGTGGTTTGAAGAAAAAATATTCTTCTTTTTCTTTTTTTTTTTTTTTTTTACTTTAGTAACTAGGTAGATGTGGATCCTGTTTGTCCAGATCAGGTAAACCATGAGAGAATACTATTTAGAAGTAAATGATGTCCAGTGACATCCATTTGAAAAGATCTAGATTATATCAAGCCACAAGATGTATCAGATATCATTAATTCTCTCCCCTAGTATTCATTATCTTTTTCTCTCTTTAATTAAAAACAAACAAAGCTATAACTGAGCTCATGGCCTCTCAGTTGAACACTGCATCTCCCAATCTCCCTTGAAGGAAGGCATGGCCATCTGATCATATTCTGAACAATAGGATTCCTACAAAAACAACATCTGCAAGTTATAGATACCTTAGTAAGAATGACTGAGCTCTCCACTTCCTCTCCCTTCTCATTAATGCTAAAAGGAATGTAGTGTTGTTGACACATTTTTACCCCATGAACAAGGACAATACATCTATAAATGGTAGACCCAAAGAATGAAGATTCATCTTGCAGAACAGATTTCCTGCCCCAGCTGTTTCAATATTACAAGATAAATAAGCATCTATTTTCCTTCTGCCACTTTGTCTTTTGATCTGTTGAAACATGTTAAATTATGTTCTATGTACCTAAAGCTAGAGATGGAGAAATGCGGGATATTCCACCAATCCAGGAACCAGATTATAGCTTTAAATTCCTCAATGGTGAATATAGAGCTTACCACTTACATCAGAAAATACGGTAAACATATCTTCAAAAAATATATTTACTCTCAATGAAGAGAGTTTCATTAACTAATATAAGGCTTTATGACTATCTTCATTGGGCAAAGATATAAAATCCCCAGGAACCTAACAAAATATTTTTTATGAGAAATTTTTAAATCTTGGTTAATATTGCAGGGTCAAGATTGTAGTTTAGTGGTAGAACACTTACCTAGTATGTATGAGGCCCTGAGCTCCATCCCCAGCACCGAGAAAAAATAGGTAGATGAATAGGTAGATAGATACATAGATAGACAGACAGACAGTGGTTACAGGCACGGGACTGCAAAGAATTTAGTGACTTAAACAAAACAGACTTTTTCCCCCCACTTCCATTTATTTATGCTAAGGGTCAAGGTTAATGGGATCTACTCCCAAGAAATATTGAGACATTTATATTCCTTATATAGTCATCTTCTCCAGTGTCAAATGGTTCCAACCTATAGTAAAGGAAAGGTAAATTTCTAATGTCTTGGAGCAGATATTACATAGCACTTAGGCTGTCATTTCACTACTAGGAATTTCATCATATGGCCACATGTTAATGGTAAAGAATACTGAGCCTTGGACCTAGAATGAAGAATAGAATAGATTTATGTGGACAGCTGTCAGCTTCTTCCCACAATAGGATGAGCAAGATGTCTGAGAAGAAGATGAATGTGAAAAACTGGGTTTAGTTACATGTACAAAGGTTGACAGGAGATGAACTAGTGGTAAGGGAAGTTTTTAGCAAGCCCCTTGTTTAGGTAAGGAAAGCATTAATATACAGTCTGAAACAAAGCAATGACCATAAAAATAAAGGTGGAAGAGGTAAAGTTTGGGTAATATCTCTAAAAAGAGACTACACATAGTGTGGTTGGAGCATGGTGAAAACGGAAATTATAAAAATACTCAAAGTTCTACCTTCAGTATATAAGATAATGAACACTGCAGTGGGAATCTAGAGGAACTCAAGAGTTACATTTAACACACGGTGCTTAAAAACAGACCTGGAACACAAACAGAAGTTGCAAATAGTTTTCTGGATATGCATAAACACATGAAGCTAGTGATATATACAGCTCTGGATACAACCTTGTACACAACTAAGAAGAGCAGAGCAAGAAGTATAGCAAATGAAGATCCTGATCTAAATATCTGTGCCCCCACCACAAACATTCTGAATTGAAACAAAACCATCAATGTGATGGTGTTATGAGGTGGGGACTTTGGGAATGATTAGGTTATGAGGGTGCAGCCCGCATGAATGGAATTAGCACCATATACCAGAGGCCCCAGAGACAGCTACCTAGCCCCTTCCACCATATGAGGACCATGAGAAGGTACATCTACAAACCAGAAAGTGGGCCCTGATGAAACACCAAAGATACTAGCATCTTGATCACAAACTTCTCAGTTTCTAGAACTGTCAGAAATAAATTTCTATTGTAAAAGTCATCCAGCTTATGATATTTTGTTATAGCAGCCTGGACAGTGTAAGTCAGGTGAATGGTATCTGAAATGCCAGCACTTGAAAGAGAGTTGAAAAGAAGAATGAGTGGGGGAAACAAACAAAAAAGAAGATCAGATGGAGACCTTTGAAGAGAACACAGAAATGTTAGGAGCAGAAAGAAGCTCACCCAGAATTGTCTCCTGCACCCTCAATAATGCAGTTGGGGTATTGATTTCAAAAGTATTTCATATACAAGCCTGACCAAACCACAAATACTTGTTTTAATCTGGTCTTTATGACTTTTTTTTTTAATTTACAGAGGACAACATGCAGTGTAATATATAACAAAACAAGAAAGTGGTATGCCTTATACAAGCATGCTTCACACAGCTACGAAACAAAACCAAACCCCCTTTACAAATCAGTCAGAGTCTATTCATAAGCAGGTTTGAACAGATGCCCAGGAGGCAAGTGCAAATTGAAAACAGTTCTAGTCAAATCCACTTTGTTTTATAGCTCTTGGACATTTCTAAAATATTGCTAGTGTTGCCGGATCCAGTGTCTTTTTATTGGGGGTTTGATCCTGTGATCCTTTGGTTGAATACAAATTCTTTAAATACAATGTTTTATTTTCAAACTTTGTATTGAGAATTAGAAAAAAAAAGAGCTAACTGACTTCTACAGTCAAACCATTCACTCAGTTGAAAAATATATATTATACTTATGAAGAAAATGAATACATTAAATAAGCACACCCATTATGGCATACATAATAGAAAAGATGGTCATTTTGACAAATAATTAAGGAATCAAAGAAAATTAAGTGGGTGAAACTCAGTAAGTTGTAAGAGTGGTAGCTAAAATTAACATGTTTATTCTTATGCATTTTTTAGTTAAATCTTTGACTAGCTCTAAGAAGTAGTTACTCTTGAAGACCACATCAATAGAAAAAGAAAATCAAATGCAGACATTAAGGCTCTTGACTGATATCATCCAACAAGGAAGACTCCCAAGTATTCCTATTCCTGAACCCACAAATTTAGCCAGAAAGTTATATTTCTTCTCTAGTTAACATACTAACTGCAGAAAGAAGCAAAGCATGCTCTTGGAATACACCAAATATAATACATTAATTAATTATACATATTTCATCTGAAATTTTCAGTGAACTGAATTCTAATGGTGGCAAAATAAATTTCTCCATTATTACCTGAAAAAGTTAATTATGCTTTACCTTTCAACAAAGTAAGGAGATGTCAATTCAGTAAAAGATTAGTTATTTTTATTTTTTATTTTTTTTAGTTGTAGTTGGACACAATATCTTTATTTTTATTTATTTATTTATTTATTTATTTTTATGCGGTGCTGAGGATCAAACCCAGCACTTCGCATATGCTAGGCGAGCGCTTTACCGCTGAGCCACAACCCCAGACCAAAAGTTTAGTTTTGTAATTACTTCCTGTTGAGAGCCACAGCCAAAGGGGCCCCAGCAAACTTCCAGCTGCCGGCTGATGATTGACTCACAGCAGCCCCAGCAACATCTAGCTGATTGGCTCCTCTGCGGTGATGTTCATTGGGCTGTTTCCCTGCCCTTCAGACTGCCAGCTGATGATTGGCTCACAGCGGCCCCAGCAACATCTAGCTGATTGGCTCCTCCACGGAGCTGCTCATTGGAGGACTTCTTTGGCTCCACCCACGCAACCCAGCCAATCGGCCTCAAGAACAGGAGGATTGTGGGAGGTGGTCAGGTTTGTGTGGGGGTGAGAGGCTTGTGGGAAGCCGGTGGTGGCAGTTGGGCTCTGAGGGTTTTTTCCTGAGGAGCTGTTTTGTTTGGCATTTGTAGTTCTAAAAATAAAGTTAGTTTCTTTTGACAAGTGGCTCCTGAATTGTGCCCAGCCAGACTGCGGCAACTTCCTAATTACCTCTTCTACCCAATGCACATTCCAAGGACAAGGGGATAAATTAAAAAATGCTGCAGAAAAAAACAACAGAGATGCTGGACTCCTCTGTACTACCACATTCCACGTACAGTGAAAGACATGAACTCTCTTGATCCTACAGACCTGTGGGGACTGTAGCATATGATTTTAAAATTTGCATTGCTTGTCCCTGATCCCAAACTGACCAAAAGATATATGTAGAGAAATACTAACACTGGGCAAACAGGGGAAGATTGAAACAATTATACAGAACTTAAAATATCAATATGGAAGTTTATTATTTATGGGATTTGTAGGCCTCGGCAGAGTTCTACAGAAATCAATAGTTGCTAAAATGTTGTTAAAACCCAACAAAATTTTCATATATAAAACTGTTCAGTCCCTAACAATTCACAACACATATATATGAGACTTAATCCAGAGAAAGATTTATTTTCACAGTTTGTCTACAAGCTCTCCAATTCTCAATTCCATATATATTTTGTTCTTAGGATCTACATAACATAAATTTAAAATAAAATGAATTTAAAATAAAATACTGCTCAATAGCTGAGGAATTTAAAAACTTGCTTAACTGTTTAAATAAGTTGTCTATCAACCAAGAATATTTACAATTTTCAAATAGGCACTCTATTGAGAAATAGAAGAAAATTAAGTTCCCAGACAAGTTCATTCTTGTTATTTATAAAAAGGAAATATTTAGACAGATATCACTCTAATGAAGCTGAAACATCATAAACCTTAAAATAAGTTAATGGCCACCAGCATAATAGTCACAAACAATGAGACAAAAGCATTGAAAAATTTACCAACTACAGTTGTTCCCCAGTATCCATGTGGGATTTGCTCCAGGACCCCACAGCTGCAGATGTTCAATCCTTCATATAAATGGAGTGGAATTTGCATATACTTCACACTTCCCTCCATATAGCTTAAATCATCTCTAGGTTACTTATAATACCTAATACAATTTAAATTCTATGGAAATAGTTGTTACAGTATAATGTTTAGGGAGCAATGACAAGAAAAAAGTCTACCTGTCAGTACAGACATGTTTTGTTTAAGTATTTCTGATCTGCAGTTCATTGAACCCATATATGAAGAATTCACAAATGCAGAGGACTGATTGCACTATAAATCGTCAACATGAGACAAAGCTTAAAAACAAAATTATGCGACCAGGCATTGTGACACATGCCTGTAATCCCAGTAGCTCAGGAGGCTGAGGATCCCAAGTTCAAAGTCAACTTCAGCAAAATCGAGGGGATAATTAACTCAGTGAGACCCTGTCTCTAAATAAAATACAAAATAGGACTGGGGAACTGGCTCAGTGATTGAGTGCCCCTGAGTTCAAGCCCTAGTACCACCACCTCCTGAAAACAAAACAAAATGATGAAGTAATGGTCATAAGTGATAAGGCCAAAATTGAGTTTCTTAAACATGATGCACAATCTGTTACTTCTGATTATTAAGGTATACCACAGATAATGAAATAGTAATATTTCCTCTTTTATAAGATATGTCCAGTTGTGATCTTTCCATATGACAAAGGAATACAATCAAAGGAAAGCAATAACACCAGGATAGTGAAATTGATAGAATCATGTCATCTGAGAAATTAATGGTGAAACAAATAACTTTGGTGCTACTGTGTTTCAAAAAATTTGTAGGACTTCCATACAAAGAAGTAACTAGATATAATCAGCACCTGGCATAATGCCTAGCACCTCATAGGGAGTCTTAACTATTTACTCTACGACTGAGGGAAAGATTCTATTAATACACAAATCATGTGCTGATTATCTCCAAAGCCAGATAATTTTCTAGAATCACAGAATTAGGTGCAAATTACGGCAAGGTAGAGTTTTGCTTTAAGGTATGAAAAATTATAAATTACAGCTATGAAATATCAGAAATCAGCCATCTCAAAAGGTAGAGTCTAACTGGAAGCTATGCCTGTCTCTGAAGGGACTGCTCTTCAAGTAAGCATTTAAAAGCCCCTGTGATGCTGTGCTTGCCTTTCTTCCTTGAGGTTCTCTTTTGTGTGCTCTCATTTCTCCATTTAAGACCGTAATTACTTATGTTTCCCTGTGCCCTGAAATTCCATTCCTTTTTCCAATCCTTATCTGTGAGCAAATACTATTACAATTAAACAAATCTTTAGCTGCTTATTTATTTAATCTTACCACTCTACCCCAAAGTCATATTCTAATTCCTGATGAACAAAAGAGGAAAAGAACCAAACTTAAAACACTATCTATACATGTATGTATGTGTGTGTAAATGAATATACATCTAGGTACACATTCTTTTTGGATACATATTGGTAGGATACTGAAGCCAAAATTAAAAAAGGCAGTCAGTATAGATAGGTAAATCGGGTCAGATCAGATCAAGGAGGCCAATTTGGGTCTGGGGAGTTGGAACGGGATTGAAATACTAATGTTTTCAGAGCCCTTCCTCCACCCTTATCAAGATAACCTGCCTCTACTCCAACCTGTTGCTAAGGTAACCTGTCCCAGGGATTTTCCCTCCATACAGGGAGTTGTTAATTACACCCCCTTCCTGCCCAGATCACTCCAGTTGGCTCCTCCAGCCCATGGGCTTCTATCCTTTTGGCCATTCCACTGAGCATCTCCTGGGTCTAGTCACCTTGCATGAAGGAGAGAGATGAGGGGAAGAGAGCAGGAGAAAAAATGAAATAAGACATAAAAAAGGCTCACTTTGGGGGATGCCAGGACACCTGCTATGGTCCCCTTCTCCCTCCTTGGAGAAGTCTGTTGCCCCTTTTTTTAATATTTTTTATTAGTTACACATGACAGTACAATGATCTTGACATATCATACATGTGAATCAATTGGGGTATGATTTCTCATTTTTCTGAGTGTACAGGTTGCAGAATCACATTGGTCATACAGTCACGTATATACATACAACTATACTAGTGTCTATTTTATTCTGCTGCCCTTCCTATCTGTTACCCCTTTTTAAATGAAGCTTGCATTGAAGTGCTTCTCTAAATTTATACTCCAACAGGTGAGTACTTCAGCAGAATTCTTCAACAATAACTAGCGGTATCAATACTAGGACTCTTTTTTTTTCTTACAACTCCTAAAGATGATTTTTTCAGTGATGAAATTTTTGATTTTTCTTATTATAATCATTGTGATAGAGGCAGTTAATGAAGCTGAAATTTAGGCCCTACCTGAATTTGACACAATTAAAGAGATCTAGCCAAAATGTGAATGTAATTGTTGCATGAAGAATTAAAGAATGTCAACCACTGTCCTTATCCTTGATGGGTACTTAGTGGAGAAAACAAGGATGACTAGGTGGTTGGGGGTAAGAACAGGAAGTAAACCATAGCCTCAGGCCTGACAATTCATCATATTATGCCAGATTCCTCACATGTAAAACATAATGGTAGCAACTATTCATCCTCACCTGTTTCCTAGGTTTTTGTGCATCTTAAAATGAAATGATAACAATGGAAATATTTTGTTTATAGGGTTATATTCTAAGACAAATCAGCACTGAATCTGGGTGTGGATTTAAGATCCATGCATATTTAAAGGAGTGTACACTGAAAATCAGCCTATTTAAAATATGTCAATGCTATAAAGTACCAATTAGATACCAATACCCTGTTGTAACCAATCCTAAAGTTAAGTACTTATTCTGCCAGCATTGTTGCTACCACTGACTTTATGTACTTCTGTTTCCACCTCTTTGCAAAGACAAACATACATGCTCTGGAAAGGTATAAAATCTCTATCACCCAGAAGAACAGCCTTTATGTAAATTTTATTTCATATTGATTTTCTTCTTTCCATCATATTCATTGCAAAGTCAAGTCACGCAAAGAAAATCAATAACTGAACATTAAGGAAGCACTGTTCATACAAAGAGCCGATGAATGTTTTGCATATCTATTCTTTTTATTTTATTTTCCACATTCGGTAATGCAGCAAGTTGAAAAAAAATGCATAACTGAATAAATTAAAGTTAATATTCTCCTGCCTTTTGAAAGAGCAAAAACATATTAAGTCCAGGCAGGATGTTTCTTTCTTTCTCTTTTTCCTGGTGCTTGCCAGGTCCTTTATCAATATCAATGGCTTAAGACCATATTATCCATGGCTGCCATTGAAATGAATGGTACTACAGCATCCTGTTATGAAAGGGCATTTGATGATTTGGCAGGTGAGGGATTATTAAATCTTGAATTTGAAATGCTGGGGCATTGTGAATCCACATACTTCAAACAAGTGTGGAATCCACTCAAACTATATCTTCCTTCAGAAGATAAAATTCCATGTAGGTTTCAATGTTCAAGTGTTTTCAGAGGCTTTGAAAATTGAACACCTGCAGTTATTCACACATGAATCTTGCCTTTTCAGTAAACATATCCCAACAGCATTGTTGTGAAAATACTATACTTATTAAACCACAGTTAATTATTTTGGAAGTTCTGCACTGAAATATACACAGCAGTTAATATTATCTGTTCCATATTTGGAAATAAAAATTTCACAGTCTTGAATTAATGCTAACAACAATAGATGTGTGGATGTTATTTAATCTCCATATTAAATGTTTGGGGCTGGTGATATAGTTCAGTTGGTAGAGTGCTTGCCTCGCATGCACAACCCCCTGGGTTCAATCCCCAGTATCACCAAAAATAAAAAGAAAATAAAAATTTAAATGTTTGGTTCTAATTTGGGGAAATAGAAAAATCAAGCAGCTCCAAACATTTAACTGACCTCACACACAGGGAGATAATCTCTAAGAATTTATGCATGTATATGCCTTGTATTCTTCCATGATATGTATGCATATGTACATACATAAAAGTTAATGATACATGTTACTTATATGAAGAATCTGTAGCATGCAACTCAGAATTATAAAATGATATCATGTATTGCAAATTTCATATAGCCAATTGATTTTTACACAATATTTTTTATTTTTTTCAAAACTTGTGGATTTGTAGCTAGATTAGGATTCTCCAGAGAAACAGAAGCAGAAGGATGTAGACACAGCTCTTGCACTCATATCTCTATCTTTATCTCTCTCTCTCTCCCCCCCACCGTAAGTGAATGTATAATTTATTTTATTGTGTTTATATAATTTTATATGTAATAACAACCAGCTTACAAACATTCCTAAAATTTTAACTGTCAGTTCTAGTGACCTAATCCAGCTGGCTCCAGCAATTACTGCAGTCTTACTTTTCCTAAAAGTGGATGAAACTTTACAAAGATACCTTAATTCACTTGGAATTAAGAATTAACATTAATAAAACACAATGAATTCCTCCTGTAATGTGGAGCCTTATCAGTTATTAATACTTATGAACTCTATCAGCTCCTTTCCTATGGGCAGGCTTTGATGAACAGACAGCATGGGGCTATGAAGGAATGTAGGAAAGGAATGCAAATGGGGAATTAAAAAAAAGGCCCAAGAGCAGACTCTCACAGAAGCAAAATGTGATAAAACCAAAGTGTAGGTTAGGATCAGTCCTGCATATGTTGTTGTAGTTGCAAACATTGAGAAATTTCATTTGCTTGGTTTTCCTACAAATTTTCAGATAGAGTGCAAATTTATTTAGTTGAGTTTTTACCTACAAGATTCATTCTGTGGATGGCTTGTGATTTCAAGCTAAAATTAGGGGAAGTGTTCTTAGGATACTTCATATATACTTCAAAAAAGTACCTTAGCCTTTAGATGATGCAAGCTGTGTACTCACAACCTAAGGCACATATTAATTTTTCTAGTACATTATATCTATGCTAATGGAAAAATGAAAAAGCAATGAAATATGAGCTTTCTGTACTTGCTTTCAATTTATTAGAGTCTGTCTCTTAAAAAAACTTAACAGGAAGTTGCAAAGTCTGTCTTCAGAGAAATGTTCTAAGAAGACTAATAAAAATGACAGACTTGAAAGTAAAAGTAAAAATAAAAGCTCCCCATGTTCTAATTTATAGCAGATCTTCAGTCTTCACACCCAGCAGGATATCAGGCCTTCTCTTGTTCAGCAACTTTACAAATTTAAAGAGTTTTATAGAGCACTGACTTATGGCATCTATATCGTGTCTCAAGTTTAGAGCCCAAAGATGATCAGTGTTAGTAATTTAATGCTCTCTTTAGAAAAACACATCCATACATAGATACAGAGATAATAGAAGAGGATAGACAGAGTTACTGACAGACACAGATAGACAGAGAGATAGAGACACATACACAGGTATTTATCTACATTTCAATGCTCATCCTTCATGACAAGGTTAGCATCTAAAATGTTGTGAAGGACATAAACTCTTTTTTCAAATTTCCTGTCTTCATATTCACCTTTTCTTTTATCATCTTCCCCATTCTTCTATAACGTACATTCATGTTCCCCCCAAGTTTACTACGGTTAATTCAGAACATCTAGTGGTACTCAATTCTAATTCTTTGATGGTTCCATACCCATCTCAAACCACACGTGACCAAGATGAGTTCTCCTTGTTTGGCATTTGTCATTTCAATTCTCAGCAGCAAACTTTTTTTCCAGAGGTGCTTAGAGATGATCTATGCCCCTGTGTCATGTAAGTTCTTTGTATTAAAAGACCTTTGGGAAATTAAACCTCAATCAATGAACAAATACATAGTGCAGTACAGTCCTAAAATCCTAAAATGTTCTCAGAAAACATAAGGTCATCAAAACATCAATACTACTATCCAGAAAATATGGGTTGTATAATCAGATAAATTTGGAGATTAGTAGGTTAAAGTACATCAAATTACTTTTTGTCTTTCTAGAACCTAAAGTTGTTTTGTTTTGTTTTACTATGGTAAATATGCACTGTTTATCTCCAAGATAGAGATCAACTTGAAGTGATTCCACAATCAAGACTGATTGTGGAATTCGGCTTGGAGTATATTTTTGAATAAATGTTTTATGCAGGGTATGCAACCCAGGCAAGAAGTGGGCATTATATGGTCTAGTGAGTAGGTTTTTCAGGGAGCTGGAGTGGGTGTTGCAGGGCAGTGGGAAGACAAAAGACACATTAAAATAGCATCCAGGAAATGAAGTGACACATGGGGTTAAAAAAAGAAAGGCAAATAGGAAAAAGACATGAAGAAAAAATACTGGCACTGTGGACAATTTACCCCCAAGAAGAATGCATTTTCCTGGGAGAACTGCTTCCAAAGAGCTTGGTGTATGTCAACCTTTTTGCATTAAGAGTAAGCTTCTGCATTTTGCAAGAGTTTAAACATTAGCCATTGCCTCATCCAAATGTGAGTCACCTTCAAATATATGTCTTCTAACCTGAACTGGATGCTTTTTTGAGAAGCAGTGATTCTCATACCTTAGAATACATATGAATCACATGGAGAACTATTTAAAATGCAGTCACAGACGGTCACTTCCCCTTTGGATTCTGTAAGTTTGCAAGGGTTTTGGGAAGCTTATAGAGGCTTCACTGCCAAAAACTAACCAACAGACACAGGATACACAAAAAAAATTAGAAAGCAGAATCAATTTCTTCCTAGATTAGAGAAATTTCATAAGCTCTGGAGTTTTTAAGGAAGAAATCTGAGTCTTCTACGGCATTTTTCTCATCTCTTGTTGATATCATAATGGGTCTCTTTCTGCTCTTTCTACCTCAGCCCTGGGATCTCAAGTGAGTACAGCAACTGAGCTGCAGTTTAGGGCATGGAGGCCTGTGAGACAGAAAGCCTGCCTTTGTATCCCCACTCTAACACTTACTAGTGTGTAACACCTGCCAAATCACAAAACCCTCAATTGTTTCTTCTGTGAACTGGGTATGACTCAGAAATTAACCTGGAGGGCTGAATGTCTGTTTCTGTCTCCCACAAATTCACATGTTCAAGCTACCTTCAATGTGGCCATTTTTAGAGATGTGGCCTCTGAAGAAGTAAGCAAAGTTAAAAATGAGGTCATAAAGGTTGGGCCTTGGCCCCTTAGGATTATGTCCCACATAGGCAGAAACAAGGGAAAGCTTGTAACCATTGGCACAAAGAGGAGAGCCTGTGAGCGCACCGTAGCCATCTGAAGTAGGGCGGCCCTTGCCAAAGCTCAGTCATGCCAGTACCCTAACCTTGAACTTCCAAACTGCCAAAATCTCAGAAAAAGACTTTACAATGGTATAAGTTACTCATTCAGTAGCATTTTGCTGTGGCAGCCTAAAAGGCCTCATACAGAGGATTATTATAGGATGAAAAAAGGTAAAATAAGTAAAGCCATTTATAAAGCCCAAGGCCCACTGTAAATATCAAATATCGGCCAATACTGTATGTCTTACAAAATCTTTATTTTAAAAATGGAAAGACATGATATTAATTGTATTTACTAAATATTAATCTATAATTATGCAAAAATTCAATTTTAGAAGAGAAATAACACCACATTGTCTTTTCAGTAGCACTAAATATTTGTGAAAGAACAAAGCATTCCCTGAATTATTTCCAATATAGCCAGAAGAAATATTAGAATCTTGTTAGGTAAAACTTTGAAGCAAATCTTAGGTTACAAATAATGTTTCTATGAGAAAAGGGTAACAACCTCTTAAGAGACCATATTTAATTAAATGAAATATTTAATTAACATCTTACTGGGTTATTCTACACCTTCAAAATGAACATCAATGAGCAATTACCTACACAAGCCATCTATATAATGAAAATAATAGTGTCCTCTGTAGTAGGAGGTGTCTAATTACTTTTAAATACTATAAAGCATTTTTGAAAACAGCATTAATATCAAAATAGACTCAGAGAATGGCAGTTCATTAACAACAGGAAAGGTGAGTCATGATCTAATGTGATCTCTGCATATAGCTCTCTATAGGAAAATGAGCATATCTAGCTTCCTTTGAGTTTCTTTTGTAAAATCTGCAGATCTTGTGCAATCTGATCATTTCTAATTTAATGGATGATTGTAAGCACTATTATTTTTCATATTTCCTTGGTTTTAATCCATCCCTACAATGCATCCCATTTTTTGACCTCCCAGTAAGTAATGTTAGATGACATTGGAAGTATTTTAAGTTGACTGAGCATGTGATGCTCCTTCAAATCCAACCTCTGCAATACTATTTTCACCAAATTAGCCATCATATCTGAAAATGGACTTATACATATTGGCCTGAACTAGCAGGTTGGATGTAACTGAATTGGTAACATCAGAAGCCTTGTATGGGGTGTCTAAGAACCTCAGAACTTGTACTATCAACAAATAAGAACAGCATATCTTTAATAATTAGCATTACATAAAAGCACAGTATTTAATGAATTATTTAATAAATTTAGAAGACAAAAATGCAAAAGTCAATACAATATTAGTTAAGAGACCAATTTGAATGCAATACCATAACAAAAACAATAATACAACCTGTTTAAAGTAAAACAAATACATTTTAAATATAAAGAATAACTTGCAAATCTTCTAGTAACTCAAACTGAAATGTTCAGCATTGAACTCAATAATTTACTAATATGTCCTAAATTATATTACTGCATACATCCTAGTTCAAAATACATGAAACACATATTATTATATATTATGAAAACACATAAATTGCAGTACCAGACTTCCAATTCATGGTAATATTTTATATTAAAGATAAATTTCAGTTATCAGTTATTTAGTTCTTTCAAGAAGATCTTTCAAACTGGAAAAAATTAGTCACTTCAGTAACAAAAATCTTTTAATCATTTTAATTATAATTATTAGGGGTAAATTATGGGAGTTGGTTTGCTGAGCACTAAAAGTATCTCCCTAAACTTTGATGAAAGGTTTCATGAGCTCTAATGATTCTAGACCATCCAGAAGTTTAAGTACATGAGTAGTCTTACTTAAGCATGTAATTTGTTATGACAAAACTTGGACTATAGACTGTAATCCCAAACACAGGGTAAATTCAATGAAAAATGCAAAATATCTGTTTGATACTCAAGTAGGAAAAATGTGTGTTTTTCAGGATGCAAGGGCTAGATATTTCTATATGGCTATTTTACAGTATTACACAGGTAGCATAGAACTTATAACTGTAAACTATCTCATATTCCTAAGGACTATTTAATAAAATAGGGGCTTGACCTTTGCATTTCAAATGCTTTACCTCTACCTTTGTATATCTTTAAAAATGACATACATGGGCAGAATCAGAAGAAAGGTTTCAGACAGTTCACAGTTTTTTAAGTACATATGACATGCTTTGTTATAAAGTTAGACGTTCTAAAAATATATATATAATGGAACCTATGCCTACAAAATGAGAATATGGCAACTACATAGTCTGATCAATATTTGGGCTAAAAATAAACATTATTTTAAACTAAAAACTAATTTTTATTGCTGTTTCCCATATAAAATATTTATATGATGCAGATTTTCATGTTCAAATATTTCTTTTTAGATTAATTTATTATTTTTTTCTTTAAAGATGCTGGTTGCCTCTTATAAAATGATGCAATGGTAGAGGTCATTTTGCCAGATGTAAAGAACATAGAAAGCAGTTGTTGAAGGAAAAAAAATACAGATTTTGAATACAATTTTAATCCTAATCTGAACAGAAAGTGGTTATTAGAAGAAAAAAACTAAGGAAAGAAAATAAAATATAATATCATTTCTAGTTTATTTTGTTTTCAGCAAGTGTTGTTCATAGAAACTATAATTCAAGGACTTTGAACATAAAACTTAATGACATTCTTTCTTCCATTCAATTAATGATAAACATTGTGATTCCCCAAGAAAAGAAGGCAACAAACAGTTCAACCCTTTCTTGCTTTGGGATTCCTGTTTTTTTCAAAATCACTTTAATAATTTCTTAATATACTATAGAATAAAAACTCTTAACAGGACATTAGATTGCCAATTCCTTTGGAATGGGTAGTATGTACTAATCAAAGTTCATCATTATTTTTGACATTTAGCAAGTGGTCAGCCAATCTGTTTTAATATTTTAGCTGTATTTTGCCACTAGGCATAGTCAGTGTTTCACTCTCGGCTAGCTGCATTTCTAAGGGTCACTTTCATCATGTGTGAAATGAAGGGAAGAGAATAAATGACCTCTGCAGTCCTCTAACTCTAAAACCATGTTCTACATAATCAAATTCTATAATGAAAACTATAGAACACTAAAGAAAGAAATTGAAGAAGACCTTAGAAGATGGAAAGATCTCCCTTGCTCTTGGATAGGAAGAATTAATTAAAGGGATATACTACCAGAAGTACTATGTAGATTTAATGCAATTCCTATAAAAATCTCAATGACATTCTTCATAGAATTAGAAAAGCAATCATGAAATACAATTGAAAAAATAAGAAACCCAGAGTAGACAAAGCAATCCTTAGCAAGAAGAGTGAAGCAGAAGGCATCACAATACCAGACCTTAAACTATACTACAGAAAAATAGAAACAAAAACAGCATGGTATTGGGAGCAAAATAGACATGTAGACAAATGTTACAGAATAGAAGAAACAGAGACAAATGCACATAAATATGATTATCTCATTCTAGATAAAGGTACAAAAAACATACATTGGAGAAAAGATAGCCTCTTCAACAAAACCTACTGAAAAAAGTGGAAATCCATATGTAGAAAAATGAAATCAAAAATTTACCTCTCATGCTGCACAAAACTCAATTCCAAATGGATCAAAGATCTAGAAATTAAACCAAAGACCATGAGCCTAATAAAAGAAAAAACAGGTCCAAATCTTCATCATGTGGAGTTAGGACCTGACTTCTTTAACAAGACTTCTGAAGTGTAAGAAGTAAAATCAAAAATCAATAAATGGAATCAGGGTGATGTTGGCCTCATAGAATGAATTTGGAAGAGTTCCCTCTTTTTCTATTTCCTGAAATAACATGAAAAGTATTGGTATTAATTCTTCTTTAAAGGTTTTGTAAAACTCCACTGTATACCCATCCGGTCCTGGGCTTTTCTTGGTTGGTAGTCTTTTGATTGCTTCTTCAATTTCATCCATTGATATTGGACTGTTCAAATTGTGTGTATCCTCCTGACTCAGTCTGGGCAAATCATATGACTTAAGAAATTTATCGATGTCTTCACTATCTTCTATTTTATTGGAATATAGGTTTTCAAAATAATTTCTAATTGTCTTCTGTATTTCTGTAGCATCTGTTGTGATATTGCCTTTTTCATCCTGTATGTTAGTAATTTGAGTTCTCTCTCTTCCTCTCTTCGTTAGCATGGCTAAAGGTCTGTTGATCTTATTTATTTTTTCAAAGAACCAACTTTTAGTTTTGTTAATTTTTTCAATAGTTTCTTTTGTTTCAATTTCATTGATCTCCGCTCAAAGACACCTCAAAGAAAGAAAACTACAGACCAATATCTCTAATGAACCTAGATGCAAAAATCCTCAATAAAATTATGGCGAATCGAATACAAAAACACATCAAAAAAATTGTGCACCATGATCAAGTAGGATTCATCCCTGGGATGCAAGGATGGTTCAATATACGGAAATAAATAAATGTTATTCACCACATCAATAGACTTAAAGATAAGAACCATATGATCATCTCGATAGACACAGAGAAAGCATTCGACAAAGTACAGCATCCCTTTATGTTCAAAACATTAGAAAAACTAGGATAACAGGAACTTACCTTGATTGTAAAAGCCATCTATGCTAAGCCTCAGGCTAGCATCATTCTGAATGGACAAAAGTTGAAGGCATTCCCTCTAAAATTTGGAACAAGACAGGGATGCCCTCTCTCACCACTTCTATTTAATTTAGTCCTTGAAATACTAGCCAGAGCAATTAGAGAGACAAAAGAAATTAAAGGCATAAAAATAGGAAAAGAAGAACTTAAATTATCACTATTTGCGGACGACATGATCCTATACCTTCAAGACCCAAAAGGATCTACAAAGAAACTACTAGAACTAATAAATGAATTCAGCAAAGTGGCAGGATATAAAATCAACACGCATAAATCAAAGGCATTTCTGTATATCAGCAACAAAACTTCTGAAACGGAAATGAGGAAAAACACTCCATTCACAATATCCTCAAAAAAAAAAAAAATACTTGGGAATCAACCTAACAAAAGAGGTGAAATATTTATACAATGAAAACTACAGAACCCTAAAGAGAGAAGTAGAAGAAGATCTTAGAAGATGGAAAAATATACCCTGTTCATGGATAGGCAGAACTAACATCATCAAAATGGCGATATTACCAAAAGTTCTCTATAGGTTTAATGTGATACCAATCAAAATCCCAACAGCATTTCTTGTAGAAATAGATAAAGCAATCATGAAATTCATATGGAAAAATAAAAGACCCAGAATAGCAAAAGCAATTCTAAGCAGGAAGTGTGAATCAGGTGGTATAGCGATACCAGATTTCAAACTATATTACAGAGCAATAGTGACAAAAACAGCATGGTACTAGTACCAAAACAGGCGGGTGGACCAATGGTATAGAATAGAGGACACAGAGACTAATCCACAAAGTTACAACTATCTTATATTTGATAGAGGGGCTGAAAGCATGCAATGGAGGAAGGATAGCATCTTCAACAAATGGTGTTGGGAAAACTGGAAATCCATATGCAACAAAATGAACCTGAATCCCTTTCTCTCGCCATGCACAAAAGTCAACTCAAAATGGATCAAGGAGCTTGATATCAAATCAGAGACTCTGCGTCTGATAGAAGAAAAAGTTGGCTCCGATCTACATATTGTGGGGTCGGGCTCCAAATTCCTTAATAGGACACCCATAGCACAAGAGTTAATAACAAGAATCAACAAATGGGACTTACTTAAACTAAAAGTTTTTTCTCAGCAAGAGAAACAATAAGAGAAGTAAATAGGGAGCCTACATCCTGGGAACAAATTTTTACTCCTCACACTTCAGATAGTGCCCTAATATCCAGAGTGTACAAAGAACTCAAAAAATTAGACAATAAGATAACAAATAACCCAATCAACAAATGGGCCAAGGACCTGAACAGACACTGCTCAGAGGAGGATATACAATCAATCAACAAGTACATGAAAAAATGCTCTCCATCTCTAGCAGTCAGAGAAATGCAAATCAAAACCACCCTAAGATACCATCTCACTCCAGTAAGAATGGCAGCCACTATGAAGTCAAACAACAACAAGTGCTGGCGAGGATGTGGAGAAAAGTGTACACTTGTACGTTGTTGGTGGGACTGCAAATTGGTGCGGCCAATTTGGACAGCAGTATGGAGATTCCATGGAAAGCTGGGAATGTTACCACCATTTGATCCAGCTATTCCCCTTCTCGGACTATTCCCTAAATACCTTAATAGAGCGTACTGTAGGGATACTGCTACATCCATGTTCATAGCAGCACAATTCACAATAGCTAGACTGTGGAACCAACCCAGATGCCCTTCAATAGATGAATGGATAAAAAAAATGTGGCATCTATACACAATGGAGTACTATGCAGCAATAAAAAATGACAAAATCATAGAATTTGCAGGGAAATGGATGGCACTAGAGCAGATTATGCTTAGTGAAGCTAGCCAATCCCTAAAAACAAATACCAAATGTCTTCTTTGATATAATGAGAACAACTATGAACAGAGTAGGGAGGAAGAACAGGAAGAAAAGATTAACTTTAAACAGAGACATGAGATGGGAGGGAAAGAGAGAGAAAATGGAAATTGTATGGAAATGAAGGGAGACCCTCATTGCTATACAAAATTACATATAAGAGGTTGTGAGGGGGATGGGAAAATAAACAAGGAGAGAAATGAATTACAGTAGATGGGGTAGAGAGAGAAGATGGGAGGGAAGGGGAGGGGGGTAGTAGGGGATATGAAAGGTAGCAGAATACAACAGTCACTAATATGGCAGTATGTAAAAATGTGGATGTGCAACCGACGTAATTCTGCAATCTGCATTTGGGGTAAAATTGGGAGTTCATAACCCACTTCAATCTAATGTATGAAATATGATATGTCAAGAGCTTTGTAATGTTGTGAACAACCAATAAAAAAAATCAATAAATGGGATGTATCCAAGCTAAAAAGTTTCTTCACAGCAGAGGAAAAAAATCAATAATGTGAAGATAGAGGGTACAGATGGGAGAGAAAATCTTTACAGCACACACCTCAGATAGAGTATTAACCTCTAGGATACATAAGGAACTCAAAAAACTTAAAAACCAAAAACCAAATAACTCAATCAATAAATGGGCTAAAGAACTGAACAGACACTTCTCAGAAGAACTACAATTGACTGAAAAACATATGAAAAAAATGTTTACTATCTCTAGCAGTTAGAGAAATGCAAACTAAGATTTCATCTTACTCTAGTCAGAATGGCAATTATCAAGAATATAAGCAATAATATGTTTTGGTGAGGATGTGGGGGGAAAAGGTAGAATCATACATTGCTGGTGGGACTGTAAATTGGTGCAACCATTCTGGAAAGCAGTATGGAGATTCCTCAGAAAACATGGAATGGAACCACTATTTGACCCAGATATAAACATTATTAAAATGGCCAGTTAACTGAATTTGTCTTCTGTCATCTACTGATATGACTAATGTTTTGTTGTAAGAAAGAGCTGAAAAGTACAATTAAGGATTTTATATGATAGCAAAAAATATTCTCAAACTAGTAGCTATTTTATATTCATTATGAGCCTTTTTTTTCCAGATGAGGCAAACCTTATAAGCATTGCCCTCAATATAAATAATTTTTACCAAAACAAATAGATCTTACATTCTAAAATATATAAAACTTAAGACTATTAAAGGTAAAGTCAGTTTTAATTAGTGGAGAATAAGAAGTGTAGAGTATTTTTAAAATTTAGAAATCATTCACAAGTGCATTATAAAAATCAAATCAGTGATCTCCATACTGCTTTCCAAATTGGCCGCACCCGTTTGCAGTCCCACCAGCAGTGTACAAGTGTACCCTTTTCCCCACATCCTTGCCAGCACTCGTTGTTGTTTGACTTCGTCATGGCTGCCAATCTTACTGGGGTGAGGTGGTATCTTAGGGTGGTTTTGATTTGCATTTCCTTGACTGCTAGAGATGGTGAGCATTTTTTCATGTACTTGTTGATTGATTGTATGTCCTCCTCTGTGAAGTGTTTGTTCATGTCCTTGGCCCATTTGTTGATTGGGTTGTTTGTTTTCTTATTGTCTAATTTTTTGAGTTCTTTGTATACTCTGGATATTAGGGCTCTATCTGAAGTGTGAGGAGTAAAAATTTGTTCCCAGGATGTGGGCTCCCTATTTACCTCTCTTATTGTTTCTCTTGCTGAGAAAAAACTTTTCAGTTTATGAAAGTCCCATTTATTGATTCTTGTTATTAACTCTTGTGCTATGGGTGTCCTGTTAAGGAATTTTGAGCCCGTCCCCACAATCTGTAGATCGGAGCCAACTTTTTCTTCTATCTGACGGAGAGTCTCTGATTTGATATCTAGCTCCTTTATCCACTTTGAGTTGACTTTTGTGCATGGCGAGAGTAGGGGATTCAGTTTCATTTTGTTGCATATGGATTTCCAGTTTTCCCAACACCATTTGTTGAAGATGCTATCCTTATGGAACCACCATTTGACCCAGCTATTGCCCTTCTCGGACTATTTCCTGAAAACCTTAAAAGAGCACACTACAGGGATACTGCCACATCGATGTTCATAGCAGCACAATTCACAATTGCTAGACTGTGGAATCAACCCAGATGCCCTTCAATAGATGAATGGATAAAAAAATGTGGCATTTATACACCATGGAGTATTACACAGCAATAAAAAATGACAAAATCATAGAATTTGCAGGGAAATGGATGGCACTAGAGCAGATTATGCTTAGTGAAGCTAGCCAATCCCTAAAAAACAAATACCAAATGTCTTCTTTGATATAATGAGAGCAACTAAGAACAGAACCGGAAGGAAGAGCAGGAAGAAAAGATTAACATTAAACAGAGACATGAGGCGGGAGGGAAAGGGAGAAAAAAAGGGAAATCACATGGAAATGGAGGGAGACCCTCATTGTTATACAAAATTATATATGAGAGGTTATGAGGGGAATGGGATAACAAACATGGAGGGAAATGAATTACAGTAGATGGGGTAGAGAGAGAAGATGGGAGGGGAAGGGAGGGGGGATAGTAGAGGATAGGAAAGGTAGCAGAATACAACAGTCACTAATATGGCAGTATGTAAAAATGTGATGTGTAACCGATGTGATTCTGCAATCTGTATTTGGGGTAAAAATGGGAGCTCATAACCCACTTGATTCTAATGTATGAAATATGATTTGTCAAGAGCTTTGTAATGTTGTGAACAACCAATAAAAAAAAAGGAAAAAAAATCAAATCAGTGGCCAAAAGTACCTGCTGATCACGCTCAAATAGTTAAACCTTACAAACACGGCTTATTCAATACTTATTCAAACACTTATTCAATACTGGTTGATGTGCAAATGGCTAGATATACTGTTGTAAATAGACAGAAAGGATTCCAACCTTTATGAAGCTTATTGTGACTCAAGACATACTCTGCTTGAATTAATAAAGGATGAGTCACATTTTTACTAGAACACACAAAAAAAGGCCCTGGGTTAGGCCTGAGTCGTTAAAGATGGCCATATTTGAAGTGAGAATTGGTGTGTGAAATGAAGGAGAAGCCAAGAGAAGCTAGGCAGGATGGAAAGAATACACCAGGCAGGAGAAACAATTCCATGTGCAAAGGGCCTGCAGAGGAGGAAGAAGGGGCTCTACCTTCAAAGCATCAAATTCAGGACAATGCCATCAGTGGGAAGAGTCAGCACACAGTTAAGACACAGTTGGTGAAAGGACTGATCATGTATGGCCTCATAGCTGTTCTTAAGGACATTAGGCTTTTCTTGTGAAGTAGTCTCAGAATCATTTCAAGCAAGTGGGTGTGGGAAGGTCTAACCTGCACATCAGAAACCCTTCAGTTTTCCAGGTAGAAAACAGAGATAAAAAGCTATATGCCAAAACAGAGAAAAGATAATGTTAACATTGTCAAGAATGACAATGGTAGAGACAGAGAGCAGATTCAAGATGGATTTAGGAAGTCAATCAAGAAGGCCTAGTGATAGGTTCCACGTAATAGGTAAAGAGAGAGTCAGGATGGTGAGATTTTACTTAATTAGAAAATAAAGAATAAAAACAACTAGCATGTATTCATAGGACATCTGTATTCACAAAAGCTAATTGATGATTCAGGTTAATTATTGTTCTCCGAATGTTGTGTTTCTGTCATACTTTCCATAAGCATAATTCGGCAACACAACAATGGCAGAGGCTGTCATACTAAAATGAATTGCTAACATATGCAATTAAAATAAATGTCTATGAGATGTAACTGTCAAAATAGTAATTATGACTTAGTGAGCTAGAAGCAGTTTGAAAACTTCTTTGAAATTAAATTCCTGTCCTCTATAAAGACTCATCACATTCCAAACCAAGATATTTTTTTCCTTAAAAGAAAAGAAGAAGAGGAGGAGGAGGAAGTGGAGGAGGATAAGGAGGAGGAGGAGGAGGAGGAGGAGGAGGAGGAGGAGGACAAATTTCTTATTACTGCATATTCAACATGATTCAGATAAACTTAGTACATATCTGGGTACTTCTTTGAGTACTGTAATGATTTACACATCAGATTCACTAGAAAAGTATTTCAGTTTTGAAAAATAGTGAAGAATAAACCACTTCCACTTTTTAAAATTCATGGTCATGGGGCTGGGGATGTGGCTCAAGCGGTAGCGCGCTCGCTTGGCATGCGTGCTTCCGGGGTTCGATCCTCAGCACCACATACCAACAAAGATGTTGTGTCCGCCGAGAACTAAAAAATAAATACTAAAAAAAATTCTCTCTCTCTCTCTCTCTCTCTCTCTCTCTCTCTCTCTCTCTCCTCTCTCACTCTCTCTTTAAAAAAAAAATAAAATAAAATTCATGGTCATGACATTCATTACATGTAAACAAGTTTTATAAAGTAAGAACACCCCACCAAACCCCAAGCTAGAACTTGGAATAAGTGTATTAAAGAGAATTCACTAAGCAACCCATTTGGTGTGGCAAAGTATAAAAACGGAATAGGATATACAACACAATCAAGAATGTCAGATATATTTGTTTGGTTTTGCTAGCAAGAGATAAAGTACCTTCTAATCAGAGTATTCTATAAAAAAATACTACTCAAAAAGAAATATTTTGCAGTATGCTTCTAGTAAATCTTAAAGAGGAGTCATATTTCACCAATTCTGAGACTCAGATTTCATTAGTAGTAGTAGTGGTAGTGGTGGTGGTAGTGTGGTAGCATTTATATTTTAACATCTCTGAAATCAAATGTCTCTGCAATAGATACCATCTCACAAAGTTTGTGAAAACATTCAAGGGACAGTCTTTACATAGTTGCTCTACCTGCTCTTGATCGTAGCTAATCGAACTGTCTTCCTCCTGGCTAAGCCAGAAGCATTGTAGGTACAGCCTGTGCTGAGTTTACTAACTGTTTAAAATTTATTCTCATCACTGAAATAAAAACTCATTGTTTACACGAAAAGGCATGGCAACAAAGGACAGGACATAAATTTGGTCTTGGTAAAACACTCTTCATTGGAGGAATAATCATGATTAGTAATATTTATGAAAGCAACAAACAGGTGAAAAGATATCCATGATTAGATGAAGCTGTGTAATGTTTTTGTTACTGACCAAAAGAACTGACTGCCATGAAGAAAAAACTTGCTTAATCCCTCATAATGGCTGAAAAAAAATGTTTAAAAACAATAAGGGAGAGGGACAGATGTGATGGTTCATGCATTGTGTGGTGATAGTATCATTAATGAAACAATCATAATTTTAAGATTTTTTCCCTTTCTTAGTGGTATGTAAAATGATGGTATATCTTAATGTTACACTAGATTTCAGGGTAATAAGGTTATGAAAGAGTCATGAAATGACAGATGGAATATGAAGGTTATATTCCCTGTTCATTAAATAATGATCTTGGAAACCATGAGTCAGTCTGTTAACTTATTTGGGTTCTGATTTCATCATCTGTAAAATGGAAATGGTGTGCTAGATTATTACTCAGGAGCTAGTTCTATGATATTATAATAGGTTGATTATCTCTATGGAATATTAGATTAAACAGAGCTATATTTTAAATTGATCATTATATATTTTTTTAATTTTAAATATTTGCAGTAAATTTAGCTTAAAGCATACAAAGAAGAAAACTTGATTCACTTAAATTTGAATTCATTCCAAACCCCAATTACCATAAAAGTAATTACCATTTTTCTATAAATTTTATATTTAAGATTTTAAAAATAAGACATTAAAGCAACTGTATGAATAGTAGAAAGGAGCAGGTAGTAAGTAAAATGCTGGGTAAATGCAGATTTGGTCCAATATTTTACATCCTTGAAACTATTTACAAACCACCATTGTTATTTTTTAATTGGTTCTTTTTAGTTAAATATGACAGTAGAATTAATTTTGATATAATTGTACAAGTATAGAATATATCTTATTCTAGTTAATGTAACATTTTTTTGGATGTACATTATGGTGGAAATCACTATGGTGTATTCATATAAGTACATAGGAAATTTGTTTTGGATTAATTTTACTATTATTCTTTTTCCTAAACTCCTTCCCTTCCCTTAATTCCCCTTTGTCTAATCTACTAAATATACATTCTTCTCTCCTCCCCCTTATTGTGGGCTACTTCCACATATCAGCAAAAATATTTGACCTTTGGGTTTTGGGGATTGGCTTATTTCATTTAGCATAGTAGTCTCTAGTTCCAACCATTTACTTGCAACAGTCATAAAGTCATTCTTCTTTATGGCTGAGTAATAATCCATTGTGTGTATATATCACCATTTCTTTATCTGTTTATCTGTTGAAGGGCATCTAGATTGGTTTCATATCTTAGCTATTATGAATTGAGCTGCTATGAACATTGGTGTGGCTGCATCACCGTACTCTTCTTATTTTAACTCCTTTGGATATATGCCAAGGAATGGGATAGCTGAGCCAAATGGTGGTTCCATTCCTAGGTTTTTCAGAAAACTCCATATTGCTTTCCAGTGTGTTTGCACCAATTTGCAGTCCTACCAGCAACGTAGGAGTGTAAAGTTTTCCCCACATTCTTGCCAATATTTATTGTCACTCATATTCTTCATAATTGCCATTCTGACTGCAGTGGGATGACATCTCAGTGTAGTTTTAATTTGCATTTCTTCTAATGGCTAGAGACGTTGAACATTTTTTCATATATTTGTTGACTGTTCGTATTTCTTCTTCTGAGAAGTGTCTGTTCAGTTCCTTTGCCCATTTACCAATTGGGTTATTTGATTTTTTTGGTACTACATTTTTTGAGTTTTTTTATATATACTGGAAATTAACTCTCTATCAGAGGTGCAGGTGAAAAGATTTTCTCCCATTCTGTAAGGCTCTCTCTTTGTGTTCTTGATTGTTTCCTTTTCTGTGAAGAAGCTTTTCAGTTTGAAATCATTCCATTTACTGATTATTGATTTTACTTCTTGTGCTTTAGGCCCAGAATAGCAAAAGAAATCCTTAGCAAGAAAAGCAAAGCAGGAGACATCACAATTCTAGACCTTCAATTATGCTACAAGAGCTACAGTAACAAAAACAGCATGGTACTGGCAACAAAGCAGGCAAAAAGGCCAAGACACAGAAAACCCACAAAAATACAGTTACCTCATACTTGATAAAGGTGCCAAAAACATACATTGGAGAAAAGCCTCTTCAACAAATAGTGGTGGGAAAACCTGGAATTCACATGCAGTAGAATAAAATTTAACCCGTATCTCTCACCCTGGACAAAACTCAACTTAAAGTGGATCAAAGACTTAGAAATTAGCTCAGAAACCCTGTTCCTACCAGAAGAAAATGTAGGCCCAACACGCCAACATATTGGCTCAGAAACTGACTTTCTCAACAAGACACCACTGTTCTTTTTTTTTTTTTAATTTGTTTTAATTAGTTACACATGACAGTATAATGATCTTGACATTTCATACATTTGAATCAGATGGGATATAATTTCTTGTTTTTCTGAGTGTACAGGTTGTAGAATTACATTGGTCATGCAGTCACATATATACACACAGCAATAATAGTGTCTATTTTATTCTGCTGTCCTTCCATTCCCAAACTGCCCTTTTGTGTTGAACTATCTTTACAAGGGTGTTTGTAAACAACCTTGTAAGACAGAGTTTCACAGCCTTTTTATTTTGACTTTTTTTTGATTGTTTACTGTAATAAAGATAATAACTCTCTACAGAACAGAGCAAATTCAAACACATTTGCATTTTGCCCGCTATAAAAGATTCAGGTTTCCTAAGCTCCAGGTTCCCAGCTGTGATATGAACCAACTGTGTTCATTGTTCTGGCCCCCCTTCATGTCAATTCCAAAGCACTTGGAGGGACAGTGAAGTTCAAGCTTCTTGATGTGCACTGAGTAAAAAAAAAAAAAAAAAAAAAAAAAAAAAAAAAGCCTTTGTTTCTGATATGGGAGTATCATGTTTTCTGACAGCATGCAAAAAAAAAAAAAAAAAAAAAAAAAAAAAAAAACATGGCATGCTAAATTGTTAGCCTGAAAGTGGGGTATCTCAAAACTTCATACTCCTTATAGAATCCAAACTTTTCTTGCAAAAGAAAGAAATTTTCCTAGCAAATCATCCATTTTCTAAGTATTTTTCAAGATTACAAAGAGTTGTTAGCCTATTCTATGTATAATTCTTCCTAAATATATAAATAATAATAATTTATATGATTAGTATGATTATTGTTTTCTAAAATGTGTAACTGTCAGTCATTTAAGCTTAGAAGGATTAAGATTTACAGGACTATCCAACAAGACATCAACAAACCCATCCATTTTCCTCTTCTCACTCTCAGTTAACTACTTAAACTTATACACAGTGAGGGAGAGAAAACTTTGACTAAAAATTTCAGAAGGAGTCTTGTTAATCAACACCTGTTTTAGTCAGCTTTTGTGTCTCTGTGGCCAAAACACCTGAGAAGAACAACTTGGAAGGTAAGTTTATTTTGGCTCATGGTATCAGAGATCTCAGTCCCTCGACTGCCAACTCCACTTCCCTGTGCCAAAGATAAGGCAGAACATCATAGAAGGAAGGATGATGAGACTGAAGTTGCTGCCCTCTTGTCAACAAGAAAGCACAGCAAGAGAGGTGAAGGGGCCACAGAAAAGATGTACCCTTCCAAGCCCCCAGTGACCTAAATCCTCCAGCCTCACCCCACCTGCCTACAGTTACACCCAGTTTGTCCATTCAAATTAGACTGCACTGATTAGGTTACAGCTCTCACAATTCAGTCTCTTCACTCATGAATAATACTGCATGAACACAGAAGATTTGGGAAACATCTCATATCCAAACCATAACAACCACCAAGAGAAATCCTTTAGAATGTCATTTCGGAAATATTAAAACAAGTATCTGTCAGGTTGGGGAAATGTTCACTAAATGATGTCTATTTACTTAATTACAGATCCCTGCCATACACTGCACACACTATATACAAACCATTTGAACAAAAGTATCCTATCTCACATTTAAGATGTACCTGTGCATTGTGAGAAACCATTAAGGCAACCAGAACACTGCAAGATTGTGAGCAGGTAACCAATAGATAAGTCTCTGTGCTGATGATAATGGCCCAACACTGTACTTGAAATAGGCAGGTTAATAGACAAGTGATCAGTTTTAAAGATGACAAGAATGCAAAGATAAGGAGGGCACTGAACCTTGATAACCTGTTGATACTTTTATAAACTTCCATTATGGACCCAATCTGTTAGGAAAAAGAAAATGTGTCAAAATTCAGCCCCTTCATCAGACACAGCAAGTTAAGTTGTTGCTTTTTCTTATTTTAATTTTACTTTATTTTTCTTGGTACGAGGGATTGAACCCAGGGGTGCTTAACCACCAAGTCACATCCCTAGCCCTTTTTATTTTTTATTTTGAAAAAGGGTACCCCTAAGTTGCTTTGGGCCTTGCTAAATTGCTAAGCCTGGCTTTCAACTTAAGATCCTCCTGCTTCAGCCTCCCTTCACTGGGATTACAGGCTTGTTTCATCATGCCCGGCTTCTTATTTTGCTTATAGAAAATTCCACATAACAGATTAGAGTAGCTTCACACAATTTAATGGTAAAACCATTAGCTGACGATTTTCAATGCAAGGGATTTAATCTTATTGATAGATGTAAATGAATTAGTGTTTATTAGCCAAGTTTGAAGCTAACTATGTAAATTAAATTACTAAACTTTGATTATATCTCTAAATGTTACCAATATCCAATATATCAAGATGATTAGGTATTCCATGTGAATTCTATCTTGAAACTTAACTGGAATCCTGGTGTTTTGTGGTAAGCAGAACAAAACTCAAGAGGACTATAGGCAATTCCCATGGAGGGAGTGGTTAGTTTGAAAGAAAATAAATAAATGATAATGACAGTTGCCAAAGTCAACCTTCTCTCTTTTTATCTGGTACACAGTAAAACCATGGGCCATTCTTAATGACTTCTGTATAAAAAAGGCCATGCTAACCTTTGATGCTGAATATTATAACAGAATATCAAACAGAAACCTTGATTCTCTTCATCATTTAATATTTAGTATTTCTTCAGGTAACTAAATAAAATCCATTCCCTCTTGTTTTAGCAGGCATTTAAAACTGAAAAGAACTTCCTACATCAGCAATAAAATAAGTTTAGATTCAGTGTTCCTCCATCTATGTTACATGGTCTGCTGCAAAGAATAAGGATAACAATCAGGAAATAGTGAATGTGGCAGGCATTTTGTGACAAATATCAGTTGCATGGTTTCACATTAGCTGTTCAAACAGCCATCAGAGGATAATGACTTTCAGTCACTATCAATCAATAAATTATTCAGCTGCAATTTCCCATAATTCATTGCTATTACTACCAGTAATCAAGTTGCCTCCTTTGTTCCCTGAAATTAAGCTTGAACTAAGCAATATGACTAATTACCAGTTAGTCTTCAATAGTTCCTCCAATAATTTGCAATGTTGGACATTAACTATGTTAGTAATAGATGAAGGCGGCGCTATATTTTTAAGTCATGGTGAATTGCTAAGTAATTGCACTCATATCATTCACCCTACTATCAGTAAAGAGCATTATGCTGCCTAGATGAAGCTAGATTAAAATCAATTAAAAAGATGAGCTGGTTTTGTTTATCATATATTTTTATAATTTATATGACAGCTGTTTCCTCAGTACTACCGAAGAATGCATATGAAGCAGATATAACCCCTTTGAAAAAACTGACGCTTCTTAAATCTCTTTTTGGAATATATTATCTGCAAACAGTATTTTTAAATTAATTCTGTAATCTTAGGATTCAAGATGGCACTAAAAACTTTCTGATCTTGCAGATTTTGTACTAATGCTTAACTGGGATTAATTGAATGGCTAGAAATCAATGTTTTGATATCAATCCAATATTAGGCTAATTGTACTTTACAGGAATGGTATTTAATATGAAAACAGTCAAGAAACATATTAACATTAACAATGTATACAATGAAATCATTGAAGGACCAATTTATCAGATGTATGAATTCCTGCTATAAGAAAAAGAAAATGAAACATTCTTGGTAGCCTTTTTAACTTTTCTGTTTTGGGGGAGGAGGGTAGTACCCAATTCTGAGGCACAGAGGCAGTATAAATACAAAACTTGCAAATCTACAGGCCACTCACTTCCATATTATCAAATCCATCTACTCCCAAGTAAGGTTGCTTTGTAAATATTTGCCAGCTCCCAAATGTGTGTCTGTGTAGGGAACTCACTAATTGGCTTACACTTTTCCCAATAGACACCTTTTATAAGGCCATATTTGAACCTGACTTACCAATTGATAAATTGTGTCCTTCAATATTTAAATTGTTTGTCTCCCTTCTATATTACCAAATACTAATGCAAGGCTGCTTTTACAGAGACACACAGACTATTATCTAGTTTTATTTTGCTAAAATTTGTCTAAAAACTCATTACAAAAATACTTTATTTAACATAACCAAGAACCATACTAAGAAAACTAGTATGAGCCTCACTTAAAAGTCTTCATATCTCAGGGTTAAAAAAATTTCACCTAATAAAAGATTTAATTTATCTCCTTTTCTAAATTTTGAAAATTATCAATTAATTATATTTCAGAAAATCTTGCTTTAGAACTATTACAATAATAGGCCATTGTTTATAATTTGAAAATGAATAAAAGTCCCCATTGAAAGCCATGAAAGATGCCCACTACACAGAAACAGAATTGTGTAATGTTTCAACATTTCTCACTTCCACTTTCTTTGTAGAAAAGAGACTGATAAGTAGAGGTAGCAGAAAGAGAAATGTCTACTACAGACTTACCTGTGACCCATAAAGAAATAATGTTTCATTTTGTGGCAGTAATTGGAATCTTAGATTAATAAGATAATTCCCTAATGAAACTGGTGGGAGCAGGGACTGAAAGAAATGCTAGTTGTACTGAGTCACATATTTCAGAAGTTATGAAACATTTTTAAAAACTTCAAGAAATATTATATTGAATCGCATCGGTAAATATAAAGGTTTCTGAAACTTCAAAAGTAGATATTTAATGGAAAATAACCCTAATAAGTAAATAATGAAATCATAAAAATTCAAACAGAAGCTATTTCACTAGCTACTTTCTAACAAACTCAGGCAAAAAAGGGGGCTGAAGATCAAAACAAGAAATAAACAAATTAAAATTAGAAGCTAGTGGTTATTTAAGGGAAATTGTAGTTCAAATTTAACTGAAATTTATTTAAGGATAGTAGGAAAATGATATTAAAACTAAAGACATGACTTCTACAGAAGTAAATCACCAGAAAAAGCAATAGCTTTCTAGTCTATAAGACACAGGGATGTCTTTTGGACATATCATCCCTGCACATATGAGATGATTTAATGTTAACACTTGATCAAAAGTTTAATCTCTCAGCTGTTATTTTGCTTCTATTGTCTTAAAATCTCAGTGTAAATCAAACATAAAAGTAAAAATTATAAATATACCTTTAAACTAAGGGAGCTATCTTTAATATTACAAATTTTATTTTCTTTAGTTGTTCCTACCCAGTCTGAGATATTCTTCTGCTTATGAACTAAGATTTGTTTTAGGTGTATACAGAGAACAGCTAATGGAACAGTCACCTTCTCACATGAAACTGAATGTCTTCAAGCCATTAAAGCAGGGCAAACCTATAGAGAAAGCATTTTTCAAATTTCTGCATCCCCTCTGGCATGTCAACAGCCAAGCTTGAAAAACTGAACTCAAGGGTTAACCAGGTCTGCCACTATTGTTTGACTAGAGTCAAAAAAAAAAAAAAAAAAGGAGAGAATGATATGGAGAGAGGAGAAACATCCATCCTTTACCGTCTGTGCAAGATTTCTTAGAAGACCTATGAAGAAACTAGAGAGAACAAATGTTCTTATTTCCAATTTAGGGACTCTGGTCTGTCGGGGGCAACCCAGGCCAGGGACTTCTCTGCTAGATGCAACCAAATACTGTACAAGAAATCACTGTGCTGAGTGTATATTTATTAAATGTATATTTAATGTATATGCAACTTCCTGCCACCAGGAAGCCAAGCCAATGGAGGAGCAGGCTGGAAGAGAGACATCTCCCTGACATTGAGCCCTGCTCAATTCTAGTGGGTTGTAAATTACTAACTGATTATTCAAGGACTCCAGTAGAACTATAAGGTTACCTCAGAGAGGCCAGGTCCTTTGGTATGTTGAGTATTGTAGGTGTGGGCTAAACAAGAACCTTGCCTAACACCAGCAGACCCTCTTTCTTCACCAGCACTGTAAAGGTTCCTAGGACACACTTCCCTACGTCCTATAGACCAGGAAGCCTTAAGGAACACTAGCAAGCACAGGGAGAGCTAGCTGAGAGATTGTTGTTCACATCATCAGGAACCCTGAACTTGGGATCGGCCTTCACCGGAAGGCAGCTTTCCCCTTTACCAGTGGACGGGGTTTGTGAAGACCTTGTGTGCTGTGGATAAAACAGAGACCAGTTTCCAAGTAAAACCAAAATGGTCTGTGAGGTAAATTATAAATCCTGGGGATAAACTACTGAATAGATCACACTGTGATTACGAATTCTAAAAGGAGAACAGAGAGAAGGGGATGAGAGGAGGGAAGATAACAAAAGGGAGAAAGAAGGTAGGGGTGGGGAGGTGGAGAGTAAGGTGCAAGAAAGGAAGGAAATAAGAAAATATCTGCTTATCAGATAACAGGATTGGGATCAGTTAAGTCAAGAGCTTTCATGTATGCCTCTGAATCAGAAATCTGGATTCAAATTTTAGCCACAACTAACTAGTCAGTATCTTGAGAAAAGTCAACTGATCTACCTAAACTTCACTTTAGCAATGTGCAACATAGCTATCTTGTAGCTTTTTCTCACTAACACAATGAATTAATGTGTATTTAATGAATATGTAACAGAGTTGTTGTTATTTATAAAGTTAACTCCTCATGGAGGGTGCTAAGTGGCAGGCTCTTTAGTCAGTTAAAACTCTGGAGTATCTGGCACTACAAATTGTAAGTGGTAAATGGGAGAGGGGAATTTCTAAGCAGGGTGGAAGAAAACACTCTGGGAAATTATGAGAAATCAGACAAGGAGCAAGTGGCAGGAGCAGGGGACAGCAGAAGGAGCCAACAAGCAGCAGCAAGCCGCAGAGTATGGAATCTGACCCATCTCTGCAAACACAGATCTTTGATGGCATCTGAAGATCTTAGTCTGAATGGCTTAGTCTGAATGGGCCTCATATGAAATCAAGAAAGGTTTACAGAATTTATGAAGGCAGCTGACAGGAGATACAAAAGTTCTACTGGATGCAGGAAGAAGCCCAGAGAATTTGGCCCTTCCAGGCCATGGGATTGGAGGCTACCCTAATTTGAAAGTCACTCTGAGATGCAAGTCTGGAGCCTGGCTGAGGACTACAACTGGGGTTTACTTAAGTAAATTGATTTCAACAGATGGGTGATAATAACACCAATGACAATTTTCTAATAAGGACAAGACTGATGGATTACATAAACTAGGAAAAATTTATGCTCCTTAACATTAGCAAGCTCTTCAAGTTTCTAGTTATGTCTTGGGAAGAATTGTGAGCAATAAGGAAACATGAGCAAAAGAACACAATAGAAAGATCATCCCAATGGCATTGAGAAAGACTAAGAAGTCTATGGCAACTGTTTAGAATTGACCTAAATCAAGGACAGCGAGATAGGAAGAGGAAGGATGAGATGTGCATCAAGGACAGCAGGAGATGGTCAGTCTACATGTCCTGAATCAAGTAGGATGGCAGAGGTTTCCTGCTAGGTACCCTGGTATTACTGAAACAGGCAGTGTAGGGTGGGAGGCAATCTTAGGGACTGTTGAAAACAACAAATTGCATAGTTTGATTTTCAGTGTTCTGTGAGATATGAAGAAGGAAGTATCAAAAAGAGATAGAATGCAAATTTGTAAAGTTTCAGACTTGTTACATCAGAAATTACCCAAAGAAGTATATTAAGGAGAAGAAAAAGGGGCTGAGGTCAAAACTGAAACTTAAGAAAACTGGCATTTAAGTGGTAGACTGAGAAAAAGAAGCCTGCAAATCAAAGAAGCCATAGCTTTCTAAGTGTATAGCCTTGGGCAAGACATTCTGCCTCAGTGAACTTCAATTTTCTCAACTTGTAACTTGAGGATGATAATGCATAGTTCACAGGACAGTTAACCATCTTGCATGGCCATGTGGACACTCAGGTTTGACTAAATATAGTAATTCTTAAATCCTGACTTGAAAATTTCTTTATATTATAAGTAAATACATTAGTGATGGAAGGCGTAAAGTTCCAGAGTAAAATGCATTTGTATTCATTACTTGACTTTTGTTAATTTATTTAACCTATGAGAACACATCTTCTCAGCTGTAAAATGGGCGTAAATGTCCCCGTCTCTCAGGATTCAGTTGCTTAAAAGCAATTACATTAGTAGCACATCTGTCCCCATATCTGCAATACAGCAGGTACTCAGTAAGTATTAGATCCTTTTCTCCATCGCATATCTTTATTTCTCAAGTATACTGTACCAGACATAATTCAACATTTTCTTAATGACTCAGGGTTACCATTATGAACATCAGTTAATGTTACGTGTCTGAGATGCAGACGCAGTTGCAAATGTAATACAACATCAGGTGAAATGAACCACTCATGTAACACACAGTTGACTTGCCTAATTTTGTCGTATGCGTGATACTGAATCCGCAGCAGCTTGAGATGATTTACCAGGCACACAGAAAAAAATGTGAACAGCTGCCTTTCTAAGATTTGATATCATATAAGGGAGACAAACAAATGTTATAATGATTCATCAACCTCTCAAGTCCGACGCATGTTTGTTCTCTTGCAGCTAACATAACTTCCTTATGTGTCTGCCCTTGTCTTTTATAAATGAAGTCTGGAATCTGTGTTGTACCACATTGTATCCTATAACAGCCCTGTTATAGAATACAGCATTTCCATCCATTATCTTCCAATACTTTTGAGCTTAAGCCTCTCTAGAGGCTTACACTGCTAATTCCTCAACACAATCACAGTCTCCTTTGTTTAAATATCCACTTTTCATGCCGTTATGACTCTTCCATGGTCATGCCCCTAGGTGAGTGGCCCAAGAATCAGGACCAGATGGATGGACAGCTGATGATTCATAGCACATGACATAGCCTGTGGGGTGGTCTGAAAGGGAGAGCTAATTTTCAAAATGTATAAAGAGACTAAAACAAGAAACTGTGCCAGTCAATAGTGAAGTCATGGTGAAATATACCATATGCAATCCAGTGTTTGAAAGGACTAGAAAGATATGGAGAGAAGGAGAATGGAGACAGCTGATGATGAACAGATGATAAATTTGATATGCAGAGAAGGAGAGGCAGAGTTGCTAAGACTTAAAAAAAAAGAGAGAGAGGTCTGAAAAAAAAACAAGAGAGAAGAGAAGGCTAACAAAGGAGGCAGCAGAACAAGAGAGGGAGGGTGAGGAGAGGGAATGAGGGAGAAGAAACACATCGATCCCTAAAGATGCCCAGAGGCCCAAGGGCTTTGTAGATCCACTCCTGGTCTGTGTATTACTTTAAAATAAATTGTTCTGTTTTTGTGAGCTGAGATCTTTTCTTTCAGTCGACTTAGCCTCATAGATACATTAAAAGGATATCAAAACACCTCTGCATATGCTGCCTCAGTAGAGCTCGCCCTGTGTGATGTGCTGAATTGCAATGGTTGCCTAAGGCTTTTGACAACCCTGGAGACAGTTTGGGGGAATTGCCTCCTCTTTCTCCACCTTTTTCTCTGTCCAGGTATCACATTGTAAAGATCTGAGATTTCTTGATGGAATCACAGTTAACTTCCCAGGATTCTGGGCCTTATCTCCTCAGAAAGCCCACCATTGGGCAAAAGTTCCTCTGGTCAAGTCTTTCTCCATTGTTGCTGTCCCTCTCTGCCAAATCTCCTTGTATTTCTCTGCTTTTCTTTGATAGCTTCTGCATCCACACCTTCCTTGAAGATTTCTCAATTTCACAAGTCCTATAGAAAAACATCCAGGGCCTATCCAGGTACCATCCAGAGCACCTTCTCCTGTCTTCACAACCTATGCTCCTCTTTGCCATTTATATTTCCCTGAAGAAGTAATGGTTTCTAGAATTTGTTCACTTATTCTTGTGTTCCGAGAGATTCTGAAAGGCTGCTATTATTCAGAAGGCTAGGATGTGAGCAGCTAGAAATTCTACCAGTGACAACTAGCCATCAGAGGTGCTTGCCTCCCCGAGGGGGCAGCATGGGTCTGGCTCTGTGGTTACATGGTCAGCAGCTATGGACAGGGCTGCTCAGGGCTCATGAGAGACCCCAACAGTGCTCATTTTTGAGACACCTAGAAGGAAAACAACAAACCAAAGACAGAATGTAGAAAGTGAGGTAAATTTTATGCTTATATTTAACATATTAATACTTTTAACCTGAAAACATCAGGCAATACACTATACCACCCAGACAAAACTGCAAAATTTGTTGGGGGGAAAAAAAGGTACAAATTAAATTTTAAGAGTACGTGATTATATTCTTCTCTCAATACCACCTGTCTCTCTCTGGCTCTAAGGGACCTCACCAAAAGGGAAGGCCAGAAACCTATATTTAAAAATCTAGAAATCTAGCCTTTTGTGGAGTTGAGGCCACCATGGTAAAATATGCCTGCCCTATTTGGGATAATCCTTGTTGGAATTTTACAAAGAACATAATGGAATGAGAACCAAGGATTGGTTATGACCTTATCACATTATAGCTCTCTGTTTCTAAGGTTTCATTGGAAAATTTTATTTGAATGTTTGAACAAATTCTAACTAAAAGGTAAGTGCTGGACTTTGCCCTACCACTAGGCAGCCACATGACACTGGAGGACCATTTATCAGCTGTAGAAATCATTATCTAACCCTTTTGTAGTAGAAGATCCACCTGACCAGATATGTTATCTGTTAGAGCTTCAATATTCTATAATATTATATATTTCTTTGGTTTTCAGTACAGTGAGAAAAAATGCTGAGCTGAAAGAATCTTTTAAAGGATGTTATTCTTTTACTAAAGAGCTTCAGTAAAATAATTGTAAAAGTCAGAAAATTTTGTATACAAATTATTCAAAAACAGAGGCAAGTAAAGGTGTTCTATATTCAACATATAATCAAAATTCATGTTGTTATTTTCCATGCAACATCATAGAATTTTAGTTTATTTTGTCTTCTGCTTGTTGACCACTTTCATTTCACAAGCAATACTAGAAGACTGATCTCAGCCAATGGTTAGTAGTTAAACCTGAGGCAAAAGGCATCTGAAACTTTCACTTACATATGATACTACGGGGATAAAGATAGGCAGAAGAGCAGGCTGGTCAGACAGACTTAAGAGGTCTGCATATGCTGGTCTGTACAATCCCCACCATACCCCACACAAGGTAACAGGCTTAAATATTAGATAAAAATTTAGACTGGTTCCCCCTCCACCACCCCTTCCATGAGGGTAATAAGGAACATGGAATAGCACTACTCTGGACTGGGGAAAGCCAGATAATAATTATATCATACTTTGTTAGGAATTATATCATACTTTGCAGCTGGTGCAAGGTACACAATGCAGCTTGACCTGTCTATGTTCAGTCTTTATTGGCTCCTCATTATTTGTCTTCACCTTTTAAGAACACCTGGAGAAGGCTCTCTCTTTTCGTTTAAGAAAAGGAGCAGTAAGACCAGTAAAGTCTGTCCTGAAAAGCTGGCTGTCCACAGATGTGTTCCAAAGGAAACAAAAGGTCAACTGGTTTGGGGAGGAAGGCTCACTCACCCTGTTATACAACGTAACAGGGTCCTGCTTCATGGAGGTGAATGCTTGATAACCAAAGCTTAGGCAGTTATCTTCATCTCTATTTTTAATGCTATTTTATTTAATTCAAATGATAACCAAGGAATATGGACTTGGCATTTTCTTCTCCATTCCAGCCTCAAACTAGCCAGAATGTTGACTGATACCTTTGGAAATTAATACTAAGACAAGAAATACATGGAAACATGCACCTCATTCAGCCTTATGTTTACTGCCGAAACTCATAATTGTGCTTATATTTGTTTTATAGAAATGGCTAAGGCATGTCATTTTATTAAAAATTTATATAGCTAAAGAGACTAAGTTTACTATGAAGAACAAGCAACAATATTTGGGCACTGGTCTTTGGAAGTTAGAAAAAAGTATTAGTGAACTATATTAAACCAATACTCCAAATGTGATGCTTCCTTACCTTGTTCAGGAATACAGAGAAAGAGTGAAGAAATCAATTACTTGGTTCTCATGACTTATTGAAATGATCAATGCATGTACTGCTTTTACCTATGATTTTAATTTAGGCATGGCTTCCAATTCATAATGATTCATCCTCAAAGCAACAGTATTTAGAGGTCGGGCATTTCAGAGACAATTAGGTTATATGGCTCAACCCTTGTGGACAGAAGTAATTCCAATATAGAAGGATGCAAGGAAAGTAGGTAGACCTTTTTGCTTTTCTTTCCCATCCACACACCAGAAAAGGATATCTACATAAAAATGGCGCCATCTCTGAGGAACAGGCTTTCATTAAGTCACTGAATCTCCCAGTGCCTTGTTCTTGGATTTCCCAGACTTCAGAACCATTAGAAATAAATTTTCCAGTCTCAGGTATTTTGTTGTAGCAGCATAAATGAACTAAGACAGTGATAAAATTTATCTATAAACCTAGGAACAGAATTGCAACGTGATATAGTAACTCCATATAACTGTGAAACTGTTTTACATAGTAGGTATAACATTTAATCTTCCTTCAGCAAAGCATAAAGATTTCAATATGTACCACATCCTCACCCACATGTGTTACTTTTATTTTAACAGTAGTCATCCTAATGATTATTTTACATAAGACCTTTAATATAAATGAAGACTAGTGATTGTATACTGCTATGGTCTGGATATGTGTCCTCCAAAGGCTCATGTGTTAAGCCCTGATATCCAGAATGGAAGTACTGGGAGGTGGTAGGATCTTTGAGAGGTGGTGCCAAGAGGGAGATCTTTTGGTCATTGGAAATATGTCTGTGAAGAGGACAGTGGGACCTCAGCCTCCTTCCCATAATTTATTTCACATCCTAGTCATGAGGTGAATGGGTTTTACCTCCCACTACCACAGTAATATGCTGCCTCAGCAAAGGCCCAAAAGTAAGAGGAGCAACCAATCAGGGACTGAGACCTCCAAAACTGTGAGGCAAAACACACCTTTTCTCTTTATGAGTTAATTATCTCAGGTGAGTAAGTAAGCTGATTACTTAGCCCACATACATGTCTTCTTTCCTCCTTTCTAAATAATTCCATTTTTGCTTAGTTATCAACCACATTCATAGGACAAGATGGTGATGCTGATTGGTCACCCAAGTATCTCATGGTAGTCTCCATGACTGATTTTGATCCAGAATCAATTCACTATGAAAAAATAAGTTTTTAAGGGCTTGAAATATCACTTTTCTCTTTTAACTTCACCCTCCACCCCCACAATAAATGGAGGACCTGCTATTCCAGTTTTTGCTGCAGCCATCTTATAAGAGCATGAGGAAGCAGCCTAAGGACAATACTGAAACTCTAGTGACAACAGAGCAGGAAGATGAAAAATATCCTAACCCTTAATGACCTAATCACTTAAACCTATATTTGAATAAGTAATCCAGACAAAACCCACAAAAACTTCGACATCTACTCTACCTATTGATGTCATTGTCTATGAGGTAATAAATTTTTCTATTTTTTAAGCCAGCGTCAGAGAGGGTTTCTGATAACTGAGGCCAGAAACATCCAAGTTGAATTTCTGTGATCATAGCAAGGAACTTCAAATATGAAGCAGGAAATGAGCTGAATCATAGAGCACAGGTATATTTTTACAATGAACAGATATAGATGAATGGCAGGCCTTACATAGAGAGAATGCTGTCTTGGTGGCTTAAAATGAGTAGCAAGAAAGAGGAAACCACCCCCAAATTAAAAGAAAATAAAATATTTGAAACACTGATTCTATGTCCTGAATTTGTCTAAAGATTCACAGATGAACCAGAATCCATTTTAAAACACGTGAAAACATGGAGAAGAGAAGGCATGAATCATGTGCCCCCTATCTCTAATATATTCCCAAATTTGAGTCAATTTAATCTTTTACTTGGTGACTCAATCAGTGCTTTATTTAACCATTTTCTCCTTGTATTATTTCAAAGAAAAGCCTTAAATAAGCCTTTCCTTTGAGTCCGTTTTACCTGAGATACATTGGACATTCATTTAAGATATAGGATGATAATATTCCTCACTATCCCACAATTCTTTTCTTCCTTTTCTGACTTGCATTCACTCATTTTTTATTCATACAGAGACAGCATGCCCATGTCACTATTATCAAATGGAATGTGGAGTTCATTCTTTTTTCTCCTCTAATACTTGGAACAAATGCCAAGAAACCTAAATTTGGGCAAAGCAAGATGTTTACTCTCAGCAGAATGAATCTAGTTATCTTCCATTTCAGGTCATTCTGAAGTGGACAAAGGCAAAATATAATGGTGTCCCTGAAGTCAATGTTAGTGACTTAAGCAGGACACCTCACTTAGAATATGCTATTCAGATCAATTCACTTCACGTGTCAACCCCCAGTGCCCCCCCCCCCCAGGAAGCACTTAGTCTAATGACATGATGAAATGCACTGTCATGGGATGCAATAGAAGCATGAAAAGCCAAGGTACAAATGACTCTTCTGAAACGTTCTGGCTTGGATTTATGATGCACAGGTCAAGCATCACTTTCAAGGCACTCAGAAAGCATTAAAATAGAGAAAATAGTATCTCTTCTGGGTCTTATCCTTTCAATGCCATTCAGCAGATTGTTCTTTAAGGCCAGCTCTACACTTGAAAGTGCATGATCCAACTCACCCTTCTGTAGCTGCTGTTTCACTCTCCACTCTGTTTTAAAGCAGCCAGAGCTGAAAATAGCTCAAGAATGTGAAGGCTGCATGACAGTGCAGTTGCCATTTCAAACATGCACAGAAAATGAAACTAGAGTCTACTTTGCTAAAGTGTGAACAGTCTCTGAGTGAAATGGTTAAAACTATCCCATAAAATATTCTCTGCATAGAGTGGTCATTAAAAAGGAGTAAATACATAACATTAAAATTAAAGGTGTATAAATTGATGGGATCATCTGACCTTCACTTAGGTAAAAATACAGTCTTAAAACTAAATTAAAAAATAGTCAGTTGTCACTTAAATTTGAAAAAAAATCTTAGATTAACTTATGCTATCCTGCAAAAACTTCAATATTGCTTTAATATTGTTTACAGGATATGCCAATAATACTGCTCAGGGATTGCTGTTGGGAAAGACAAAAGAATGAAAATACATATGAATATACATATGCTAAATTACAAAGAACAAAACTTAATCATTGTCAGATTTTTAAACAGAGCTCAGCATTCTTCCCCCCACATTCCCTCTGTACACTTTCGAAGGCTTAAGAGTTTCATAGTTTTTATTTAAAGTGTATTTAAAAAATAAAATCAATAAAAAAATAAAGTGTATTTGAAAGTTATCAATTCAGGCTAGGGTTGGGTGTGGCTCAGTGGTAAAGTGCTTACCTAGCACATTTGAAACACTGGATTCAATCCTCAGCACCACTTACAAAATAAATAATTGAAAAAATAAAGGTATTGTGTCCACCTACAACTAAAAATATTTTTTAAAATTATCCATTCAAAGAAGGTCCAATGTAAAAGTATTTAAACAATAAAGAATATAGGATGCCTTTTACCATGCCTGGACTGAAGATATTAAAGACATCACATATTACCTCTGTTAATCTTTAGAATTCCTGTGATATGGTGCCCAGGGTTCTTTTTATTGAATTAGTATTGTAAAAGCAAACATGGACAACAATATTACAGACACACACACTTAAGAGATAATGTGTCCTCTTTGTCTAGATTGCTTTCCCTCTTGATACTTACATTAAGGAGGATTTATTGAGCATTTAACTTATCCCAAGCACTAATTCATATGCCCTAAAATATTAGCTCATTGACTCTGCATAATTACCCCCCCCAAAAAAAATTGAATAGTATTCTTAACCTCATTTTATGTATAAGGAAAACCATGTACACCTAGGTTAAGTAATTTGCCCAAAATCAGAGCTCGTAAGAAATAGGACCAAAATATGAACCAAGAAAGTCTGGCACCTGAGCCCATGGTTTTTATCACCATGCTGTTGAAACACTTAATTTGCAGCCTTGAGTGCAGAAGGAAGTGATGGGTAATAGAACAACAGAACAAAAATCTAATTCTAATTTTGTCACTAACTACATCTGACCTGAGGCAGTCTCCATAAACCTCTGGACTTCTGATCCTTCATTAGAAAAATGGAAAGTCTTCATTAAGATTTTTGTCTTCCTCTACAATTCTATAATTTAGAGCTTTTGACTTTGATATATTTATAATGATTAAAAACAGGAGCAACAGAGGGCCCAACCCTGGGCACACAGAGACTGGAGATATCAAAGGAATATCAACATGGACACCACATGACCTGTTTCAGAATCAATGCCCTTTTAATTGTTCCAGCTTTCACCAATGATTCCTGGTTTTCCATTCAATTTTAAGGTTGAAAATGACTGCTCAATATGAAGATAAGTGTCCTAAGGCAGTGTTAGTGTGAAGAAATGATGTGAATAAGCCACATGCTAAAGTGACAGCAGACAAGAGAGAGCTCCTTCAAAACCATGGGGACTAAGCATTTCATATCTCAGCACAGAACTTGAAAATGGATAAAGTTAATTCCACCAGATGCCACAAATACAGAACCATCATTACAAGGAGCTTAGAGACAAAGTACGGAACTGCCCATTTTTCTTTTAAATGCCCACTAGGGATAGAAAGTAGTTAATGTAATTAGTTAATGAATTTCTGTGTAATGCTAGAAAGGAATATAAAGATGATTCCATAACTAAAAAACAGTCTAACCAGCTTAGTTGTTCATTAAAACTATATCAAAGAATTTTGCATTCTGACTATTATAATATACATATTTTAACATATGAGCTCACTGAAGGGAACACCAATTTCATAGATATTTGCAATAAATCAATACAATCTGCATCACAATATATTGTCTCAATGAAGCAAAAGGATTCATTTTAATGATCTCCCACTGTGCCCTGTTATTAAGTTTCATTGACTTAAGTATTTTCAGCAACTTTTTTTTTCACCAAAAACATGTCTTCACAACTACCAAACAGCTGGTCGATACAGTCAATGGAGGAGTCATTTTAATTTAGGCACCTGACAAAATGTTTTACTGTTCTGAAAAAAGTCACCAACAAATTGATTTTTATTTTTACTAAATCGATTGGCTGTATTTGTAGATAATTTCATCAAAATTAACTTTACATACTTTCTCCTTTCCATTCCACATGTTCTAGATAGATATGTAGGTTTTATAACTTCCTTGAGCTTCATGTTCAATTTTCAGTTTATGAGGAATTTTCATAATTCTCTATAATTAACATGCTTGTAGGAACTTCATAAGCCCTGGGGGGCGGGGAGGAACATAGGCCATCTTTATTTTCCCTCCATACTTTTCCCATGGAAAAGACTTCAGCTACTAAGTTATGTGTATTTCAAGTCCTTGTTTCTCATTAAAAATTATGTACTGAGTATGTTTCAGTTCTTTAATATTCTTCAAAAACATGATTTTAATGGCTAAAAATATGACTTGATGTGAGTGTAATATAATACTTTTTGAGTACACATTTATAAACAAATCATCATGTGTATTTTTATTTATATTGAGAAAAGAGTCTTAAAACTAAAATACCTTCACTCAAAAGAGTGAATTTTTTATGTGTATGCTAACTTATGCCACACTGTCAGCTGGAGAGGTTGTGTGGACATTTACTTTCATTAGCTCCTCTGCATGTTCTCCATTATCCCTGGGGAGTACGCTTTTGTCCTGGCCAATTTGATGGGTACAAAGGATATGATCTGCCTATCTTATTGTGACTGAGTTTAACTTTTTCATCTGTTTACTAACAATTTGTACTACTACCTCTTTTTCAAAAAGCTTTAACTTTTCTACTGAGAGTCTTTTTGTATTTATTTTTATTTTGATTATTGCTCTACTTTAACTAAATTTTTCACTGTACATTGCCTCGTGCCACTGAGGTGCCATAAATTAAAAGTCAAGGAAAGAGTACTCTCCCTTTCCTACTACACCATTTCTTGCTGCCTTCTTTGTGTGCAAAATGTGATATTCACACTAAGAGATGATGAACTGAAAATCACCTCTGATTGGCTGATAAAACTAATAAAAGCATAGTATCAAATAGTTCAACAGTCCAAAAATCTCCTTGTGCTTCATTAGAATGGCTGCTTCACTGACACATCTCTCTCTCAAATACGGAATTTAGATGTTTATTATTACTGCTCTTTACACTGGGTATCCAGGTCATTTTCCTATCACATTAACCATTTACATCTGAATATTTCCAAGATAAATATTAACTATTTCCAAGCTAAAACTTTCTGAGAATATTAGAACATACAAATCTGAACAATGGCAAAAACTTCATCCTGGTCATCTTTTTCCTTTTCTATAATGATGAATCAGAAATTATTAAAACTTAGAAACTGCAGATGAAATATGAGAATAACTGATATGAGATAAAGACCAAAGCTATAGGAGATGAAAATTTTGTAGCTACTACTCAGAAGCAAATTTTATATAAAGCTACCCTGTAATCCTATCATAGGCCAATTGTTATTGCATGCAACCTGATTAAAAAGTGGGATCACAACTGAACCTGTTGACATTGTTCAGTCAGAGAGACCTCCAGAGTACAAAGCTTTGGATAAATATACACACAAAAATGCTAATATATTGTTACAGGAGTAAATCTATTAAAAGACATGAAATCTACAAATTTATTTTAAAAATATGAGTACATTTTAAGTAAATTATCACTGTCTTCTGTCACATAAAACTGGACCAAATTTTGTGAATTAAGGTACTTAAAATCGTTTCCTATTTGTTTTACTCAGCATTTTCAACACTGTAACTTAAAGACATAACAAGAAAAATTTTAGAGAAGAAAAGGTTTGTATGTTTGTTTGTTTTCACTCAAAGTTTTAGAGGTTTGAGTCAATAGATGGCTGACTCCATTTTTCTGTGCTTGAAGTGCATAACTTCATTGCAGAAGGGTTGGGCTGAAGAAAGCAGTTCAGGACATGACCACCATGAAGCAGAGAGAGACTCTGCTGATCAAGAACAAAATGTAAACCCCAAAGGCATGCCCTCGGTGACTCACCTCCTTCAACTATACCTTACCTACAAATAATATCCAGCTGATCATAACCAGTAGATTAATACACTAAGTGATTAAGTTATTTAACCCAATCATTTCACCTCTAAACCTTCTTGCATTATCTCACACATGAGATTTTGTAGAACACCTTATATCTAAAACATAACATTCCTCTCTTGCCCCCCCAACTCCATGACTATCTCACAATGCAAAAAAAATGTGTAGTCCATTTCCAAAAGTCCCCACACTCTTAATAGTTTTAGCACTCCCCCAGAAGTATAAGTCCAAAACATTCTCTGAGACCCAAGGCAAACTCTCAACATGAGGCTCTATAAAACTTGAAAGCAAATTACATACATCCAACATGTAAAAGCACAGAGTAAACATTTCCATTCCACAAGGGAGACAGAGGGGCATAGAAAGAAGGGATGGGACCAAAGCAAGACCAAAATCTAGCTGGGTAAACAAATCCTATACCTCCATGTCCAGCATCTAGGGGACATGGCATTGTGATGTTTTCTCCAAAAGGCTTGTGTAGCTCCACTCCTATGATTTTGCTGGTTGCAGCCCATATGGCCTCTCTCTTGGCTTGTCTCTGCTCAATTCTTGCAATTTTCCTTGGCAAACATTCCATGGAATTGGCCTCTCTTAATCCTTAGGGGTCTCTAGCGCTGTTTCAGCTACCTTCTCACATCTCCATACATCAATCTCTCTGCCATCTTTGCTATTGTCTCTGGCTGAAGAATTTGGCTTGTGTTTAGTGCCTGTAAAGTCTTTAATAACCACAATTTCCTTATCCCCATTTTTACTCCCTTTTCTTGTCAAACTCTAAATTTTCCAAGTCTTTGTGTTCTGCTTCCTGATTCTGATTATTACAGTAAACTTAACTAAAAGCTTCCATCAAAATCCATGCTATTGCCTGAATGTTATGCTGCCTAGAAATTTTTTCCACCAGATTTATTTGTCCATCACCTTTAAATTCAGTCTCACAAAAAGTCTCAGGACATGGGCAAACTGTAAGCAACTTTTAGCCAGATGTAACATGAATGCCTTATGTTCCAGTTTCCAATAGAGTCCTGCTTTTCCTCTGAAACATCTTGAGCTCAGTCTTTCCTGTTCACAGTCCTAAAAGCATGCTGGTCTTCTGGGATTCCACCAAAATTGCCCATTAAGCTTCACTTACTACACTGTAAAACTTTCTTAGGTTGCATCTCTGAACTTTTCAAAATTCCTCCCACAAATTCCAAAACGCTCCAAAAGCTTTTGAATCATGTGGTCAAATTAGGCACAGGAAAAATCCCACTTCTTGGTTCCAATTTATGTTTTGTTAGCTTTTGTTGCTTCCATGACCAGAAAGACCTGACAAGAACAATTTTAGAGGATGAAAAATTTATTTGTCATTCATGGTTTTAGAGGTCTCTGTCCACAGATGGCTGACTCCATTGCTCTGTGCCCAAGTGAGGCCGAACATCACGGCAGAAGGGTATGGTGGAAAAAAGCAGCTCAGGACATGACCACCAGAAGCAGAGAGAGACTGCTGACCAGTGACAAAATATAGACCCCAAAGGCATGCCTTTACCCAGTTAATCCTTATCAGTGAGTTAATGCACCAATTAGATGAAGACTCTCATAAGCCAATCATTTCACCTTTAAATTTTCTTGCAGTGTTTCATACATGAGCTTTTGGGGGACACCTCATATCAAAACCATAACACTATTTGCACTTGAGATAATAAGAAATCCAATAGGTACATAGAACATTAAGAATGGAATGTATCTATAAATAATCATCTAGAAATAAAAAGATTGTTAAAATGACAGAAAAATAGGATATAATCAAGATTGCTGCCTCATGCTCAGTTGTAATAGTAATCTAAGGCATGGTAGAGCACCAGTTTTATTTTAAAACTGACTTAGACTTCAGTCTTTATACTGCCTTGAGTGAATGTATTATCCAATACTCTGACTAGTGGGCTTGAATTATTTGCATTGAATTACTTTTACCATCTCTTAAATGTAACTAAAAAAATTATATAAACAGGTTATCAGAATTATAGAAATATATAAAGAGCTCATTTTTGTAACTAGCTTTTCATTGATAAATTTTCCTTCCTCAAGCCTACTGTTTAGAATATGAGCTAAACTACAGTCAAAAACATTATAAGACAAAGAAATACAGTGTAGAATTATATACACATATTTTGTTTTTTTTATTTTTTATCTTACACAATTGGTCTTGTCATTTAACTTTTAGAAGATTTTGAAGTAATCATTATATAGCATTAAACAGATAATCATGATTATTGAATGGTAAATTTGTACTTATAACTTTCCCATTATTGAGACTTTATACCATGAATAACATGGTAGGAACCTGACAACTTCTTTAGTGAAGGAAAGAGTTTATTTTTTCACACAATAGGAGTTTAAAGATGTCCATGAAATATACATACATATATGTAAGTCCACTAAGGGTACTTAAGACTAATGTTTCACTATGATGTTCATTTCACGGTAAACCTGCATAATGAATAAAATATAAATTTTGTTTACATAATGCATTATTATTTTTTTAAGAGAGAGGAAAGGGAGAGAGAGAGAGAGAGAGAGAGAGAGAGAGAGAGAGAGAGAGAGAATTTATTTATTTATTTATTTTAGTATTTGGCGGACACAACATCTTTGTCTGTATGTGGTGCTGAGGATCGAACCCGGGCCGCACGCATGCCAGGCGAGCGCGCTACCGCTTGAGCCACATCCCCAGCCCCATAATGCATTATTATTAAAGTCAGTTCACAACAGCACACAAAGCATTTTGCATTCAAGTTCATTAACAGTACTTGAAAATTACATATTTTATTCATTTTCCATAAAAACTCACATATAATCCTTAAAGTCAAAAATGAAATGATTTTCCCTATTTTAAAATGCTCGAAAGGACGTTAGTAATGCATTCAATATCAAATTTCAGTTTTTTCAAGAATAAGAAGGGACACTCATAGTATCTCTTTTAATCTTTTACCCAGAGCAATAATTTCTTTCATAATTAATGGTCAACGTCCCAGAATTCCTGGTACTTGAGTGAGCCCACCATGACAGTTTATATATAATTTTATTTTTTTAAATTTTGATTGACATATTTTACTATGCAAAAATTAAGAATTACCATTGAGTTATATGAATGGATTTTTCTTTACAGATGGTAGAAATTAGTGATTATGAAAGCTGGTGACATGAAAAATTTTAACAATCTCTAATTTCTGAAAATTATTGCCTATTTAGTACTATGTATTCTTTATGTGAATTTGAATATGGTCCAGAAAACACAAATTATAAGCTAACCCAAATTTAAGGGTGGCTTCTATTTTAGTAATATGATATACTGATTTTTAAAACATTATGAATAATAACAGAAAAATAGAATTTTAATCATAGCACCTTATTAAAAATCTAAAGAATATGTTTAAATGATCTGACTCCTTCCCAGCCCTCTCAGGTATGACAGAAGGTCTATATACAATCTAACATGTTTATGTATTTGTTTCATTATGTATATCATAATAGCAGTTTACAGAATGAAACACCAGGATCAAGTTTCTTTTCATATTAGTCACTATAAAATCCTTATATGATTTCATGCTTTGAACTCCAATTATTTTTATTTTTATTATTTTCAGTGAAACTTTATATATAAATACACAAAACAGACTATAGAAACAATTCTATATGAAAGAAAGATTGAGCATTTTCTATGGAACAGTTGGCCAATATCGCTTCGCATAGATAAAACCAAGCTAATTCCCTAGTGAGCAATCCAAATTTCAACTCCAGAGATGCTACTTCAGGCTTCACCATAAACTGCCTCATTTCATTTAACATACAATGTTGTTTCTCCCTAAGGAGTTCTCATTCAGTGGTCAGAAGACATGAAACCATTCTTGATATCCACAAACTATTTCTGTTTTTCTGTGGAGCTCTTCAGAATGAACTCCCCAGTCACACCTTATTCAGCAAAATATTAGTACTCTTTGTTAGGCTTTTTTCTTGCTCATCCTTTCTATCCTTTAATGGGACTTTAATGGAAATCTATAGAATAATATGTGGTAATTCTTTTCATTCACAATAAAGCTCACTAAAGAATCTCTGCAAAAGAAATGCTTTTAGGGAAATATTTACCTTTCTGTCAAAGATAACTCTTCCAGTTAATATAGGAATTGAAGATGAAAGCTAAGGTAAAAAAAAAAATAAAGTAAATACCTGTATTTCCAAAGGTTAGACTTTCAGAAAACCAGTACTTCATCCTTGGATTATACCCAAGTGGTTCAATAAAAGCTTATCAAGACACATTACATCAGCAATATTTTTATTCCTGCAAATCCTGTTAGTTCCAAAATAAAAGCAACAGTACACTTTCCATACTGATGTCTTTGTAGAGTTATTTTAACACACAGTCTCTTGTCCTTTTTCAAATAAGCATCAAGTTCCATTCTCCCCTTTACCCCCGTGGCGCTACAGCCACCCAGCTATATTTTATAGTTTTCAGTGCAGAAGTTCCCATTACTAAAGTCTCCTAGAATGACCATATACAAAAGAAACATGCCAATTCTGTACCTGAAATGCCTCTAATCTTTTGTTCCCCTCTCTACTAGCAAGAACACTGAAGTGTGCAAGTCCCTGATGTAATCATGCCATTAGGCAAGGTGGAAAGCCAAGGTAGAAGGGACTGAGCTCTTGAATGCCCATGAGGATCGGAGCTGTACCAACAATCTGGACCATTTACTTCATAAATAATACATGAGCAATGGAATTGATATGTTTTTAAAGTTACCATATTTTGGCAACTTGTCCTTCTTTGTAATACAGTGTATCGTGAGACACAGCATGAAGGATAAAATATGAAAATCTGCATTATGCATCTACTAAACCCTTTAGTTTTATGTATTTGTGAGAAGGTAACTATCCTTCACAAAAAGGCAATGAAACTAGTTAAGTGGTAGATGTAAAGCATATTCATAAAAAGCATGTTGATTATTTATATTGTGTTTCATTTGATCTTTAACTAAGGACTTAGCTATGATGACTTTCCAGCACCCATTCAGCTCCCAAGAAGGTAGCCAATGTCTAGAAAAAGAAAATATTTAATAAAAATTCTCAATACAGTCACTTACATGTAATAATATACACCATTGTTTTTCTAACTTTAGAGGTTAAAAGATAAATAAAAAAGTCTTCTGCAGGGAAAGAAAAGCCACTCAAATGACAATTTCAGGATTGAAATAGAAAAAAAAAGACATAATAAGAAAATGTAGGAAGAAGGAAGCATTATCACTACTAAAGAGGTCAAGAAAAGGCGTCATGGTAAAGCTATTTTAGGGTGAAGTTCTAAGGAGTGGTTTGGCAGGTAGGCAAGGATATGTATGTGTGGTGGAAGGGGAGAGAGGACAGGAAGTGGACAGATAGCATTAGAGATCCAGCCACACTGAAAAACAGCACAGGAAGGAGGGAGATAGTTAGAGACAGGCAGCATTCAGAGCACAAGGAGTGGGTGGGACCGTGCTACAGAACTTGAGTTTACTCCCAAAATAACAGTAATTAAAAACTTAAAATAAACAAACTACTATAGTTTTCATCTGCAATGTCCTTCAAAATCAGAAATGAGGATTTGGGAACTGATTGGATCATAAAAGTTCTGCTTTCATCAGTGGATTAATCCATTGATGACTGAATGGAAGATTGGGAAGAGGGGGAAGTAGCAGGTAGTTGGAGGAAGTAAGGGAGTAGGGGCATATCATGGAAAGGTTAATCTTCTCCCTGATGTGCATCTCTCTCTCTCCTTCTCTGCTCCCATGAGCTGAGCAGCTTTCCTCCACTTCTCCCTTCCTCCTGGATATATTCTACCTCACTTCAGGCCCAAAGAAATGGAGCCAGCTGACTATGGTCTCTAATCTCTGAAACCATGAGCCAAAATAAGCATTTCCTCCTCTTGTTAGGTTTTTGGTTTCGTTAGGTTTTTGGTCACAGCAACAAAAGCAAACACATATATTATCATGTTCGGGTTTTAAAAACTATACTAAATATACTGTGGGGTCTGGCCAGGAGTAAATGGGTCTTTAAACATTCTAAAAATTAAACATTTCTCCTACCCCCAAATAAAGATGCAAGTCTGAACAAAATCAATGGCAAAATATATAGAAGTTGAGACAGAATTGAAAGGTCTCATGTTGCAATAACAGGTCTTGACATCTGACTAAAAAAATCTCTGAGATCTTTTTAAAAATAATAATAGAACAGTAGAACCTATTAAAAGAGAAAAATGACAAATTCAGTAAGAAATAGAAGTGAACATATGAAAGTTATTTTAAAGTTATGAGAAAAGGTACTTCAAGAACTTTTTTTATTATGTTAGAAAATCCAGAAAATTGCCAAATATCGAGCCAGCCAAAGTGAAATAACAAATTGAACAAGTAAAGGAAGAATGTATCTCTAAATGATTATCAATAATTACTTTAAAAATCATCTAGAAAAATAAAGTTTACTAAATACTTCTCAGTTTTAAAGAACATGCTAACATAATTTGATTCTGTAAACAAAAGCTTACCTAATTAATCTTATGAAGCATAACTCCACCTCAGAACCAAAATTTGCTCAAAGAAGTATTTTAAAAAAGAGGGAAAAATGGGAGAGGGAAACATGAAGGATAAATAGTTAGAAAATATAGATTACAGGGTATTCTACTTTCAGGTGCTCTGTCACCACTTAACCATTTTCTAACATTATGGCAGAGTACATGAGACCAAACCTACAACCTTGTAATAGTCTTAGTAATATTTATTGCCACTAAAATTAGATTGTAGTTGACCTAAAAATCCATTTCCCATGCATTCTATACAACCACCTAAATTATAATTAATGATGAATATGTGTCATATTCATGTAATATATATTCAGTAATACAGTAAAAAGCAATGGCTACCATTACCAAGAAGAAATATATAACAGTAATGCAAGGATGGTTTAACATTCAGAAATCTACTCCTCCAATATTTCACAGTAATAGGTGAAAGAACGAGTAATAAATTCAATAAAAACTAAAATGGCATTAAGTTTTAACGTGAAATTTGCTTTCTGCCTGCTTGAGCTGGAGCATCAAAATTTTGCTGACCTCTAGGCTTGCTCATTGTTCCCAGGCATTGAGACCTCCATTGGAATTTCCACTCTCAGTTCACTAATTCTGAGACTTTCAAACTACAGCACCAGCTTTCCTGAATCTCTACCTTGCAAATATTAAATAATGGAATGTGGAACTTTCAGCCTCTACCACCATGTAAGCCAGTTCTTCCAATAAAACTTATGTTGTACAGATGTATATATAAATAAAAATAAATACATACACATATATGCACATACTGATATACAGTAAAAACTGTTAAAGGAGAAATCAAATAAGTTATAATTCACATATCACCCAAATTGTAAAATATCTAAAAAATTCTAGCAAAATCAGTGAGATCCGTACATACATAAAGTATGAAAATTTTGTACAGGAACTTAAGAATCATTTGGAAAGAATGTTGAAATATATATTTTTTGACATTCACAGATTTCCTTTTAATGTCCAATATTTTATTTATATATTTTATGTATTTTTTAATATTTTACATTTTATATTTATTGATACATTTTATTTATATATTTATTTACACATTTTATTTTTGGAATAAAGCATATTTTTATATAATCTGTAATAGCAGTGAGAAAAAGAAATAAGAGTCTAAGAATTATTCACATGGTATATTTAATTATCAAAGAATAGCTAAGCATGCAAGAGAAATGAGTGGCATGTAAAAATATATATAGTGGAAACAGTTATAACAATGTGGTCATATGATAGAAGAGCAAAAACTACAGAGATTGTCATAAAAATTCCTAGGTTTTATATGAACTTGTTCTATAATAATACATAGTAATAATAATACAACTAATAATTCTAATAGTAATGTATAGTAATAATAATAACAGCAGCAATAAAAATTATTTTACAAAGGAAATTCCATGAAGGATCAGATGATTCAACAAATGATACTAAAGATGGTTGCCAATTAAAGTAAATAAATACAATTCTATATTAGGGTGTCCCAAAAATTAGGAATAAAATGAATATTAAATGGATTAAAATTTTAAATAAGGATAGAAAAGACAAATAAAAACCTTCCACAACTCAAGATCTCCTAAGTATAAAAATTGGGGATATAATTACAAAGGAAAAACTAAAAGGATATTAATCTGAAAATCTAGGTAGGTTAATGATGTTTTGTGAAAAAAAAATTACAGCAAAATCCAATTGGAAACATTTAGAACAAAAAAGAGAAAAGTGTACTTTCTATAAATCAACAATTAAAATATTATTATCACAACAAAACACTAATAAGACATATGGGTGAAAAATATGGATAGGCAAATCATAGAAGAAATACAAATGCCAAATAAACATGAATAAATGTTTAATCTTACTAACAATCAGAGTAAGACAAGTTGAAACAAGCAAATTACCTTTAAAAAATCAAGTTGGCAAAAGTTAACAAAAATATCATACTTTTATGTCTTGAGGAACTTTTTTGACAGTAAGCAAAACTAACAATTTATAAGTTCAGACATTTTTAATAATTCCATTTTAGGAATTAATGTTAAGGAAATAACCAGAAAAGCTGTTAAGAATGAATTTGTAAAACTACTAATTTCAGGGGCATATTATAGTAGAATAATTGGAGTTTCTAAAACATAGCAACAACAGCCTAAAGTCCTTGAATAGAGCAAAAGAAGCAAATATTACAGTACATAACTTATAAATGCAATCATTAAATTTTCCAGTGTACCTATAGTTATATGTAAAATGGGATACAATAGCATAAATAGTATGATATCAAATTATTAATCTATTTATGGCCATAAATATTTATTGCTTATATATTTTATATTCATATGTACAAACACACACACACACACACACACACACACACACATATGTGTAGAGAAAAACAACCAAACAATTTTTCTATAATAACACCTGTCTTCCCTCAGTTGGATTACAGGCTGTTTTTATTTTCTTCTTTACACCTTTATAAATTTTTCCAATTTTCTAGAGTTGACATATTTTTTGTATCAGAAGCAATGATAAAAACATTTTATAAGCCCATTCATTTTTTATGATCCTTTTTTCAGCTTAATATTTTTGTGTCTCATTGTAATAAGAAATAAAATTCTGAAAAATACATTTCTAGAACAGTGAGTTATATTTTAAAATTACATTAGTAATTTTGTTTCTAAGAAATTATTTCATTTAGAGACTAAATAAGCCCCTTCAGGCTGTGTATTAACTACACTAAGTCACGTAGCCACTGAAATGTACTCAGTAATGATAGTGTATGATCTCCATCCATTTCCCCTAACCAGGCCTTTTCCTAGTTAGTAGTATAATAAATGGGTGGACACACTTCTGAGATCAGGATCTAGCCTTCAAAGATAAAAGATTACTTAGATCATCAAGACAAACTAGATGGTTACTCATGTGATTTTTAAATCAGAAATAGTTTATAATATAATTTGCAGATTATCAGACACAATAAAATACACCAGTGTCACAAATCAGAATGCAGAAATTCAGGCCAGAACTCAGCAGAAGAAGAAAATGAAGCACCTCTTTTTTCAAAGGCCAGCAATGTAGTATCTCTAAATGTTCATTAAGATAGAAAAGGAAAGATCCAGTAACCCAGCACTGATGGCCCCAGTGCTGATGGCCAGTGTTAAAACCTGGGGTGCAGCAATCTCTCTGACTGTGAAATTGGCATCCAGGAGACAACACATTCCCTTGGAGGATTTTCATGGAAGAAATTGAAAAGAAGCAGATGGCATAATATGAGCAAATTTTTTTCTTACTCCTCTGTCAAAAAAAAATTATTTTAACCAAGCAAAATTTAAAAACAGGAAAAAGGCAAAAATGATCAGCCATGAAACACAAAGAGAATCTGCATAAATAGTGTACATTATAAGTAGTTAAGCTCTAGACAGGCTGAAGAGTATAGCAGCACTGTTTATGAATACCTGTACATAATTATAGGCGGAAGGAAAGACAAGAAATGGCCCTACCCTTATCTAGGAGTCACTGAGTCACCCTGTCCTCCACCATTGATCTATTCCACTCCACCATTGATCTATTCCATTACACTCCAGTCTGTCAACTCTACCCTGAAATAATTTTCTGAATCTACCTGTTTCTCTCCAACTCTAATACCTTTTCAGTGTTTACTAAAGAAATGTTATACTAGATGGTCTTCCTCTTTCTATACCTGACCACATTTTCCATAAAATTTTTCAAAGGAATCTTCAAAATATATAAAGCGGATCATGTCAATGCCCTGCTTAAATTTCTCATGTGGCTTCCTGTGATTCTTAAAATGAAAAAAAAAAAAAAAAAAAAAAAAAAACGCACAAAATCTTTTCCCATGGCCTACAAGGCCCTTCAGTATCTGGCCCTGCATAACTCTGAATTTCATCTTTTTGTTCCAATACTTCAAACACATTGCCTACTTTCGAATCTTCTATCGCACATCAGCCTCATGCTGCCCTTTGCACCTGAGTTCCCTCTTCTTGGAGTAAGTTTTCCCAGATTCCCCTTGCTTGGCTTTCTAACATCTGTGCCTCAGCTTAAATATTAACTTTTCAGAGAGGTCTTCAAGTAGAAGTAACTCTAGAACTCTAATATCACTCCATTCCATTTTCTTCATAGTACTTACTGTCTGGCATTTCCTTGTTTACTCATTAGTGGTCATTACTCAAAGAGGTTATTAGGTATACATTGTCTTTCCTCGCCAGAAGGTATATTCAATAATACTAGAGAACGTGTCTATTTTGTTCAAAGATTTAACTTTAGCACCAAAAGTAGGACCTAGCACAGATTCAATCCTCTGAAAATATTTGTTGAAAGAATTAAGATAGTATTAATGAAAATGATGTATAATATCAAAATGCTCAATTATCCAGTAATCACTTTAGATGTTAAAACAAGGATCCACGTCCTGGATAAGTAAAAATAGTATACAGCACCATAATTACTTAGCTTACCTGTTAGACAATTTCAATAATGATACAAAACTTGTGATCATCTTTTTATTTTCTTGCTCCATAATTGAAAATTTTAAGACTATGAGTGCCTCAGATGAAAGCAATCTTGCTTTTAGCAGGCTTAATGATTATGATCATTGTTAGCTCTACTGGGTTCATGGCAACTATGTATCCTATCATAGCTAATTTTTATAAAATGATGTAGCAGATTATCAGTGGTCTACCCATGTTCTTAATATTCCTTGACTATTACTGTGAACATCAGTTCCTAATGTGTTTTCTGTCCATCAGCTCTCATGGTTTTTCACAGGAGAGTTGCTGCAAGCTACTAGATCCCACCTCACCTCAGCCCTCTGATAGACTGGGAAGTTATGCCCTCCTGGGAAGCATCCTTCTGCAAGAATCAAAGACCACAAAAGTGCAAGCAATCTGGCTTCCAAGCTAATGACAGAAAAACACAAAAGTGTGCTCTGCATGTGTCTAAACTTTCCTAGTGGGACTACACTTGATAGTTGACACTGTTGTTTGTCCTCTTTCCTTGCTATGCCCACTTCCTCTCTTTTCTGTCAGTTTTCTTCTAGGAGCTCATCCTAATAAGCTGCACTCACATGAATTCTCATCTAAGGTTCTGCAAAATGAAATATAAAAAAAATAGTACTGAAAATAGCTATAATTGTTGGAGGTGCTACCAAAACTGTATAATACTGTGGGCACTCGGGTAGTAATATATGAACTTAAAAAGGTGTTGAAATGGAAATACACATGCCAATGATGCAAGAGTGAATGGGAAAAAAAATCTCCACTTCTAAGAAAAGCAAACTTATCATTTATAGAAGAAATATTATGAGTGTGCTTCATATGAGACTATAGCAAGAAATTCAGTCAGCACTCATATTCCCCAAAAATCCTTGGCAATATAACAAATATACTGGCAAATCTGTGGTTATTTTTATATATTTTTTTAATTAAGTGAAATGGTTAATTAAAAATAATAATGGCACTGGACATTTGAAGTGCAACATTACAAGTTAAAGAATAGAAAAGAAATAGCCTTGAAATTCTGAGGGGAAATTACTTCCATACTAGAATACTATATCCAGGTAACTATTAATTGTAGTAAAATAGACAATTCATTTGTGAATAGTGCCCAGATACATGTCTCATGCACCTTTTCTCAAGAAGCTCAGGGATCTGTATTCTATTGAAACAAAGAGGACAAATAAAGGAAGAAGAAGAAATAAAATATCAAAAACAGAATCCAAGTGGAGATAGAAGGCAAAGATGGTCTCCAGGAAATGAAAATTATGGAGTATGGCTCTGAGGCTGAGCTGCAGAGTAGTCAACTCAGACTACGGCCAATTGGAATATTCCAACAAAACATCTCCTACAAGAAGCCACTGAGGGGGACACCCATAATGGAGAGAAATACAAACTTTTGAAAGAGAATTTAGGGATAAAGTAGTCAACCAAAGAAATGAATCATTAAGAAAAGGGATCAACAGCATTGGGGAAAAAAAAAAGCTACACAGCGCATCTGTGAATGGTTCTTTATAGTCACAAAAACATGACAGCTCAATACTGATCCAACAAAATGTACAAATGGTAAAATGGGAATATTGAAAAGTTCACAGAACTGATGGCAAAAAAGGAGACAAATTCTCATTTCTTGTGGTGAGAAATCAAGAGATAATGTTTAACACTGAAAATTCAAGCAGCAGCAATGGAAGCATACTACTTAAATATATTAAGCAAATGTTAAGAAAAATGCTGGAAAGAGTTTAACATAATTTCTTCCGAGGTTTGGGAAACAGGAATACATACAGATTAGGTGGTTAAAAAGTACTCGGTTTATGTATATAATTGGTAAAATGACACATTAAAAAATAGAATAAAAAGAGTTTGGGCAAATCCTCTGATCTAATGTTTGAGTACTTAGCATGTATTTACATCACTGGAAAGAGCTGATATTCCTACAGGACACCAATCAAGGATGACGTTTTTGAATAAATGATCTGAAATAAACTCTAGAATCCCAAATAAGAATACACTGACATTTATCCAGTGTTTATTATGTATATGTAATACAATATATATATACAATATATATATATATATATATATATTGTATATATATATTTGACATAATTCTCAATACTCCTTGGAGTTACTATAATTGTCCCCACATTACAGGGAAGAAAACTAAGGTTTAGATAATATAAATCTTCACTCACATTCTCACACCCAGTGAATGACAGCAGCAGGATTTTTTTTTTCCCCAGAAATCCACATGGCACACTAGCCTAAAACCTTCACATCTCTATAGAAACCTCCTCATCTTATGAGAATTCCATGACACTCTATTGAGATGGAAACAAATCTCCACCTCCTATCCTGGGTCCCACCCGATCCAACATACCATCTTTCCTTAACCTCAGGGCTGCTTATTTTCTCTACAGCACTTCTCCAACTGAAATACCATATGGTTTATTTATATTGTCTATTATCTACCTCATCGCTTAAATGTTAAGTTCCTGAAAAGCAAGGATTTGGGCGCTCTTTTCTTACCTGTTTTATCACCAGTTTTCAGATGAGCATCTGGCATAGAACAGAGTCAAAAAATAATTGTTGAATTTAGTGAAAATTCCTGAATCTGCAATCTGAGGTCTTTACCAAGATGCTAGGTTGGCAACTCTACTTTCCTTGTAAAATGTTGTAGAGATTCTCATATTTTGACAAAATACTTACAGTTCTCACAAAAAGGCAACATGGAAGAAAATACTTCTGTGGAAAATCAGAAATTACTGAGTCCATAAAGGGAGTCACCTTTTCCTGTGTATAAGAATGGCTTTAAGGACTCTCTCTTCAAAATTGATGGGTTTCCTTTGGTTTTCACCATAGCTATTCAAAACTATTGACTCTTCCTGAAAACTAATCATAAGCAAATGCCTTGCTGTAATAAGTTGGTGCCATGAGTAGACAAGTCCCTTGTGAGACAGTTTTTGGTACATTATCTAGGTAGAAAGACATATGTTCCCTCAAAATCCCCTTTTCAGAAAACACATTGCACAGTCAGTAAAAAAAAAAAGCAAATGAATATAAATCCAATTAAATAACTTAAAATGAGTCCCTATATATGCAGAACTATGCAATTTATTCAGCTCAAATATAATGATTGGGGGTGTCACTATGTTCTTCCTATTCCTTCTGTGTACAAAGAGTAAAACATGATGGATGCAGAGGTAATAATTAGGCTTTCAAGTCCATTCACAACTGCATGAGCTCAGAGTTCTTGAAGGGGGTTTAAAGGTTACAGAAGGAAATTCACTCATTTGTGGTTAGTCTCAAAGATGAAAAGTCTATAATCCTTTCCAGGTTTTATAGCTATAAAGAGCTAATGAAAAATGCAATAATCTCAGAAGTAGATTACCTTTGCATCTTGAACATACTGAACACTTGCTGATAAGAGGTCAATTAAGGTCAAGGAAAGAGCACGTATGGACCTATTTAATGGATACAGTCACTGACTTTAATGACAAATAAAGACACTGAAAGGAAATTTCGTTCTCTAAAGTGTTTCTTTTCCATTTTGTTAAAAGCCTATCTTCCTGTTTCTCAATTTGCATTTAAAGAGCTTTATATTAGAATTAAATAAACTAACTCTTTAAAGTCTTCTAATTCTTTGGATTTTTTAGAATTTAAATATGACCAATCAATAACAGTTTATTCATGACATGAAATTTTCTCTTGACAAATTATTAAACCTGAATAGGCTGCTTGCTTTCTTTCCATTTATCCTTTTTCTTATTTTAAAACTACTTAAAATCTCCAAAATGAAAGTAAGAACTGATTAAATGCTTTCCATCACTATCTTATCATTATTACTATTTTCTAATATTACTTAAAGTTCTGATTATATGGTAAAGTGACATGTGGTGAAGTAACCATGTTACATAAAATGGGAATGATCTTAAATCTAACAAGGTAATTTGGTTTGCTATCAGCTTTTCTCTGTTCACATTTAAGTAAAAGCCAAGAATGTAAATAATTTTGAAATCTGAATAATTTCTAACCATTCTACTTATCTTTTCACATTTATAAAATAAGTGATATTACTAACAAACTCTGCAGGTTTTACTAAAAAAAAACTCACCTGGGAATTATATTTTGTTTCTAATAGGTTTATGATACTATATCATAAGCAGTTTCATAATAAAAATTAATAAGTATTACAATACTTCTAATGGCAAAACAATGTGGGAAAGATACTCCTATTGAAACATACTTTATGTATACATATATTCCAAACTGTCATTAAATTATCTCATCAAGCAGTCATTTTTTCCTATGTATCAAGAATCTATTCAGTCCAGCAGGCACTGAGCAATGCTAATGGGTTAGAGATTCATGCAACAGAACTTTTCCCCCAAGGATTGCACATCCTCCTAAAGGCAACAAGAGTAAGTCAACCATTAGTACTCAGTGTAACTGTGAATAAGAGAAGGATGCTCAAATACTGCGAAAGCTCTCATTTCAACTACTATGTATGACTGGAGAAAGCAGCTGGAATGGAGTGTGCTTAGAGAAAACTTCAGAGAAGAGGAAATACTTGAGCTATATCTTAAATGATAAAGTGAAGGTGAAAATGTACATTCTTCTGTGGGAAATGGTTTACACAAAGACACATATTTTCAATAGTATAAAAAACTGAAAACCACATAATTATTATTCATTACATAATAACATAACATTTTTGAGTACCTGTTTATATACCAGACATACTAAAACCCACTCATTTAATACAACAATATTGTAAAGTAAATGCTTTTTTCTCATATATTTAGAAAGAAAAAAAGGCTTAGACAGACTACCAAACATAGGCAATTCACATAGAATTTAGTATTGAACTCAAAGAGATCTGATTTCACAACCTTGGCTCTTCCCCAGTCAACCAATATCAGACTTTTGTAAGCTTATAAAAGCAAAATGGCAAGCCAGACATAAGGGTGCATACCTATAGTCCCAAGTACTAAAAGAAGCTGATGTAGGAGGATCACTTGAACTCATGAGCTCAAGACCACTCTGGAAAACATATGGAGACTCTGTCTTGAAAAACAAAAATAAAATTAAAAAGTAAAATTATAAAGGAAAAAATTATGAGCACAGCCATACAATGATGTAGTATACACTGCCAAGGAACGGAGACCTGTTCCAAATAAGTATTAGTAAATATTTCCCTGTCTTAAAATTTGTTAGTGGATATATGTAACAGAAAAGCTGCTACAAAATTCCAAGGGATAGTAGATAAGATGAAAGGTGAAATAAAGGATGAAAGACACCTCACATCAAGAGATTTTCAGGATCTAAAGTCAAAAAACTTAGTAGCTGTTTAGATATGAATGGTTAGAAAGGCAATTGAAGTGTCTTCCTGACTTTGCTTGGGAACAGACCAATGATACTGTGGAGGTCAGAAGGAAAATCTAGATAGGAATGGGAAGCCATTCAGACACCTAGCATTTGAAAAGGCATAGTTGTAAACTAACTCAGCATGGAAGAGTATGAAAATTTTAGAAATAAGAAACAGGAATGGCAAAAGTGGAACCCTAAATGGGGTTGCTGAAGGAAAAAATATTAATTTTAAAAAAGAAAAAGAAACAAGTAAAAAAGGAAACCCAGAGAGAGTGAAGCAAATGAGAGAAAGTAATGCTGATTTTTATTTCAGGGTGAGGAGAGATTATTAATATGAGGCAACTGAATGCGGACCAAAAAATAAATGGGTAAGAATAAAAGCTTGTGTATCATATTTGCTGAGATCCCATAAAAACCACTGGAATATTTGAGAAGGAGCTTATAATAAGTTAAAGAAGGAAAGAGACTTGATGCAGTAAAAAAAAAAAAAATGCAATTGTTCTCTTTAAGAATCTTATGTGCCAGGGTAAGAGAAAGAGGTTAGAAGTCAAATGAGGATAGTGATTAAGGGGAGAGGAAAAAAGAGTGAATGTGAAGGAGAAATTAAAGGTTCAAGTGAGAAAAGAAACTAAGTGAGCAAAGCTCTTGAGTGAAATTAATGAGTGAAGTTTTCCTCTAGCTGCATCTTCTATGGAGGAAAGTCAACTCTACCCAGGCAATAAATCATATTATCAGTTTTCACTAAGAAGATAAGACTCCAAAACCACCTTCAAAACCATCTTTCTTAGGCATGCTTGGCAGTGACTCATGTTCTAACATTTCATAGAGTAAGATTATTGTAGAATAAAATAAACATTTTGGTACATTGTATAATTGAAAATATTAGAATTATTGCATTATGTACTTATGTTTTTTTAAGTGAACTATATATATATATAATTTCCATCACTATAACTTATTTATGCACTTCTGTTTTCTCAATATTTAAAAGCCTTTCTTTTCTTTGATTGTCCCCACCACTATGGATGTTGGCATAATGGCAATGGAACTACATGATTCCTAGAAGGCTACTGAACTAATATATATTAAAGCCAACTCAAACTCTGAATTCAGTTTATTGCCATTATTGTTATTTTTAAAAGCAAGTGGTAGAAATATTAATGTTAAGGTAACTAATTTTATCTTATATGTAAAATAATATTTATAACAAAGCAAGTGAAATATCATGTATCTCTAACTTATTATTTTGGAGAAATCATTAAAAGTAGGAGATGTAAGAGTAGCTGAAAAATTGTACAGATTGCTTATAATTTAATAGAGTACAAAATATTTCTCTCTGAAATAAATGCCATTCAAGGGTTGTTTCCATCAAGATTCCTCCAGAATGAACTGAAATCAAAGATAATTTATGCTGATATAATATCAGATGTAGCTTTTAATTAACATTCGATAATTTCCCACAAACTTCTACAAATTTATTTCTTTGAAAAAAATTTAAACACTAGAATAAAATTGCCAAAATTTCCAAGTGACTGAGTTCATAAATAATACAATAGCCACTTTCTATATTAATTTCAAAATAGTCATGCACTGCTCACCTTGGAAAATCTATTAGACCAATTGACAATTTTAGGGGATTTTAAAGAATGTTTTTCTTTTTGCATCTACTATTTTTTTCCTAATAGTGTCCTAACTAATGTTTGGTCTTTTCAGAGAACAGTTCATTTAACTTAATTAAGAAAAATGTGAAAGTATTCTTGGAGCAGAGATGACTATAAAAATGCAATAAAGTCTCAACCAAAGAAAAGATAATTAACCAGGATATTGCTATGTAAAAGCTTAATTATTAAAGGTTGATGTAATGTTTTTGCTAATTGTTCTATATAACAAATTAATTTTAAGGAGGTTAACTGAGATTCAGTTAGCCCACCTTTCAGTTTCAGAGGCAAACAGAGAATTCCCAAATAATGAATATGCTCAGCTTACTGAATTTATTATTATTGTTAAAACTTTACCTTATAGCAGCTCTGGAGGCTGAGACAAGAGGATTGCAAGTTCAAAGCCAGTCTCAGCAAAAGTGAGGCTCTAAGAAATTCAAGGAGACCCTGTCTCTAAATAAAAATACAAAATAGGGTTGGGGATGTGGCTCAGTGGTCAAGTGCCCAAATTCAATCCGTAGTACCAACCGCCCCCCCTGAAAAAAAAAAAAAAAACCTTTACATTATCCAGGCTTTACCTTGGAACCTTTGAATTTATTTTTTTCCAGAATGTTCCTTGTTCAGACAGCCAGGATCCCCTTCCACACTTAAATCAGGATTCATTCAAATATGACATTACCAAGAAACACCTACCTTGAACACTCTAAATGAAACTGTACCTCTTATCTCCAGTTCTCTTTCTGTCCTCCTACTGTTTTGAATATCAGTTTATGGTGTCTGTCTCAAACAAATGATAAGGACTCAAGTGTTGGTCACTACCTGTAGCTCCTATTACAGTTCTTGGTAGACAGAAGATACTCAATAAATGTCTGTTTAAAGAGTGAATCTTAAATTTAAGAATCCAAAAAGGAAAAGATGCTCTGTTGGAGGAATCAGATCACTGAATTTTACTTTATATATTTAATATATACTCCCAATCTAGAATTTCTTTCAGTATAAAGCTGTTTCCTCCCATTTCCTCAGAGATCTGACTGCACCTGTGTTTCTGAGGCTTCTTCTAGAGACTAGCTTACAATACAGAACAGCCACCATTAAAGCTTTTACTCTCAATATTATAATCTTAGACCTACAGAATTCTTCAGAACTAATAAAAGTGCTGAAGATATTCAATAAAACAATTATTCATTGACCCGCTGCTATGTATGCTACACTGGATGCTCCCAAGAACTCAATGCTAAATAGATTCAATCTCTACCCTATCAAGGGTCTACAGTATACCAGGAGGGAAAAGGATAAATATATGTCATAAGGAAAGGAAAACCACAGGCTCTGAAGATTCAAAAGAAATGTTGCATGTATCTGTAGTATCACTGATAAGAAATGGATAGTTAACAATGGACATCATGGGCAAAAGGACCAACATGCGCAGAAGTGAAGAGTAGGAAAGAATAAGTAGGAATAAAAGGAAGTTCAGTTAATTAAATAACAAGTTTTATGCAGCTGAACAGTAATAAAGAGACTGGGAGGTCATATTGTAGAGGGCCATGGATGTTAAGATGGGACATTTGATTCAAGGTGCAAAAGAGAGTATTAGAATAGGAACAAGGTAAGGGTGTCACTGTGTTTAACCTTTGGGACACTGGGATTGAGGAGACTGAGTAGCTCATTACAGTGCAATTACTATAGTCCAGGTAGGCTGTGATACAGGTCTGGAAGAAGGTACCAATAAGTGAAATGGAAAACAGCAATAGAATTTAGACAACAGAAAACTGAAAGTATAAAGGTTTGGCTAGTGATTATGGGCATATCAATGACATGTCAGAGGCACTGAGCTTCAGTGACACAAGGAGGTACTAGATATTCTCCTAAGCACTTGATTTATATCATTCACTCCTACTTATAAAAATGAATAATCAATTCTCCCAATTTATATATGAGGAAACTGAGGCTTAAAGAATATAGTCGACTTGAACTGCAGTAGCAAAGCTGGAATCTGGTTTGAAACATTCTTGGATATATCATATAGCACACAGGAAGACAAGGTTAGTCATAATAAAAGAATACTTTTCATTCCAAAGTTGTTCCTAGATAACATACTGACATCAAATTATCATATGTATGCATTTTATTTTATTTTTTTTATTTTTTTATTTTGTTTTAAGAGAGAGTGAGAGAGGAGAGAGAGAGAGAGAGAGAGAGAATTTTTAATATTTTATTTTTAGTTCTCGGCGGACACAACATCTTTGTTGGTATGTGGTGCTGAGGATCGAACCCGGGCCGCACGCATGCCAGACGAGCGCGCTACCGCTTGAGCCACATCCCCAGCTCCAATATGTATGCATTTTAATCTACGAAATCTATTTTCCTCATTTGTGTAACAACTAATTGGTAATGTTTATAATATAAATAAAATTTTGACACACATCATGTACTAAAGCAAATCAAAGGGAAATTAAACCAGAATAAAAATTTAACCATAAAGGTTAAATATAACTGTACTTAAGTTCCTGATTGTTAACATCCAGAATAATTTAAGAAGAAGAAGAGGAGGAGGAGGAGGAGGAGGAGGAGGCGGTGGCGGCAGCAGTGGCGGCGACTGCATTTCACAATCCAGAATTTTCTACACAGAAGACAATGAAAAGAATTACATAACCATGTGATTATTTGGCACATTTCTTAGATACTTCCCTAAGATGACAGAACTAGAGAGACAACTACTTATTAGAATGTCACCTAGGTATACATTCTCAGTAAAATTCAGCATGACTTTTAGGTTTCTGTTTCTTTAAGGAAATGATGACATCCTCCTTCATCACTTCCAAACATCTTCCAACCGTGCATCATCAGGGCTGCAAACTTGTGAAACGTTATCACATTGCAGCACATCATGAATTTTTTACCAGAACATATAAATGTATTTTATATTATTGACCTTTATAGACTGGATTAATTTTGAACACACTATACCATAGAATTAATATTGAACCCTCAACAAAAGCTGTTGATTTCAAAAGCTATGCTCCTGACCTCCAGGAAATGCTGCTGAAATGAAAGAATCCCTTTTATTTGTTTTAGACTTCAGGTTACAATTACTTTGCTTCTTTTGGTTATGATTTATTCAAAGTATTTATTAAAAATAGACAGGAGACTTACAGGCTCTGTTATTAATTGTGAACTGAGCACATATATGGAAATCATCATCTGCCCCAAGTAATTTACCAGGCACAAGAGGTGACAGGTTGTGGAAAGGACATAGCTTTGGGAGCTTGTCAGTGTGGATCCACTGTATCTCCTCTGAGCCTACTTTCCCTGCACTGGACATCTTGTGAAGACACCTGCTTGGTAGTGTGGATCCTGGAGAGGCACCAAGCAAGGCCCTTGGCACACTGCAGGCACCACGAAAATGGGAGCTATGACTCGTATCAGGCTCCTTGAGGTCAACACTGAGTTGGATCAAATGATAGGCAAAGACATATTACAGAGAAAATGCAAGAAAGTGGATAGAGGGTGGGAAAGGACAAGGAAAGAAATGCTTTTTCACGTGTAGAAAATTCTGGAAGTTTATTAGAAATAAATAGGTACATTAAATACTTTTGGAATACAATGATGCAGTTGGCTTTCAATCAAATCCACACTCTCTCCCCTACATTCACTCTTTTGGAGACTATTCATTTCTTAGATACCGCTTAGCATTTTTTTCACTTTTTATGAAAAAAATATTTGCAGGAGGAAGATGGGAACATCTTTTTTTGTCCATATGTCTTTCTCTCCAGACTCAAGAGGTAGGTATGGAAATACTCTGCTGATGTTTGGTAAAATTCTCCATAACAGACGCCATCTCCTAATCACCTTATACTCGTAGGATGTAAAGTGCATCACAAAGGATGAGTCAAACATACTGTGCTAACTAACTGAAAAAAGGGTGGTTCTGAAAATAAACTGAATTCTCAAAAGCAAACAGACAAGTGCCTGGATGATCACTGTTCTCCAAGAAGGATGGACACGAGAATGTTTCAAATGATACAGGAAGTAGGCAACAAAACCAGTGGATAAACCATTTGCTAAAATATTCTATTCCACACACTCTAGAAGATGCTGCTGGACAACACTTGGGGGAGTCTGTCAAGTCTTGAACTAGTTGTCTTTAAAATAAAGAATTGCAATGTACAAACCTACAAAATTCATATCTGGTGTATCTATTACAGAAAAACAAAAGTCTACTGGAATATTTCTATTATCATGCAAGGACCAGCCCCCTGTTTAATCATCCAACTCATCACTTACCCCTTTGGTTATGATTTAACATCGTATGCCAGTCACATGGAAAGGACATACTGGTCATATGGAGTCCATATTTCTGTTCACAGCATTAGAACATTCTAACCATGATTCAAAAGAATAACTTTCCTTTGTGATTGAATTTCTTATAATTTCTCTTTTGACTAAATTTCTTATAACATTTTGTGATCACATTTCTTGACACTTAACAAAAAGGAATTAATTTTTACTAAATAATTTATAAATGCCCTGTTGGTTATTCTTCATGTAACAACAAGTTAACATTCTAATAACTTAAATATGCATACACACACACACACAATCATGAAACACATGTATGTTTATATGTGCTTATAGAGACATATAGATAAAAATATTATCCTCCAGATAAGAAAATCTCAAATAGAAAAAAAAAAGTTCACTTTTCTTAGCATTTTTAGTCATCAGAGTCAAAAAGGCTTCTGAAACAATATGTACTTCTTCCCAGAATTTCAGGTATTGACCTTGGCTCACTCCACAAACATGCCTCTTCAACAGTGTGCTGAACAAATGAAACACTCACTGTTTTTTTACACTGGCCCATATTATGTCTGATTTTGAGCCACACAGTTTGACTTGAAGTTCATCAACTTAGATTTTCATCCAAGTTTTTCTACCAAGAAAACTATCTGAATTGTTTTAAATGTAATAACTTCATGCCTTAACAACAGTCCACATTTCTCAATAACTCCATGTTATCCTGTACTGTACACACACACACACACACACACACACACACACATTGGAGTAAATTATTTTCCCCTTCTATATTTAGTTTCAGAAAATGAAAAAGACAATATTTAAAAAGACAGTTTAATACCTGGTAAAAATTTTTCTTCCTCTCCTGGGAATATTTCTTTACTTCCCAGGAGAGGATATTTTTCTTTCATCAGTTACATATCTCCCTAACACACTCTCTAAATAGCAGACAAAACATGTTTGCACTATCTTTCTAAGTCATCAGAGAAATCTGACATGCCTTTGTTTAGCAGGTTAGCCCTTGTCAGACAATAATCTGTGTCATTCTCACTCTTCAAATATAATTGTACTGACATATGGGGCAGCTAACTACCTTTTGGAGAGAGGTTAAATGAAATTATAAAAGGAGAAACTTTGATCTTCTGGCTCGTAGTGAACCTGATAAATACAAATGATAACTCTGGGCTTCAGTATGTGTAGTCTTTCTTCCTAAGAAAACAATTATCCAAGAGTTTTTTATTAAGCATGTAGAACTTACAGAAATTCTACTTAAAATTGTGTGTTTGTCCTATATTAAATTAATGTCTGAAACATAAAAAAAATGTATTCTCAGGTTAAACTGTATTATAAGGTCTTATGAGGTAAAACAATGTGCCCCGATTTAATACAATTTTTTTTAGTTTAGTCTTCTGAAAACTTTCAAATTTTGAAATCAGCAAAGCCCAATAAGTAAATGTAACCTTAAAATATATATAACTGCAAGTTTACACATCAGTGCTATTATAAACCATTGGAAAAACTTTATGGATTCTTTTTTAAAATTCTATAATTACAACTTTACTTGCTTATAGCTCCTTCTGACCCATTATAGAATAATGTGTAAATAATGCACACATTCAAAGTCTCCTGGTTAACTGTCCAGCAATTATCATATAAGAAAAAAATAAATCTCTAAATGACAGGCTTATTTTATATGATGTGCTCCTACTGCAATAGTATTTCTTATTTTAGGCAATTGGTGGGCTCCAGTTATTCACAAACCTCTGACACTGTATACAAAAATGTGATGTACATTTTTAAGAACAGAGGTTCCACAGTTTTCCTTCATTAAATACTTCATTATACTTGCCATCAAAAATAAATAAAAGATTTGAGTATTCTACTTTACCTAGGAGGAATGAAAATATTAAGAAAGAAGATAAGTAATTAAGTCTATATCTGATGCTTATGGTCAGAAAAGAAAAATTAGGAGCACCACTATGTGTTTTTTTTTGGGGGGGGGAGGGTTATTTATTTGCTTTCTTATTTTATGTACCAGAAATCACAAAGCTATTTTTATCACCTATGTGTCAAAACTTATTGGATTAGAGGAGAAAGGTACTGAAAGATATCAACAATTCTCAAAATGAGTGGACTTAATCACCTGATTTGTTACAATAGATCCTGAATATCCGCACCTCCATGAATTTTCACAGGACTGTATCGTAGCCTGGAATCTGCATGCTTGATAAGTACATGGGATGTTTTAGAAAGAGGTAGCCAGCAGAATACCTGGCGAGAAATACTGCATTCCTTCCAATTCATTAACAATTTCTCCTCAAATGGTTTGTGCTGTGTTGTAGTTTGTAAAAAAGAGACCCTGAGGCAAGAGTCTATTAGCATTTTTTTTTTTACAAAAAAGTAACTACAGATTTTATTGACTATGTGATATAAAATAATCTAAGAAAAAAAGACTACTTTATGTGGCAATGGCTACTTAAAAATTTTCAGGATATCAAATGATAATCTTAAAGGCCATCTTATTAAATACCATTTACTAGAATATTTATAAATGAAAACCAGAGAATCATAAATCCAGATTACAGACACTGTGAGATTGAGTGTTAAACATAAATAAAATTTATTTTATATTCTAGGGCTGTGCCTCATTTAACAAAGACATTTTTAACATACCTATAATGTTAGGGTGATAGGATCATAAAGTTTTTCAGAGAAATTATGAGACTTCTAGTTAATTTACAAACATTCATTATTCCTGCATGTCAGGAGAAAAATGAAGACAGTTTTATTAAAAGGGCTAAAATAAACAGGCTATATAAATTTTACAACTCACTATGATAAGTTAAAAAGAAATTAGGGATATAAGCAACATTTAAACAATTGTTCTGAATTTTGTGTCTTTAAATAACAGGTCCCTTGAAAAAATAAAATATTGAAATATATTGTGGGAGAGAACAAGACTCTTCATTGTAAAATTTCAAAATAGTAAAACACTGATAATTACTAAAAATGCATTTACACCCTGCAGGGTATAAGTAATAAGGCCAAACTATGATTCCTCAAAACATAGCCATCATTTTAATAGTTCCACAACAAGTCTTGGCAATGCAATTAATTCTCTGGAATTTATGCAAGTTTTCTATGGTGAATCCATGTGAACTCAGACATCATCAGGCAATATTTATGTGCTGAGTACACAAATAGCCTTGTCACTCAGGAAATGCCTCCTTAATGCAAAAACACCAGCTTATCTGTCTCATTACCATTATCCTCAGACAGGGCACGTGCTGCACATAAGAGTGGCTGACAGAAGACTTCAGTAACCATGGCTGGTCTATAATAGTCTGGCCACAGGATTGGTGGCAGATATGGTGTTGTGAACAAATGTGGATATACCTAATCGCCAAGAATCAGTGTTAGATAATATTGTTTTTCACACATAATTTCTGGATCAATCTAAAATAATCAAACCCCATTTAAAATGATATTCACATAAAAATAAAACTTTAAGTGTTTACTATTTAAGTTAGTTTCCAGAATCAGTAGAAAATATGTCACCTTGGTACTATTTTTTTTAATATGCTACCCAGTCTCTAAATGTCAGATTTAAAACATCTGAGAATACTTCTCAACGTTTGCCTAAGCCATATGTATTGTGATAGAAGGGCAATAATATTTGTTTACAAGATTTTAATTTATAAAATATACAGATAAGATCCTACTAGGGAAATTCACAACTACAATAAGTTGAAAACCCATGGAAACAAAGTGATTAATACGGATTCCAGATTTAATGCAGATTGTGGCATAAGATATTAAATTTGCTTATATGAAATGAATACATTTATACTATTTCTTGTGCAATATGTTACCACTTTCCAAACTCATCTCTACAAACTGACTTTCATATTAGACTATACCTTAGGCCCCATTTAGCAGATTCCCTTACCAGTGGCCAACTGTGGTCCAAAAGAAAAATGAGTACAATAAGACACCTTGACGAGAGAGATCACACTCCCACAATTTTGATTATAGTACAGTTGAAAATGTTTTATTTTCATTAATAGTTTTCACTGTCAGTCTCTTACCATGTCTAATAAATAAATTAAACTTTATCATTGTTATGCATAAATAGAAAAAAACAATATATATGGGGTTCAGTATATCTGTGGCTTTAGGAATCCTCTCTGGGTCTTAGATCATACATTTCACAGAAAAGACAAGACTATGGTGACAACGTTCTGGAGAAAATAGAGGTATGAATGGTGCTCTGAAGACAGTAAAGAGCATGTTTCATTTTTCTGGAAGAATCAGACAGAAATAGTCACTGGAGTACTACTCCAACCCAGGAAAGATCCAGAAGATCAAAGTTACTTTAAGTCCACCTCAATATTCTTCAGCATCCCTCTAGAAAAGATCTGAAGATGTAATTAAGTTGATGAACTTATAATTCTATCCTGGAAAACTTCAAAAAGTCAGACACCATCTCCAAACCCTAAACTTCTCTCGGCACTGTATCTTTAGTAGTTTTCGGTTGTGATCACTGGGCTTTGCACAAGTTATTGAAGCCTCTAAGCCTCATTTTCCTCATCTGTAATGTGCAGGTATCAGTGACTATTTTGTAAGGCTGTTTAAAGATAAAACATGATCATGTATAAAGCATGTGGTATAGTGTCTAGCATATAAAAATTACTTGAGTACAACAATTTTATTAATAACAGTATTATTAATATTTTTATATCCATAATGTTTGAGCCACAGAAAATCTCCATTTCTAGCAAAGAGTCAGGCATTGCTGTGGTGACATTTTTCCTCTACAGAGAAGATAAAGCCAGTCATCTTGGCATGCAGCATATGTTCTAAAAGTGTATAAGTCACCAAAGGCAATGGAAAAACAGATGAGAGCATTTTAAAAATTAAAATGCCTTTTGATTGCTCCACATTACGTCCTGTGTTGCACAGAGGCACTGTCAGAATAAGTATCTTTATAAATGATGGATTTTTTACAGCATAAAAAGGCATGGCAAAGTATATTTCAAATTTTGTTTTGAAAGCATTGATTCCCATACATCTCTGAAATTAAGTTTCCCTTATGACTCACCTTCACAACCCTTGCTTTGCTCTGAGAGAAAAATAAGGAAAGGAAATTTCTCCTTTACAATTCTATCCAAATGTAAAGTGCAGATAAACTTAGAAATCACATGGATGAATTATTTTACGAGTCTGATTTTTCTCTACTGAATACTCTCCATTTTGTCCGTATTCCAAGTACCTGAGTATCACTGCATTTCTTTTTCCTCTTATGTTTTAAAAAATACAATGAAAAGACTAGTGTTTAAAACATAGTGCTTTGTTTCTGCTTATCTGATAATGCAATAACCAAGATTTCATTATAATGTAATAAATTTATGTGGGATAAATGAATGGAATGTCAGGTCTATTTCTTGGCTTTCTTTTTTTATTAATATTAAATTTCCCATAGGTTTTATCATATTTGTGACCACTTAATTTAGAAGTATTGGACAATTCACACTCAGGCTATTTTTATTATGTATTTTTATTATATATTCCTCATAAGAAGAGGACACCATTTAATTTCTCTGCCAAAGATATGTGAATTATGTATAAAAAGAGCATTGCATGCCATTGAAATTTAGCATTTATCTATTTATATTTAGTAAGATGAAGGTGAATATTTTTTTAAGGCCTAATTACTAAACTCCCCTGTCAAAAGGTAGTCTTTTTCCCCCAAGGTAAATCTAATCAGTTATAGAAAACTGAAGAAAAGAAAATGTTTGCCCTTCACATTAAAATACATAACTTCATTATGCTCTGTGCTGCACAATATAAAGACATGTAGGCTATGAATTAATCATGGGTGCTTACGTAGGATATATCAATGATGAGACTCAAAATGATGACAATGATATCGGTCTCCAGAATGACTGGAAATATTACTAGTCTCTTAAAGGTGGTGCAATAGTTTTTTAAAAGTTTAAAACTGCAAAGCAGTACACATTAGGCTTGTTACTCTCTGATTTCAAAGAATTATCCATCTATTCCATGCACTAAAATCCCTTAAGGTAATTTCCATAATAATGTGGACAGTAAAGTCATGAAGGAGACAAGGAGAGCTTGCATGGCATATGTAAGTGAGATCAGGTGATATGTGTGTTTCTGTACCCGGCTTATTTCATTTAACATAATAGTTTTCTAGATTTAAACCATGTTGTTGCAAATCAAGTCTCCTTTGAAAGACTGAACAGTATTCTACTATGTGCATATGTAACATCTTTTTGTTCATTCATGTGTTGATGGCCATTTAGATTGAGTCCACATCTTGGCAAAGGATAACATTACAATGAACATGGAAGTGCAAAGATTCTTTTTTTCACAAAGTCATTTAATTTCCTTTGTATACATTTCCAGTAGTGACATTTCATAGATGATATGTATTCTTAATTTCTTGAGGAAACTCCACACTGTTTTCATAATGGCTGTATTAATTTGCATTCCCCCCAAATTGTGTAAAAACTCACTTTTCTACTTGTTTTTTCAATACTTATTATCTTTTATCATTTTTATAATAGCCATTCTAAAAGAGATGAGAGAATATTTCATTGTGGTTTTGCATTTTCCTGATAATTAAATGATGTTCAGCATTTTTCCATGTATCCATTGTATGCTTTCTTTTGAGAAATATCTATTTAGGTCCTTTACCTACTTTCTAATCATATATGCTTTTATTCCTGCTATTAACTAGTTTTAGTTCCTCATATATTTTGTATCTTAACCCTTTATAAGATATATGGTTTCCAAGGATTTTCTACTATGCATAGATTGTCTCTGTTTATTGTGTTCTCAGCTTAATGTAATCCGATTTGCCTATTTTCACGTTTGTCATCTCCAAAAGTCATTGCCCATACCAATGTCACACAGTTTTTCTTTTCTGTTTTCTTCTAGTAGTTTTACAGTTTCGGGTCTGAAATTTAACTCCTTATTCCATTCTTAGTTAATTTTGGTATATGGTATGATATGAGTAATTTTATTTCCTGCATGTGGATAAGAAATTGTCCCAACACCACATCACAACATGATGTTTTTATTTATGCATACACTGAAGAATGTCCAAATCAAGCTAATTAACATATACACTCCCTCATATCTTTTCTTTCTTTCTTTTTTTGGTAGTAAGAACACTTAAAATCTATTATCTTAGTAATTATAAATATTACATAATCTCACTCATGTGGAACTTAAAAAAATGAATTCACATAACAGAGTGGAGGTTACTAGGGCTGGTAGTGGATCTTAATCAAAGATTCAAATTTTCAATTAAGAGCAATAAGTTCAAGAAATCTGTACAGTCTGATGACTATAATTAATAACAATGTATTATAATACATAAGAATTTCTCAGAAAGATTTTAAACCTCCTCACCACACACAAACACAAAAAGAAAGTACATGAAGTAATGAGTGTGTTACTTAGCTCTATTTAGGCACATGACAATGTATACATATTTCAAAATAATATTTTGTACATGAAACACATACACACACACACACACACACACACACACACACACATATATATATGTCAACTTTAAATGGAGAAAAAATAAAACAAAAATATGTTTTGTTCTATAAATATATATAATTTTTTTCTATTAAAAATGAAGTAAATATACAAAATGAAAAACAAATAAAAGGAGAGTTTAAAGTGAATCCTTTGAAAGAGAAATTCCTACTATAATACAATGAGAGTATCCCATGCAAAGAAGAATTAGAACAACTAAGCACTAAAAGGGTTGTTTCCACTATAAGCATGGCTACAATGTCCTTATATTATTCACTGTCTGGATTCAAAATGCTTGTCTCTGTTGGTAACATTAAATTGTCGACCCACCACCAACTCTAAATAGAAAAAAAAAAATTTTGGCTACTTGCAAGTGCTGTTATCAGCAGCTCTCTTATGGTCTTTCCCAGTTATGAGGGGAATGTGATTTGGTTTTTCCTACCTTGAGGTGTCTTAAGTCAGCTCCCCACATAACAGCTAATTTGGGCTTCTCTGACTGTTGCTCCCTTAGCCCAGGAGGGTATTCTGTAATGAGTACCGGGGGGGGGGGGGGGGGGTTGATCATAACCACAACATTGCCCGTGAACATTCTGCAGCTTAATGTTCAGCCCCAGCACAGATATAAAGCATTTAAGGAAAAAAAGTAAAAAAGAAAAATAAAACACTGACTCATCCATCCAATCTCTGGATTAATATTTATGGTGGCACTATTTTTACTATATTGGATAAGGTACTTGTAAGACTTAAGTCTAGAAAATGAGATAATATATTTGCTTCCAAGGAGTTTCCAATCCAAAAAGTAATTGAGCACAGAGGTTAAAAAGAATATGACATCGCTGCCCACATCCTCTTGGAACCCTTTACCAGCCTCCTGCACACCAGCTCCAAGTACAGTCCCACTCCCAATGCCTGCCTCTGCAGCTCCTTGTTCAGAGGGTGCCCTCCCTCAGACTGTCAGAAGTGCTGTGCCTACACCCACAGAGTGGCAAGTGCAGGAGTTCATGGAACTTTTCTACCCTTAGTCTTTATCCAATGAGTGTACAGTGTGGGGACACACACACATACACACACACACACACACACACACACACACACACACACCACACCAGTCCCTTGCCTCCTCAGAGCTACCCTGCAGAACTGAGTCATGTTATACCCACACCCTGGTGGGATTTGGCTGGATCTTACCCTTGCTTATCTTCCTGCCATTCCACATCCACTTCCCCACTCTAATACTGGTTCCTCTGAAATAGTTCCTAGTCCTCGCTTTCATATGAGTTCCATCTCAGGGTCAGCCTCTAACGACACTACGGTTTGGACATGGTAGTTCCCACAGACTCCTACGTTGATCACTAGATTCAGAGGCAGGACTTTTGTTAAGTGACTGGATCATGAGTGGATAATCCACTGATAGCTGACTGAATAACTGGAAAGTATTAGAGGCTGTGGGAGGTGAAGCCTAGATGAAGGAGTCTGTCCTTGAAGCATCTCCTTAGGGACTATATCCTCTCTGGCCTCTTCTCCACATCTGCACAAGTCTCTGTCTCTCTGAATCTTGCCTCTTCCTCCCATATGCAAGAATCACCCCCCATCTTACTACCTGCCTTGAGCAGAGCAGATTTTCTCCACCACATCCTTTGGCCATGATGTTCCGCCTCACCTGGAGTCCAAAGCAAGGAGCCAACCAACCATGGACTGAAACTTTGAAACTATAAACCACCTTTAAGTTGTTCACATCAGGTATTTTGTTACATAGAAAAAAGCTGACAGGGGTAGCTATTATTATATAATTTCTATCATGACTAAGGATGATTGAAAATAATACAAAGATGATTGAGATAATTTTCCAAAAAGTTTTACAAAAGAGAGTTCAAAAGAGAAACCACTAGTATTAGGATCAGTGTCAGATTCAGTCAGTAACCAGACAAAAGTAAAGGGAAATCAAGTTGCCAAAATCTCAAAACTATCAACAAAATGGACTTGTAACACACTTAATAGAAAGTGAGGTATTACTGGAAGGTTTTAAGTAGAGAGGGCTATGTCATACGGTTTAAAAGTCTTAGCTTAAATAATTCAGCAAAAATATCATTGACATCCTAGCTTATGGATATAGAAATGGGACCTTTTCAAATGTGGCAAAAAAGCTGTATTTCACAGCTCTCTCTCTCTCCACTTTTGGATGTGGGTAAAAAGAGTACTAAAGAAAAATGAACAACTGCAAATACTCAAGAGAGAGGGCTATTATTAAATGTGCATAGACTTGTGAACACACACCTTTACACACAAATTATCCCCAGCCCTTAAATAAACTGTTTTTATTGTAGTTTTGAACACTGGGGATTGAACCCAGGGACACCACAAATATATCCTCAGTCCTTTTTTTTTTGGGGGGGTGGGGTGGGGGATAGAGGTACTGTTAAGTTGCCCAGGCTGACCTCAAACTTGAGATCCTCCTGCTTAGGCCTTCTGAGTATCTGGGATAATGGGCAGCACTGCACCCATTTACATATTCACTTTAGAATCATACTGTGCTGGCACAAGTCTGCAGATTCCTCATATCTTTATCTCAATATCCCATTGCGGCTGTGGCTCTTCATCAATCCCAGGTTTCTAAATTACAGGTAATTTTTTAACCAAAAATCAAATAGTTTTCAAGCATTGGTGAAAACAGTTTCACAACCATAATTTCAATATTTCCACCTTCATCCAGCAGTGTTCACCATTTTGATGACTTTCTGATGAAGAATACTTGCTATTTATGTCTTGGCTACAGGTAGTGTTCATTGCTTTCAGAGCTGGGAAGATGGGGCCTAACCACTAACAAAAGTCCATATATTTTAAGAATTTAACAATTAAAGGAGCATTTCTCCCCCTAATACATGGTGGATTATGGGGGGAACTTTAACAATAGGGCTTTCCTACTCTCTCCCATAACCATTATCTATGCAGTGATTTTTTAAACTTTTTTATTAGTACATCATAGTTAGACATAATACTGTGGTTTGTTTTGATGTAATTGTAAGCATGGAAATGTTCCAATCCAGTTTCCAGTACCATTTTTTAGTCTCTTTAGGAATATTAAGTCCAGTCAGTGTAAAATACCATGTCTTTAGGCTGATAGATCTGACTTTGAACTACATCAATTTTAACATGAACACTGAGAGCTCTGGGTTACAGTTGGCACAAAAGTTTCAAAATAATGATATGTTTGTATAATTCTTGTCAGTTTACAAATTACTCTTACAAATTAATTGTGCATGCGTGCTTGTGTGCGTGTGTTTGTGTGTGTGTGTGTGTGTGCGTGTGTGGTAAGAGTATGTTTATTTTTAAATTTTTTTTTAGGTATGATTTTGGGTATGTTTCACAAATAATCTTGAAAAAGATGGTGTTGATTTAATTTATTTTAATCATTTTCAATAAGAAGACAGAGATTCTTAGGAAGGTATGATATAGTCAGTGTCATACAACAATAACCAGGACCTGGTCTTCTAACTCTGGCAGAAAATTCCATTTCTTGGGATATGTGCCACTTGATTTGACTCACTGAAACATAACATCCTTCGGATCCCTTTGCTGAACACTACAACTATTTATACATTTTTTTTTCTATTTTGCTGAAAGGTTTTAATATGAGGTAAGAAAAACGAGGTCATTACTGCTCTAAGATCTAATTCCTTTTCAACATGTTTCAGCAAATTTGCATTGCATAAATTGAGAATTCCCCCAAGTCAGTTTGTAATAAAATGCCTTCAAAGACTATAGAATCTTTCCTTTTGTACATGTTCATTAGGAGGCATTTTAGTCAGCTTTTTGTCGCTGTGACCAAAAGACCTGACAACAACAACTTAGAAGAGGAAAAGTTTATTTGGGCAAAAGGTTTCAGAGGTTCCAGTCCATATTCTGCTGACTTCATGGCTCTGGGCCCAAGATGAAACACAACATCATGGCAGAAATGTTTGGAAGAGGAAAGCAACTCAGGACAAAACAGCCAGGAAGCAGAGAGGAAGAACTCCCACTCATCAGTGATAAAATATAAATCCCAAAGTCACAAACCCATTACTTAGTTCCTCCCGCCACACCCTACCTGTCTATAATTACTACTCAGTTAATCTATACCGGTGGATTAATAAATTGTTACATTTCTCAAAATCGAATCATTTCACCTCTGAACATTCCTACGTGTCTCACACATGAGGTTTTGGGGGACAACTCATATCTAAAACACCATACCAGGAGGGTACACTTTTTCACTATGGTAGACCCATATGCATTGATAAAGGGGACAGTGGCTATTTCAGAAAGAAGTACAAGTGCATTTGGGACTTATTAGTATTTTAACCAATGTATAGAATTCTGAAATCAAAAATTTGTGCCTAGTTCACAATTTCTTTCTGATATTAACAATCCTACACAATGCTACATAGAATGTGCCATAGGTCACAATCATTCTTGTAACCCTATCTCTAGCCCAATGCCCAGAACAGAGTCAGACACTACTGAATATTTGTGAATAAAACAATCAATAATAGAGAGACAAAGGTAGGTGGTGTGTGTGTGTGTGTGTGTGTGTGTGTGTGTACATGTTTATACTTTAACAAGATGGGAGTACCAATAGAAAAGACATTTCCAGCATTATTCTTCACTAGCATCCTCATCTAGAAGCCTGGATTTAAAGAATACTGGAATGACAAGGAGTCCATGTGCAAACGCTGCTTGCTACTTTTTTCTCTAAAGAATGTTACTGTTCACGTATCCTCTATCAACCTAATTTTCCTTGATGCAATGTTGCTATAAAAATCATTTTTATTCTTATTAACATCCCACTTACTTCATCACACTTGAGATAATATCACCTCTAAAATGCAAAACATAAATCACAAAGGACTAGAGTCTTTGCAACAGATGTCTACAAGTCATGCTAGAGAGTTTTAAGCAAAGCCCACGGGTAGAGATTTCAAATAAAAACAGCCCATAACTATAAATATCTGTATCCCTTACTTGGCAACATGATCTTATAAGAATAAAAGCAAGTATTGGGCTCACTTTGTTAGCAGTGAGGTAAAGAACAACCCTATTTATGGTGTCAGGTAAGTGGAAATACCCTTAACCTATGAAGAATTAAGTAAACAAAGGAAACAATTCATTTGTGCCAGCCGTTCATCTTTCCTACCACATTCAGGTTTACATACACCCCAAAATGACAGAATTGAGAACCTAATTCCAAATCAGCATGTACTCATTATATGCTACTCCAAGTTTATTTTCTTGATAGAAATTTTTTAAAAGTTCCTACATGATTAGAAAATAAGACGCATATAAAATATTCACACAAAAAGTAAGCTTTCAAAATATACTTATATAAAATTAGAGTGGGCAGAATTCAAAGAGGAAGACAGAGGAACATGAGTCAGAACCACTTGGTCAGGTTTACATTGAAGAAGAATGTAGAGTATTTGGAGAGGCTCGGAAAAACTAGTTTTTTTGTAAGTTGAAAAACAGAAACACATATTTCATATAACTTTGCCCTTGAGGTTTTTACTTGGAACTTTTTTTCTTTACTGATAGTGACCTCTTCTGTATTACTAATCTAGAAGTACAAGGTATATCATTAAAATTAGGACAACAAAGAGAAATACAAATTATGCAACTCACTTGAGGTACTAAAGTATTTGGCAAAAATATAAAAAGATAAGATTGCATAAAGCAAAAAAAAATTAAATCTCTACTTCTCATGTCATTTTTGTATTTTTTTCGATGGCTACAAGTCTACTTATGAAATGTTTGAAAGTTATTACAATTTTATTTCTGTCAAAAGACTTTTAAGCTATTTGAATTCAATGTTTTTTTTACAAAAAGTATCACAGATGACTGGATTCTTTATATTATTGAATTGTGCTATGTCACAGAAGATATCATATTTGATAGCATTTGTATTCAGACCTAATTCAGAAATGTAGCAAGCTACCAGAGTAAAGAAAAAAAAGTACATATATTGATTTACTCCAAGTATAAACCCATAATCAGAATATTCCACTTCAAAATCTATTTATCTCAAAAGCCTAAAATGTCCCCTCAAAAACTCCAAAGATTCCTATTCAATTGGTATTTAAAGCAATTTCTCAAATAACATCTTAAAGCAAATTTTCTTTCTTTGAAAAAATTTGAACTCTTTTGTTTGATATTCTCTCTGACACTCAAACAAAGTAATCTAGTTCAGCTTAACTGAGATTTAGCCACAGGCCTGTGATTCATCCTTCAAATTATTCCAAGTTGGAAATAATTCTTGATGAAGAATATACCTCTGTATAAAATTCTTTTCAAAAAAATTTTTGGTAGTTGTAGATAGACAGAATGCCTTTATTTTATTTGTTTATATTTATATGGTGCTGAGGATTGAACCCAGTGCCTGCCACATGCTAGGTAAGTGCTCTGCCGCTGAGCTATAGCCCCAGCCCTACGAAATTCTTCTTAAGTAGACACTGACCATTTATGTGGTAGCTCTATGGTAACAAGACAAAACTATATCTCCTCAGGTACTGCTACATTAGACTTGCACAGCAAGACTTGGATCAGATGGTCTCCTACTCTCAATATTATAGTTCTATGATGCTGGTGTATAATGAATAAATATGGCAAGCTTTGCCATCAAACCTGGTTGGGCTGCTTCCTTTGGACCACACCACTGATGAATGAGCACATACATGTCCAAGCTTAAGTTTGACCACTCTTACTCACATATAGGTCCTAATGTTAACATAAGCCTAGAATGGCCTGAAATTTATTTCATCTGGTCAGAAAATACATAGATATGTTAGCTGCCTAGAAGTCATGGAGGCGAAACAAGTTACAGAGATTTGGTAAAAACCATCACTTAAAGGGGATTTGGGTAAGAGATGCAGGCAGTGAATAGATATAATCCTACAAAAATGAGAATTCAAAATCAGAATTTCAGCACCTGAAAAATGTTTGTAAATATAGGTAGAAATAATTCCTCATTCACAATCCATATTTTAATCAAACAATTAGCTTTTAAACATACCCTGAACATGTGCTTCCAATGGTCACAATCACTCTTCTACCTCTTTATCTAACTGCTATTTATCTTCAGGACACAAAATAAGTATGCATTTCTTCAGGAATCTGTTCAACCATCCAAGTCAAGTCTGGTCATCTTACCATCTATCATATTATCCTGTAACCCCCTCTTCATTTTAGCATTTACCATGATATACTGAAATTATCTATTTAATTAGGTCTGTACCACATAAGAGAGTAACCAGAAAAACAAATTAGCTAGTTGGCTATCACTTCAGGCCAATAAAACATTAGTGTCCAATCCAGAGAGAAATGTTGAGGATGGAATCTGAATTTCCCATTTACAACTGTGGTTCTTAACTCTAGGACAGCAACTGGTCAATGGAAGAAGAATAAGCATTTGATTCCTTAATAAAGAAACATGAGAGATTATTGGCAAGATTGTAATACTAAGTAGATAAGACTTAGTTCCTGGGCTGAGATAAAGGACTGGGCTAGATTAAGGTGAAGAAGGCTCATTCCTAAACCCAAGTAAAAATTCAGAGCAAAAAGTTCAGACATATAGACCTCAGGATTCACCTGAACTCCTAGCTTAAGGACACTTAGATGTCCCTAGTTTCTGAACAAGAATGATCCTCTAGTATGGGCACAGGTAATTTTCTAAGGGGGTTGGGGACTAAGTTTAGAATCCTCTAAACTTGGTAGAAGAGAATCAAAGAAGTCATTATTGCCAAGTATGTCCAGATGCATAGTGATATCCAAAAGAATATATTAATCTTGCCATTTACTTACTGCATGTAATGAATGTTTCTGTGTCCCTAAACTCAAATATTGAAGCATGGAATGTGACCATATTTGGAGAAAGGGCTGTGAGGAGGTGATATAGGTCAAGTGAGGTCCTAAGAATGGGCCACAAATTTGATAGGACCAATACCCTTCTAAGAGAAGAAGAAACACCGGAGCTCATGTGTTCTCTGCACCATGTGAAGACAGTGAGAAGCTGGCCATCTACAAAGCACAAACAATCCTCATCAAGAATTGGATTGAATTATGTTGTCAGCAAATAATGATAGTTTTGAGTTCTTCTTTTCCTATTTGTATCCCTTTAATTTATCTTGTCTAACTGCTCTGGCTAGTGTTTCAAGGTCTATGTTGAATAGAAGTGATGAAAGAGTGCATCCTTGTCTTGTTCCAGGTTTTAGAGGGAATGCTTCCAATTTTCTTCATTTAGGATGATGTTGGCCTTGGGTTTAGCACAGATAGATTTTACAATGTTGAGGTATGTTCCTACTATCCCTAGTTTTTCTAGTGTTTTGAACATGAAAGGGTGCTGTATTTTGTCAAATTCTTTCTCTGCATCAATTGATATAATCATGTGATTTTTATCTTTATCTCTGGTGATGTGAAGAATTATGTTTATTGATTTCCATATGTTGAATCAGCCTTCCCACCCCTGGAATGAACCTGACTTAATCACGGTGCACTATTTTTTAATATGTTTTTGTATGCAATTTGTCAAAAGTTTATTGAGAATTTTTGCATCAATGTTCATCAGGGATATTGGTCTAAAATTTTCTTTCCTTGATGTGTCTTTGCTTGGTTTTGGTAACAAGATGATATTAGATTAGCAGAAGAAGTTTGGAAGGGTTCCTTCCTTTTCTATTTAATGAAATAATTTGAAGAGTATTAGTATTACGTCTTCATTGTTAGACTTGTAGAACTTACCTGTGGATCCAGACAACTTCTAGAATAAATAAATGAATCAGCAAAGTAGCAGGATATAAAATGCATTTCTCTACATCAGTGATGAATCCTCTGAAAAACAAATTAGAAAAACTACCCCATTCACAATAGCCTCTAAATAAATAAATAAATAAATAAATAAATAAATAAATAAATAAATAAATAAATAAAATACTTGGGAATCAACTAATTAAAAGAGGTAAAAGACCTCTACAATGAAAACCACAGAGGCTAAAGAAAGCAACTGAAGAAGACCTGAGAAGATGGAAAGATCTCCCATGCTTTTAGATCGAAAGAATTAATATTGTCAAAATGGCCATACGACCCAAAGTACTATACAGATTCAATGTGATTCCAATTAAAATTCCATCCTAATTCCTTATAGAAAGAGAAAACGCAATCACAAAATTCATCTGGAAAAATAAGATATCCAGAATAGCCAAAGCAACTCTAGCAAGAAGAGTGCAGCAGGAAGCATCACTAATACCAGACCTTAAACTGTACTACAAAGCTATAGTGACAAAACAACATGGTATTGGCACCAAAATGGACATGTAGACCAATGGTACAGAAAAGAAGACACAGAAACAAATTCATATAAATACAGTTAACTCATATTAGACAAAGGCACCAAAACCATACATTGGAGATTGCCTCTTCAACAAATGGTTCTGGGAGAACTAGAAATCCATATGCAGCAAAATTTAACTAAACTCCTATCTCTCACCATGCACAAAAGTCAACTTGAGGTGGATAAAGGACCTAGGAATTAGGCCAGAGACCCTGAAATTAACAGAGAAAAACATATGCCCAAATATTTATCATGTTGGATTAGGCCCAGATCTCCTTAACAAGACTCCTAAAGAGCAAGAAATAAAATCAAGATTTAATAAATGGGATGGACTCAAACTAAAACACTTCTTCTCAGCAAAAGAAACAATCAATGAGGTGATGAGAGAGCCTACATTTGGGGAGCAAATTTTTGCCACACACACATCAGATAGAGCACTAATCTCCAGGATATATAAAGCACTCAAAACACTTAACACAAAAAAAAAACCCAATCAATAAATGGGCTAAGAAGCTGAACAGACACTTCTTAGAAGAAGATAGACAATCAATCAACCAATATATTTAAAAATGTTCAACATCTCTTGCAATTAGAGAAATGCAAATTAAAACTACTCTAAGATTTCATCTCACTCCAGTCAGAATGGTAGTTATCAAGAATACAGTGTTGTCAAGAATGGGGGAAAAGGCATATTCATGCATTGCTTGCGGGATTGCAAATTGGTGTAACCAATCTGGAAAGCAGTATAGAAATTCTTAGACACCACCATTTGACCCAGATATCCCCCTCCTTGGTATACACCCAATTAAGTATATACCCTATACTTAAAATCAGCATACTATAGTAATGCAGCCACATTAATGTTTCTAGCAGTTCAATTAATAATAGCTAAACTGTGGAAGCAACCTAGATGCCCTTCAATAGAGAAATGAATAAAGAAACTGTGGTATATATACACAAATGGACTATTATTCAGCATTAAAAGATAATAAAATTATAGCATTTGCAGGTAAATGGATGGAATAGGAGAATATCATGCTAAGCAAAGTAAGCCAATCCCCCTCCCACCCACCCCCGCAAAAAAAAAAGGCCAAATATTCTCTCTGATAGTGGATGCTGATCCATAATGGGAGCAGTTGGAAGGTGTAGTATGGGAAAAATGGATGAACTTTGATTTGGGCAAAGGGGAGGAAGGATGAGGAAGAGGCATGGGGGCAGGAAAGATGGTAGAATGACACGGCTAGGTACACGTATGACTGCACATATGGTGCGATGCTACATCATGTACAACCAGAGAAATGAAAAGATGTGCTGCAATTATGTACAATTGAATCAAAATGCACTCTGCTCTCATATATACCTAATAAACATAAATAAAATTTAAAAAATAATTTAATTAGCCAGCTCTTTGATCTGGGATTTTCTAGCCTATACAACTGTGAGAAATATATATCTGCTGTTTAAGTCATCTAATCAGTGGCATTTTATTATATCAGCCCATGAAACTTGTGCATATAATAAATTAATTTTTGTATATAATCTCTCAAATTAAATAAAGTTATTTATCTTGTCAGCAATTGTTTCCCCTTTGAAGATATGGGAAAAGAACCAAACTAAATGGCTACTGATGTCCATAGACAGAAACTCCTAAAGTTGCAGTGGGCTACTTAACACTTCCACTTCCCTACTATGGAATTTGCTCATTTCTTACTAACAGTATCCAAAAGTTTAGAAGCCAACAAAATGGAGTTCTCAAAGCTACTTTCTGAAGCCATCCTGCATCTATCATTCAGTAAGTCATGCTATAGCTGCTTTCAAAAATGCATGACTGACAAGGTTACATGACAAGTGATCCAAGAAAACTCCGGCCAAGATCTTAACGATGATGGAGGATCCCTTGGCTATGGCATCTGTGAGCTTTGCTACTCTCCCTTCTGCTGATGAAAATGACTGAAGTGTTCTAAATATCTTCAGCAGTCTGGGTATTGAGAAATGTTTTTCAGCTGAAGTGAAGTAGTTCATCCGACTCTTTATTATATTACTGTCTTCTGGAGATGGGAAGCCCTACTCAGAATGTTTTATCTGGGAATCTTCCCCAGAATGTTTACAGCTTTCCTATTGATGATGGATGGATATCATAAAGGAAAGTTATTGAAGTATGACTTACCATCACAACTGAATGCTTCGCTGAAGTGAAATGGCAGAGACCTGCTCCATTTTAAAAAAAGAAAAATACATTATATATAATTGTGAAGCAGGGCACTACCTTCAGTCTTACTTGTCTATACTTAATCATAATGTAATTATTAAATAAGTATATACTATACAGTACTCTGACATCTCACAACTACAACATTAACTATAAGGTAGAGTTTGGTAGTAGGCCAGTTAATTTTGGACTCCATCCAAGAAAATTTAGTTAAGGATATCTAAAGTACCTTGTTATGAAATAATTCTACCTATAAACTGGTCTCAATGAGAATGCTATGTCAAAGTTCCCAAAGGTATGTAGCCCCCCCTCAGGAAAAAAAAAGCAGCATATTTGTTCTCCTACTTTACCTCCTCCACCGTTTTCAGAATAGTCAACTTTCTTAGTGAAGGTGCAAAAGGACAGTTATGCTATGGTTCTAGAGTGCCCTAGTTTGGGGGTTTTTATTAGATATCATTGCACACACATACACACACATAAACACAAATTCTGATAGTCTGCAACCTAAAGTAATTATGAAATGGAAAGGACAATAATTCTAATGGTCTTAGAGAAAAAAATTAATTTAGTTGCAATTCATTCATTTAGAAATAATTCATAAAGCTATAAGATCTTATCTAAATTATACTTAGAATATTTTTCTAATAAACCTACAGGCAACAATAATGAATACATTAATTAAAGGCACATAAATTATCAAATGTAACTAATGACCAGGCATGGTGGCATATGCCTGTAATACCAGCAACTCCATAATCTGAGACAGAAGGTCACAAAATCAAGGCCAGCCTCAGCAATTTGGCAAGAATCTATCTCAAAAGTAAAAAATAAAGGACTAATAATGAAGCTCAACCCTTGGTTTGAACCACAGCACCAGAATACACAAATCTACTCCCCCCCACACACACACATCAGCCCCCCCCCCACATATATACATCAGGTCCTACCTGCCACATAGAAATTCCAGAACCATTTCCCCTCCTTTTGGTCCCCAAAAGGCAGGGTACATTTTTGATATTTCAATTATATTTTTCTAAGCATTATAATGTATATTTCAAAACAGGACAATTACTCAAACATATTTTGGATGTTTGATATCCATTACTACTTCATTTTAAAGAATGCTAATACCTATATGAGCACTTAGTTAAAATTACAAACACATAACCAAGTTAAGATATTGACAAATTTCAATAGACACATATCACCTACCCAAATGGAACCACAAGAGTGTAGAAAACCTAAACCTAAACAGACCAGCATCAAGCAATAAGTTTGAAGCAGCTATTAAAAGCCTTCCAACAAAGAAAAGCTTCAAGACATGATGGATTCTCAGCCAAGTTCTATCAGACCTTTAAAGAAGAACTAACTTCACTCCTTCTCAAATTATTCCACACAAAAGAAAAGGAGGGAACACTGCCAAATTCATTCTATGAAGCCAGTATCAGCTGATACCAAAACCAGACAAAGATACTTCAAAAAGAGCAAACTTCAGACCAATATCTCTCATGAATACAAATACAAAACTTCTTAATAAAACATTGGCAAAGTGAACCCAAAAGCACACAAAGACAGCACACTATGATCAAATGGGTTTCATCCCAGGGATGCAAGGTTGATTCAATGTACAGAAATTAATAAATATAATTCACCAATGAGACTTAAGGAATCACATTATTATCTCTATAGATGAAGAAAAAAGCCTTCGACAAATGCAGCACATATTTATGTTTAAAACACTAGAAACACTAGGGGTAGAAGGAACTTACCTCAATATTGTAAAGGCCATATATGACAAACTTAAAGCCACATCATACTGAATGAAGAAAAACTGGAAGCATCTCCTCTAAAAATAGAAACAAGACAAGAATGTTGACTCATACCATGCCTATTCAACATGGTCTTGAAACTGTATCCAGTGCAATCAGGCAAGAAAATGAAATTAAAAGGACACAAAGAGAAAAATAAGAAGTCAAATTATTTCTATTTGCTGATGATATGATCCTATATTTAGAAGACCCAAAAAATTCCACCAGAAAATTTTATAGCTGATAACCAAATTTAGCAAAGTAGCAGAACACAAAATCAACAAACATAAATCTAGCACTATCTTATACTCCAATAATGAAAATTATCCCATTCACAATAACGTTAAAAATAAAATAAAATAACATACTTAAGAATAAATCTAGCCAAAGAATTGAAAAACATCTACAATTAAAGCTATAGAACACTGAGGAAAGAAAGTGAAGAGACGTTAGAAGACAGAAGGACCTCTATGTTCTTGGGTAGGCAGAATTAACATCAAAATGGCCATATTACCAAAAATGTTGTACATCCTCAATTCATTCCCCATAAAAGTACGGAAAGCAGTATGGATATTCCTCAATACAATGGTATTCTTCCCAGAACTAGAAAAATCAATCCCAAAATTAGTTTGGAAAAATATGAGACCCGAAATAGCCAATGGAATACTCAGCAAGAACAGCAAAGCTGGAGCCATCACAATACCTAACATTACAATTCATGTTACTGGCACCAAAACAAACATGAAGATTAATGGAACAGAATAGAAAACGCAGACACAAACCCACATTAGATTCAGTCACCTGATACTCAGCAAAGGTGCCAAAAACATATGTTGGAGAATAGACAACCTTTTTTTGAAAATGGTGCTGGGAAAACTGGATATGTATATGTAGAAGAATGAAACTTGATTCCCCATCTCTCACCCTGCACAAAAGTCAAATCAAAGTGGATCAAAGATGTAGAAATTAGACTAGAAATTCTGCATCTTCTAAAAGAAAATGTAAGTTCCACACCTAATATATTGGCATAGGAACCAATATCCTTAACAAGATTCCTAAAGCACAAGAAATAATACTAAGAATCAAAAGTGTGACAGGATCAGATTAATAAACTCCTGAACAGTAAAGGAAACAGGGGTGTGAACTGAGAGCTTATAGAATGGGAGATCTTTGCCACCTGCTCCACAGATAATGGATCAATATCCAGAATATGTAAAGAACTCAAAAATTTAACACCAAAAAGAGAGATGATCCAATTAATAAATGGGTAAAAGAACAAAAGAGAAACTTTTCAAAAGAAAAAATACAAATGGACAATAAATATACGAAAAAAATGTTTAACATATAGAAATCAAGGAAATGAAAAACTACTTCAAGATTTCGTCTCACTCCAGTCAGAATGGCAATCAAGAATACAAATAATAATAAATGTTGGTAAAGTGTTCTCACACATTGTTGGTGGAAATGCCAATTTGTATAATTACCCTGGAAAGCAGTATGAATATTCCTCAATGAATGGAACCACCATATGATCCAGCTACCCCGCTCCTTAGTATATTTACAAAAGGTTTAAAATCAGCATACTATAGGGATGCAACTGCATCAATATTTATAACAGTGCAATTCACAATAGCCAAGCTATGAAACCAGCCTATATGACTGCTAACAGACGAATAGATAAAGAAAATGTGGCACATATACCCAAAAGAGTTTTATTCAGCATAAAGAAGAATGAAATTGTGGGGCTGGGGATATAGCTCAGTTGGTAGAGTGATTGCCGAGCATGCATAAGGCCCTGGGTTCAGTTCTCAGTACCACCAAAAGAAAAAAAAAAGAATAATAAAGAAGAATGCTTTTAATAGATGGAACTGGAGAAATCATGCTAAATGAAATAAGCTTGATTCAGAAATTTAAGGATCAAATGTTTCTCTCTATGCAGAAGCTAAACCAAAATTAAAAAAAGGAGAGGGAGGAATTCCATAAAAATAGAAGAGAGATAAGTAGAGAAAGGGAATGGAGGGGAAGGGTAGAGGAGCAGAAAAGGGAAGAATAGTGAAATGAATCTGATCAGACTTTTCTATGAACATATATAAACATGCCCCAGTGAATTTCACCTTTATGTATATCCACAATGTGCTAACTTAAAAAACTGTGCATAAATGGAAGAAAGATCAGTAGCGTAAAGGAAAGGGGACAGGAGGAGGAAGGTATGGAGGAAAAGGAAAGTACTGTGGACTCTTATTTCATGCTTGTAAACATATGTCAAAATGAAACCCAATGTTACATATATCTAAAATGAACTAATAAAAAATCATGGCAAAGAAAGTTATGTTTTCCTTCAATCTAACATCTCTTTTGCTATAAATGTGAGTTCTTTACTTTCAGTTTGTCAAGCTTAAAAATACATCTATGATTGAAAGGTAAAACTGTGTTTCATTTGTTTTCCTATGTGTTGTATTCCTTTTTGGCACAAGAGATATAATTTAAATGTAAATTTTCTGAATATAACTTTCAGGGTTTAAAAAGTAAATATTTTTAGATCATCATACACAAAGAATACAATATTTTCTAAGTAGTCTTTGTATAATAGTAGTAATTAAAGAGAATTCAACATATTTGGAAGTGAACATACACACAAAGCATTTGTCAATTATAAGTTCCTGCCATATTTATTGAATTACACAACTTATAAAGAAACTATGGAAGAAATATTTAAGAGAGGATTATTACTTAACCCAAAATATTGCATAAAAACATCTATGCAGTTGAAAACATAGAAAAAAATTAAAATTCATTTTAATCATATTCAGATGTAGGCAAAGTTTTTTGAACAGGACATTTTTATTTTTAAGGGATTTATTCTGATAATTATTTTTGATATCTGAAGTGTTTTTTTCTGTTAAATTTGCTTATATCCTTTAAGTGGCTTCTGATATTATAAAATGACATTTTGAATGTATGAACATTTTCTGTCATATTCATTTCTATATTCCCTCTGTTAATAATCTTTCAATAAATACTTCATGAGTCAAAAAGGAGACAGGAAGCACTTTTAACCATTCAGTTATTAAAAGCACAGTTACTGGCTAGCATCCTACAAACAACCCTAATTTGACTGATTTGACTGAGGTGCTAAAAACAAGTATATGGTGGGGGCGGGGGGCGGGAGGCTGGGATTAGTGACCAGTGGAAGTGAAAATAAATCCTTAAAGATAGAAAATGATTGATCTATTAACGGGAATATAAACTCAGATTCTTTTTTTTAAAAAAAATGAAACAAAACAAACAGATAAATGCTTTTATAAATGTTAAACTGCTATGTGTAACCTAACACAGAGCATGGGACTAGAGTATATATTCTCACTAAACACATTTAACAATTGCCTAACAATTTTCTGCTGTCCATCAATCAATTTGAATTGAAAGAACTTTTACATATGAGGTGTGAATAAATCATTTTAAATAACTCCAGATAATTTTCTTAAATTACTGAAAAAATATATTAATTGTAAATATTATGAGTTGTAAAATTCTTCTGAAAGGCTCTCTTTGGACCTTTTAATTTTTTTATTATTATTATTTCGAGTATTTAGAGTTAGAGTGTGTGTGTGTATGTGTGTGTGTGTGTGTGTGTGTGTCTGTTTGTGTGTGTTGATAGTGATGGAACCCACAGCGTCAAGCATGCTAAGCAAATGTTCTGCTACTAAAATACAACCCCATCCCCAAAATTCAGACTGTGAAGTAGCATTTGTTCTCTAAAACCCTGTTTCTTTCTACAATGTACAAGGTAGGAGCATGTGCTCTGTACTGCCAGTGGACACTTGGGCTAATGAAACAGGACACAGAGGCCCTCTCCCACTGAGCAGCACTGGATAACTGTTCCCCCTGGACTTCAAGCAGAACAGGATTAGTGATGGTGCAGATGGAGCTGGAAGCCAGGTATGACTAGCAATTCTACAGGTTAACGTGTGACAGAGAGTCTCTATCCATATCCTTGACATTGCTAGCAACATCCTAATGGGAAGGATGAAAGAATGAATTTTGAAATTTAACATTGGGAGGTAAAGTGCTTTTTCCTAGCACATAGAATAAAAATCACATGCTCTTTGAAAGATACACTTGATTTCAAACGTACATGTGAAAGGCAATTACTCCTTTAAAAATGATTCCCAGATCCCTCAACCCCCTTGAGTAGAAATGCAATGAAAATACACTGCTTTAACATAATGATCCCTCTATGCACTGTGTTTGCTTTCTGTGTTGTGTGATAGACTGTTTTGCCTGAGGCACATTTATTTTGACTCTGTATGGGAAATGAAATAAATATATTAGCTATTTCTTATCAAATAGCATTTTACGACATCATTTTTTTTTCCAAATATAAAATCAAAAACCTTTGTAAGAGCAGACATTTGACACAACCCAAATAATAGCTACTTCACTGAGATGGCAGCAGGATCAATAAGATTATAACTTTTATATCAAAGACTAGCTCATTGCTGTCTTGATCAACACTGGAAGGACAATGAAACCTCAGATTATATAAATCATTCCTCAGAATTTATGAGGTAATAAATGCCGAAAAATATAGGTCCATATGGGAGAGTTTATGAAGTAGCATTCAAAACCATTTCAGATCATTTATCATGTATTTATAAACAAGGCTTATGCATTTATTAAAGTATTATATTTAATTTACTCCAGTTCTTTTTCCCTCAAAGATGAAAGTAAAAATTAAAAAGTCACTACTTTATTCGTTAAGCAAACTTTTAGTATTTGATTTCTAAGAAATATTGCATTAGGCACTCTGCCATTGTCTTCTGAAAACCCCTGTTTCAGGTGAAGTTTTCCTCCCATTATGTGCCACTGCTTCAAAATCTTGTTTTCTTCTCAAGATTCTACTGAACAGGTAAAGCCCTGAGTTTCTTTTACACATTTGTCCTTCACCTCAAAACAAAGACGTTAGTTCTACAAAACTTCCCACAATCAGTGCCACCAATTCTGTGCATAAGGACCTCTTGGAATATGCTGAAAAGCAATGTTCCTATCACTTTCCACAGCACAGAATGTTCCACAGTGACCCAGAAATGAACACTACCTCAGATTTCCTCTGCCTAAGAAAGAGCTCAACACTAAACTGAAGAACAAAACAGGAAAAAAACTGTCAGACCATTTTAAGGATTTGAATTTGATCAGGGAAGCCAATAAAGAATTTTGAGTTATCCCACCTAAATTAAGGTACATTTGTCAAAACCGAGAAACCAATATTAGTATGATATTGTTAACTTAAGCTACATCTGTATTCAGATTTCACTAGGCTTTAACTAATGTCCTTTTTCGGACCCAGCACTGAAGGCAGGATGCCATACTGCATCTTATCATCATGTCTCCTCCATCTCTTTCCATGTTACCTTACTGTTCATGACCTTGGCAGTTTTGAAGACTATTGGTCAGGTATTTTGTAGTCCCTCAATTTGGATTTGTCTGATATTCTCTTTTGATGAGACCGAGGTTATGGTTTTAGAGGCAGAACACCTCTGACATTCAGTGCCCTGAGGGTACCGTGTATCAGGGAGTACCTGACTAGTGAGCACTATTTAAGGTTTCTTACTGCAGTTTTCCCTGGCATGCATTCACTATTTTCCACTTTCCCTACTTAATTGTTTACCATTTCCTACCTACACTGAAGAGTAGGGAATTATGATCCACCTTCCAGAGCCAGGAGTAACTATTATGTGACACTCTTTCTAGAAGGAAGGATTGTATCACCCCCACTATGTTAGTCAGCTTCTCTTCACTGTGACCAAAAGACCTGACAAGAACAACTTAGAGGAGGAAAAGTTTAACTTTGGCTCATGGTTACAAATGCTTAATCCATGATCAGCTGATTCTGTGCTCTGGGCCTGATGCAAGGTAGAACATCATGGCAGAAAGGAATAAGGGAGAAAACCTGCTCAGCTCATAGCTGCCTGGAGGCAGAGAGAATGAGGGAGGAGCCAGAGGGCAAGATTTAACCCACAAGGGCAAGCTCTCAACAACACCTCTCCTCCAGCCACATCCAAGTGCCCACAGTTATGACCAAGCACAGTACTACTTCCAATTAACTAATCGATCAAATAAAGAAATCCACTGATTAGGTCATGTTTCTCATAATCTAATCATTTCATCCCTACATTAACACAAGACCTTTGAGGCAACACCTCACATCCAAACCATAACAACCCCATTTATTTGCTCATTTTATCATTTATTAATACTAAGATTAACTCATGGATATTTATTCTTTGTGTTGTAGTGTATTTTTTTGTTTTTATTCTTTCAATAATATTATAGTAGGAAGGATGCATAGTTTTATCAGTATGTTGCAGGTGAGTATGTGATTCAATGCTTATAATTACCACAAAATTGACTACAGAGATTCAGGTGAGGTGCAACCATGGTATACCCAACCAGAACCTCAGAGGGAGCCAGAGAAGGGAAACTTAAGTAGCACAGGCAGAAATATAAATGATTAAAGTGAAATAACATTGCAAGAGAGAATTTCTGTAGAATTCTACAAAACAGTAGCAGAAGGCAACCCAACTATCTTAGACAGGAGGTAAGTTCACTGCATTTAAGTGTGAAAAATGGTTATAGGATCCAAACCACAAAATAAAGAATACACCGTTTTATGCAATGTGATGTATTTCTGTGCCTCATATAGAAAGCCTCTTCAAAATTGAAGAGCAAGAAACCTCATATATTTACATAATGTACTAGAGAAAATATATATAAAAATAAGGGAAAAAAGATTGTTCTTTTGCTGTTAGAGGAAAGCATATCCATGAATGAAAGTAACAACTTTTCTCACTGGATGTATAGATAGGTAGATGGTAGATAAATTAATCTCATTTTCTATTTATTAGTAAATAATAATTATAACCAGGATGCCTGAGAATCTAAACATGAGTAAATTGATCTGTTTCCTTAATAAACCATTGGAAGGTGGAATTCCAAATACATTTCTTTTTTTGTTTTATTGTTTAATAATATCATCAACTGGTTGAAATTCAATATAGGGAAAAGTCAGAAAAATGAGTTAATGAATTTAACCTGATTTTTTTTTCATTTCTCCAGTTCAAATGAGGCTACGTATAATCTATGCCTTAGATAAAGAAACAGTTCTGGTCTCAGTTTACTTTGAGTACAGTCAGTGAGAAGCTTTCCTAGCATTACAGAGATACTAAACAACCTCAGGTCATTGAGAACTGAAAGCAACACCACTCTAGGCTCTAGTTTAGAATACCAAGAATCAGATGCAAAAGGAAGTACCCTGATTATATTTCTGCATATCATATAATTCCCTTTAAAGAAAGGCCTTAATATTGTGAAAACAAAGAATAGAGTTATATGCCATACTTTATTCTGAATCCATGGCCAAACTGCTGAAAAGAAAGATAAAAAAAAATATTAAGAACTAAAAAGGTTATCCATGCTTTCTTGTACAACAGTGTTTCTTGTCAAATGATAAAAGTATAAATCAAATCACTTTCCATTGTTTTTTTTAAACTTTTGTAGAGCAAAAGGATAGAGTTATAACTGCAGAAAAACAATATTTTCTGAATTTCCAATTAATTAAATGCTCTAAAAAGATTTTTGTTTAGTTTTGTTTTTGTGTTTGGGTGTCCACAGAGCAACACAGAAATATGAGCTAAAAGCCAAGATATTAGAAATGGGCTTTATGAAGATCTCAGAGCCAAACACTTGAACAATAGACCTTAGGAAGAAAATCGAACACCTATTATTACCACACTTAAAACACAGTGTGTCTATAAAATAAGAAAGATCTAACACCATTTAATATCAGAGTCTATCTTAGAAAACTATAAAAAGAAGAGATAACTGAGTAATGAAATAAAGAAAAGAAGTAATAAAAATTAGAGCAGAAACCAATGACACTGAAAAAAAAAACTAAATCAATAGATAAATAAATGCAAACAAAAGCTGGTTCCTTGGAAAGATCACTAAAATGCTATGTATAGCCAAGGCTAACTAAGAAAAAAAAAGAGTAGACACAAATTACTAATACCACAAATGAAAGAAGGGACATCACTATAGATCCTATAGATATTAAAGCAATAATAAAAGAATACTAGGAAGACAGCCTCAGCAAATTAGAAATGCCCTAAGCAACTCAGTGAGACCCTGTCTCTAAATAAAATACAAGAAGGGCTGAGGATGTGGCTCAGTGGTTGAGTGCCCCTGTAGCTGATATCATTTTAATGTTGAGGAAAGGAAAGCTTCCCCACTAAGATCAGGAACAAGGTGAAATGTCTACTCTGATTATCCTTTTTCAACTTCATAATGGAAGTATTTGCTAATTCAATAAGTTAAGAAAATGATATCTTCTTAGTCCATATTGTGCTGTTATAACATAATGTCTGAGATTAGGTAAAGTATAAAGAACAGAAAACTATTTTGTCACTTTTCTGGAGGCTGGGGAGTCCAACACCAAGGCACCAGCATCTGGTGACTAGTTCTTACTGTGTCTTCCTGTGGCTAAAGGTCAAAGGGCAAACAGGCAAAGAAGCACTCAAATCATCCTTTCATAATGACATTAATCCCACCACAGGAATTCATCACAGCACTAATTACAATGTCCTCTTAACACTGCCACAATGGCAACCAAATTTCTCCATGAGTTTTGCAGGAAGCATTCCACCCACAGAAAACATAAAAATTATACAGAGTGGGAAGGAATAAATAAAAATTTCTTTGTTTATAGATGGCTTGACAGACTATGTAAAAAATATGAAAAATATCAGGAAAAAAAATCCTGGACCTAAAAAAATGAATATAGCATGTTGTAACATATAATGTTAACATACAAAAGTCAGTGCCTCATGGTTTATCTCATGTTACAGCCCTTGCCTAACGTGTCTGAAGCCCTGGCCTGGATCCCCAGCACTGAAAAAAAAAAAAAAAAAAAAAAAGAAGAAGAAAAGAAAAGAAAAAAGACAATCTCTTTGTTATACACCAACAATGAACAAATGGAATTAGAAATTTTAATCACAATACCATTCACATAAGCACCCCAGAAAATTGAACACTCATGAATTGTGTGCATCAGAGTTTTACAGTTTCCTCATGTAGATCTTGTAAGATCTTTCCATATGAAGAAAAACACAAACCTCTGATGAACAAAATAAAGAAAAATTATATACGCTGAGAGATATATAATTATAAGTTCATGGATACATTATTTTCAAAAATAATAATTTCAAATAAAAATAAAATAATTTTCTGTTCTTCATAATTTTCCTATTATCAATATTTTCATAATATCAGTTATTTTCAATTTGATCTATAGAGCCAAGGGGATTTTAATAAAAATCCTAGCAAGTTATTTTAAGCACATTAACAACTTAGTCTGAAGGTTATATGGAAAGGCAAAATATCTAGACTAGTCAACACAATATTGAAGGAGAAAAACAAAATTGGGGTACTGAACCTAACCAATTTCAAATACTTAGTGTGCAGCTACAATAATGAAGACAGGGTAGTACTGGCAAAAGAACATATAAATCAAGGGACCAGAATAGACAGCTCAGAAACAGACCCACATAAAAGTAGTCATTCATTGCAGGTAGAAATGCAAAAGGGTATAGTCACTTTGGAAGAGAGTTTTATGGTTTCTTACCAAACTAAACATACTCTCACCATACAATCCAGTAATTGTGCTCACTTCTTGGCATCTACCTAAAGAGGGTGAAAACTTTGGTGCAAAAATCTGCTCACAGATGTTTAAGCAGTTTTAATTGAAATTACCAAAATGAGAGGGAAACCAAGATGTCCTTCAGCAGGTGAATGGATAAATAAACTGTGGTAGTCAGACAATGTCCTCTGTTGCTAAAAATATTCAGTGCTAAAAAAGAAATAAACTATTAAGCAATGAAAAAACATGGGTAAACCTTCAATGCATACAAGGCTATGTACTATATGATCATAACTATATGACATTTTGAAAAAAAGAAAAAATTTTTGAAGGAGTAGGCAGTTGTGGGGTTTGAGCAAAGGAGACAGAAACAGGTAGAGCTCAGAGGACTTTTAGGGCATTGAAAAATTGCATGATATTTCATCACACGTTTATCCATATCCCTAGAAGATACATCACGAGTGAACTCTATTATAAACTCAGGACTTCTAATAATTATGATGTGTCAATGTGGATTCATTCATGTTAACAAATGTGCCACTCTGAAAAGGAACAATATTAATGGGGAAGGCTATGTATTTGTGGGTGTGAAGGAATGTGGAAAATTTTCTACCTTCCTCTTAACATCATGTAAACCTGAAACTGCTCTGAAAAGTGAAGTCTTCAACATAGAAAAGTCAAATTGCCACAGGATGGCAACCTCAGCAAAAAAAAAAAAAAAAAAAGTAAAACTAAGTATTCAGACACTTGGAAAACTTTTACCAGAAATTAAAAACAAATGCTATTGCCAAGAAAGCTTTTATCTACAAAATATTTAAATATTGCACAATATAAATATACAAAACTATTTTAGAAAGATGTCATAAATATGTATATATGTTATATGTAACTAATGTAACTATATATTTAGGAAATATGATTGCAAGTTTATCATTTCAGAATAGATAAATGCAATACTTACACTATCTATATAATACTCTGTGATAATAGCAACATGTGTTGCTAGGAAACAATAAGAAGAAAAGAGAGAGAGAGAGAGAGAGAGAGAGAGAGAGAGAGAGACAGAGAGAAAGTTTCAACCATGTAAAGAGTAGATGTAAAATCTCTTAAGTAGAACAAATTTGTTTCTGGTCTTCATGTCTTGACCTTTGCAAGACTTAAATTGTTCCATACAGTAACCTTAAATATGCATACAAAAACATGTAGCTACAAATATATCAGGATGGTCTGTTTTTTTTTAAAACTACTATCTCTACATGCCTACAGAAATATTGACTACTCCTTACCTGGTTGGTAACACCACCTGTTATAGAAAATAGTTCATTCATTTATCATTCACTGATTCATTCACTCAACAATTCAATAATGAATCATTAACACTGATCATTTGCCAAGCACTGTGACATAGACCTTTAAGAGACAAAATTGAAAAAAAAGACAGTGTGCAGATATTTATCCAATACACAACAAAAAATGCAGAAATCTGATTATCATAAATGCTTTCAGAGAAATACTAGTTGCTTAAAGATTTTTAAATGGGTTAAGTGGACCTGATTAAGGAGGTCAGGAAAAACCTTCCTGAGGAAGTGACACATAGTCTATATTGATGGCAAGAGTGAGTGAGTGCAAACAAGGTGAGGAAAGGAAAAAATAACTTAGGCCTGGCTGCAGGGGTGTATAGTATGGAGAACACCCCAAGGCAGGTTGGACACAGATGGAAAAAAGGTACAGAGGAGTGAGAAAAGGTAAGGGCCAGCTCTGGATGTCTTTGTAAATTTTGTTGTTTTGCCTTTATGCCCAAAGTGACAGGATGGCTTTGAAGTGTTAACAGCAGGGGAATAATGCTATTTGATCTCCCTTTTAAGTAGTCATCCTGGCTGCTATGTAAGACAATAGGGGAGCTAGAGATCATGAGGAAGAGAAGTTAGGCAATTATGGTCCAGGGGAGGTGGTTGGCAGTGTTAAGTAGGACAGGAGAGAGATGAGCCTGAGTCAAATTGTTTATGAGGCATTAAGTTTTGGTCATTAGTTAAAGCCATAGATCTTAGATTTCTTTGATCACAGATCTAACAGGAAGAGCATGTCAAAAAAAATCCCTCTGTCCCCAGTTTATGCAGAAATGTGGCACTATTTGAAATAAGGAACATGTGAAAGAGGTCCAAGGTTTGACTATGTTTGCTTTCCTAATTGGCTAGTAACTTTGGTTATTCTGAGAAATTGATTGAATTTTGGTCATGTTGAATGTGTCAGAGATGAATGTCAGACAAGACTGTGTGCATGACTTTCCACAATGGCCAGTTACTGGGGGAATCAGCAGCACTATCAGGACTGCAACAGATTACAGGACCAACTTAAAATGGCTCTACTGATGGGATTCTCAACTTTACTCCAATGTGAGAGTGATACACATTCAGTAGAAAAGCTACTTTGAATTTTGAACCTTTCTTCGGTTAGCAATATGCAATACAATACTTTATGACGCTGGGCAGCAGTGGTGAGCTGATGCTATGAGCCCGCCATGCCATCAAGAAGGTAAACAACTGACACTCTACAGCATACAGTGTTGCTAAGCTATGGTGTTCAGTGAACATCTGTATTTGCCAACTTTCCCGACCTCTCTGCATTAATGAGAGCCATGTGATTTTTTTTCTCAATAATGGAATATGGACAAGAGTACCATGTGTCATATCTGAGTCATGAAGATGAAAAAGCAGTGTGTTTTCTTATCCTCTAATTTTCCATTTTCTGGCCTCATGCAAAATTCTAAAAACCTTAAGAGAGTTAACCTATGAGACAGAGGAAGTCAACTTCCCTATATCACCATGCAGAAAGCTGCTTGCTGACCAGAAACCTTGAACTGGGCTGTTATATGCTATAATGGAATTTGAGGCAGTGTCTGTGACCATAACTAGCAATGTCCTGACTAACACAATAGAGTTAGATGTGCCTTTGAGACACTCATGGAAAGGTGTCAAGTAGACAATTAGAAAAATAGATCTAGAGCTCATGGGAGAACCTTGGATTGAAGATACCAATCTGAAAGTTTTCTGAGTAATGGTGATTTTAAAAGTTGCTGGTATGGATGAGATTGCTTAAGGAGTAAACAGAGGGAACAGAACCTTAACTCAATATGAGTAACATTTCACTTATGCAGGGACAGAAGTATAAAGTTATTTTATTCTTACAGATGTAAAGTGTAACATATATATGAGCATCCCAAGTTTCATCTATTCAATAATATCAAGCAAGCTTTATACATTTCTGGTTTTACTCTTTGAATATTTATTGAGCACCTGCTTAATACCAGCTACAGGTTGGAGCACGTGGATGCAATCCATGTTTATCAAGTTCTAAGAAAGATCATATGGTAGCTTATAATAGAACATCATCTGGCCTGAAGGTCAGGGAGAGCTTCTGTGAGGACTTAGAGCTGAGGCCTGAAGGTTGAGTGAGGATGGGTTAAGAGTGGGTTGGTAGTTCATCTCCAGGAGAAGTCGCTTCATTAAGCTCTTGTGATGGGAAGAAGCTTGAGACCCCATAGGAAGTGAAAGAGTGACTGTGTGGTAAAGGGGAGAGGATGTCCAAAAATGATGTAGGAATGAGTTCATATGTGCACTGTATTCAGGACTGTGGACATTATCTTAAGCAACAAAGACACAGTTTGATAGTTTTATGCCGTGGAATGACATAGAATGGCAATATCATATCTAGATTTCAAGTTCATGGTGTTAAGTAGGATCTTAGGAATTGCTTAACAATCTAGCAACCATTTATGAAATTATCTCAAAGGAAAACCTGCAAGAGCTTCCCTTCCTTTTGGACTGGAAACACTTTCATATGAGCTATTATTAACTCAGTTTCTTTGTTATCTGAACATTATTTTACAGATAAGTTATTGATACAAATACCCCTTAGTCAGAAACAGCACCACTGTAGAGCCTACAGATCTTCACCAACACAATTTTGGAGTTCTCTTTATATTCCTTCATTAAATTTAACCAGTAATTAAAAAAATAAATTATCAACTCACATTTACTATTAATTACTAATCCATTTAACAAACATTGACTGGTACCTGGTAATACAGAGAAAAACAAGACCTGGTGTAGGCCCTTAAGAAGCTCACGGTGTAGCGGTAAGAAGAGAAAAAATCATGACAAGCCAGTACAACAGACTCTTGAGTACCATGTGAGAGCAAAGGAAGACCAGTAGACTCAGGGAAGTCCCTAGAGCAGAGATGATATGTGGTCAACATGACGCAGACAAAACAAAAGTGTGACAGACAGTGCAGCAGAGAGTGACATTCGAAAGAAAAGGAAAAGCAAAGGTAAGTAAGAAATCAAATTCCATAATATACATAAATCAACACTGAACTGGTAATTGATTCTAGAAAGTTCTTTTACATCAGCATAGTTACTACCCCTCTAAAGGGCCACACATAGCAAACCTCACATCTCTTACTTTGATGTTTTTTTTCTAACATACACATCAATGTCTAATACACACACACATCACATTATGCATATATATCATATATATTTTTTCTTTATTTCCTAATGAGAATGTTCCCTCACAGCAATCGGTAATCCTGGTGTGTTCTCTCCATTAAAGTAACTAAAACACCTATCTCATGCAGCAAAAACACAATAAATGTATTTAGTGTATAAATCTCATCCTGTGAGTCGGCTGTCAACAAAATGGTTCTTATCATGCATCAGTTAAAAACACTTGAATGCATGTCACATTAATATAAGATGGTTTACATTATCTAGTCTTTTATGTTAATATATATTTATATAATGAATGTCTCACAAAACAGAAATTTCCTTTAAAAAGAGATAAAAATGATTAAAATACAGAGGTTATAACCATTTTCCCTGCAGGCTTTATCCATGTCATGTTAATCTAGGCATCAGATGCCCTCACAGGCCATTTTCTAGAACCACTCATAAGACTTCTCACCCAAAAGAGGTCTAGGAAAGGACTGTTAGTGTTCTCAGGTTGCAAAGCAAACCTACTGCACATATAGCATCCATTAAGGCCAGTGGAGTCATCTGTCCCCTCACCCACCCTGGACTTGAGCACAGAGGAAACAAATTGAAGCACATGCTACTTGTGGTGCTAGGAATAAGTGTTTTGTCTCTGAATCAGGACTCTCTTGTCTTCTAATAGCATCCATGAAAGAGTAACATGCTAACTTACTACTTAGAACCTACTGGATATTGGTGTCATCCTGCTCCTTCTGAAATTGTTAAGGGAAATAATTCATAATATCCTCTTTTCCTGGTGAATTTCTAATTCTACTTATCAGTAGTAGCCCTGGTTTTTCAGTGTTCAGGAAAACATGCATAAATATGTGTGCGGATAAAAATACATTTTTAAAATTCTTCTGTATTTGAATTAAAACCAAAAAAACATTAAGCAACTTTATTATACAAGAGTTAACAGTTTAAAGTTTCATTTTATTACTCAGGAGAATAGCAGTATTTCTCAATGAAGGAGAAACAATGAAGCAATCCAGGGAGAGAACTAATGATCAAGCCTCTTTCCCTGGGAGTTTACTAGAAGAGTGAGAGATGAAGAGAATAGAATTGGATATAAAACACTGGGAAAGGTCACTTTAAAGAAGAAATTGTTTAAAGGATTTACCTAAATAATTCAAGCATATTTATATAAGTGCTAAAATACACACATTACAGTGGATTGAGGTGGCTGCAAATTTTTACTAGTAAAGACTTTTCAGGGAGAAGAAAGTGTTACAATTGTCTGGCCTAAGAGTCCCATGGCCAAGTTCAAATGGCAGATTTAAAACACAAAGGATGTTCTGTTTCCCACACTCAAATCTCTTGAGTGCAATTGTTTTTAAGGGCTTGAGGATTCTTCCTCTAAACTTCAGAAGCCCACAAAAACAGGATATTTATGGGCCATTAGTTACATTTGCTTTTCAGATTCCTTTCAGTATCATAGGTACAAGAAAAACTTCACCAATGGTTGCTAAAGACAGGAAGGTTTGAGCTGCATGAGGTTTATATGAGCTACATATTTTTCCCCTTGCAAAACAGAGAAAGTTACCCTAAATTTAAAAAAAAAATAGGAAAAAGAGAGGTTCCAAGATTGTTGTGGTCTATGATTATACCTCACAACATCATACTGCAATTACCTCCCCACCTTCTACTGCCTCAACTGGCCTATGGCATTTTCAGTTCAACAAACTGATTTTTTTTAAGTCTTTACTTTTTTGCAGCAAAAGAAGAGATAACAGCAGACTGTGTCTTCACAAAATATTGAGCTTCTGTAACTAATTTACAAACAAGTGGAGCAAAAAGTGAGAACTCTTGTGTAACTACATAGTCTCTCGTCCATTAAAAGGACACTTTTTTGTGATAGTTCCAACAGTCACTCTCACACATTTTTGGACATTTCTAGAGAAAATATCTTCAATGACATCTCTATTAAAATACATGTATACCACATGTTGATTAGATCATTTTCAAATATGACAGTATTATATAACAGATTTGAATGTAATTAATTTTATTTAAAAATTTATCTCAAGGCGGAATATTAAGGTTTAAGTTCCAACAAATTAGAACTTTGTATGTTCTTGGAACTGTAACTTCTTAATGCTAACAGCATTAGTAAAATAACACTTTAAAGGGTTTCCAGAAAATGTTCAAAGGAGAAAGTTCTGCTCTAGGAGTAAGATGCTGGGCCATCAAACATGCAAGTAAAGGAAGTATCCCTCTTCATGTCCAGGGAGCATCAGAATCCTGATCTGTAAGTCACCCTGTACTTCAGGATGCTACACAAGATGCCCTGGAGAACTGCTATAGGAAAATATTTCTTTTTTAGTCTTTTAATCTTTTGTGATTTCATCCCATCATCATTAGAAGCCATCTCAGTAAGGTATATTTGGCTCATAAATAAGAAAATAAAGAGACAAGAAGTTCGCATTGGTGAAGTCTCTTCACCCCTCAGCACCTTTGCAACTTCCACTATAAATGAGAGGGTTGGTCTGAGTGGACTTCCAAGCATAATCAGGACCCAAGGTGATGTCAACCATGACATGTGAAACTGAGTTGCTTTTCACATAGCTTTTTCTTAAAGAATTAAAGGACTGACTCAGAGTTGTCAAGTCATTGAACTCAACAAAAGCTTCCCCACACACTTGTCAGAAAGTCTGGATTAAGTAAATTTGATCAAGGCGCTAGACACACAGGGATCACACAGTGGATCTCAGTTCCTATTCTTTCCCAAGCCTTTTACAGATATATGTATAAACTAAATACTACTGAATTTAGTGAATATTTAAGTTTATCAGGGATATTGCCTTGACTTTGATTACTCCATACCTTGCAAATTGCCAAGACACTGCATGTTCGGTAGGTGAAGTCCATAAAAAAAACTGCTCAGCACCACAAATTTTTGATGGAACACATTCAACTCACCCTCCACATTACCAGTCCTGTGCCCCACAATACCTCTTCCACTTCCTTCCTAGCAAGAAAATAGAACTTAGAGAACTTAGAGCAGTGGAATAGACAATTGCTGTCTCTTGTACAATCACAAGAAATAGCAGCTGAGGGAGGGGGTGAGCCCAGAGATGTACTTACCTGAAATTTCCCTTAAATTTAAGATAAAAACACAGGGAATTAATTAGTGTGTTACACATCAATATTTTTAAATATAAAAAAAATCTTTAAAATATTCAGTGGATTTTCTTACTTTTTGATTTTTACTTCAACCTCATAAACAATTCTATAAAATAATATAAAATTATATAATATAAAATAAATAAATTGTTTATAAAATAATGTAAATTGTTTATAGTTCTATAAACAATGCCAATGTGGATCTTTAATTTGCAAAGAATGGACAAGCTATCCTGTGATATTTTGAAATCCTAATACTATTGTACAAAAATATTTTAACAGATTAACAGTATTTTATCTCTTTTTCCTTTATCCCTACCTTTTCGTTGATTCTATCCTTTACCCATTCAAAATTTGAAAGATATTGGAGAATATATTTAAATATTTCTGGGTTTTACAATTTTAATCATAACAGAATCTTTTTTAAAAAGTGCTCAAATTCAAATGATACTTTCATTAAAATGTAATATTTAATATTTTCACATGTTCTATTTCTTCTAAATCACATGTATTAAAGAGACCTTATGTACAAAGGAATAACATACACTTATCTACTGGCTAACTGGTATTTCTTAATGGCTAATGCTGATTAATAAAAATAAAATCTATCAAGCATTTGAATTCTATTGTTATTGTTTTAATATGGTATGTGCATAAGCAAGAAATGTTCCAGAAAAAAAAAAGCCTAATTGAAGCAAATGAATAAAAGCTGCAGTAATTCCAGAGTTGTTTTGGGGGCAAAGTAGCAGGTCTTTGCATATCAAGACACTGGGGCAGGAAATCCATTTGTTTAATTTGTCTGGTCTCTTGCCAAGATTATTAACACTCTTTAATACCACACATCTAACCACTTATGTTCAAAACAATGTTTTGGTCAACAACAACAATAACAAAACCAACCCAATTCAAAAATAGGCAAAGGATGGGAATAGACATTTCTCCAAAAAAGATGATAAACACATGAAAAGATGTTCAACATCACTAATCATTAGGGAAATGGAAATCAGAACCACAATGAGAGGGCACTTCATTCTCATTAGAATGGCTATTATCAAAAAGCAAAACAAGACAAAAGAAAACGAAAAAATAACAAGTGTTGGCCAGGATATACAGAAATTGGGACCTTGTGCACTGCTGATGAGGAAAATGGTGCAGCTAAAATGAAAAATGGAAAGGCAGCTCTTCTTCAATAAATAAAAATGGAATTCACATATTATCTAGCAATTCCACTTCTAGATAGATTCCCTCCAATTTTTTTAAATGTGTCTTTTATTCTAATCATACTTTTCTTTATTAAGGCAAAATTTATTACAGTGAAATTAAGCATTTAACTTGACAAGTTTTCATTAATGTGTATACCCATAAAAATAATACCCAAATCAAAATAAAATATATTAATCATCCCAGAAATTTCACTTGGGTCCCTTTCTAGTGGATCACCCCCAAAAAAGATAACCACTGTTTTGATTGATGTCACTATAGCAATATTAATCTTTAAGAAATTGGTACAAATATATTCTGAATCATCTGGATAACCATCTTGTAACTGAGCACTGCCTATTTTATTTTCACAATCAAATTTGTATAAAGCAGAAATACTTTAAATATTTGTGGGCTGATTTTTTTAAAAAAAGGACAAAGTCACACATTTGAGCATGTCACTCAAAAGAACCCATGCCATAATGGCTAGTACCAAGTTTATGCTGCAAGCAACAATTTATTTGCAGTGACATGGCATTATCATTGCTTTGCTTATGTGGGATTTTACAATCCATATAAGCATAAAGTATTCAGGCCAAGTTTTATACTTTTACATATTTAAGTAACATTAAGTAAACACAATTTAAATCAACATTGATAAGATATAATAATCAAAGGGACCCATTATATTACCCAAATTATTTTCATTGGTTGTTCAAAACATTACAATGCTCTTGACATATCATATTTCATACATTTGATTCAAGTGGGTAAAGCAGGGACTGTAACAGGTAATTGTAAACCCATGTTCATAGCAGCATTATTATATCAGCAAAAGATGGAAGCAACCCAGTGTCTAGGACACATGCATGAGTAAACAAAATGTAAACTATACATACAATGGAATATTGTTTGGTGTTAAAAATAAAAGAGGGACATTCTGCCATAGGCTACAACATGCATGAACCCTGAAGATATTATACTAAGTGAAATAAACCAGTCACAAAAAGACATGTCCTATGAGATTCCACTTCTATGAGATATTTAAGAGCAGTTAAAATCATGGAGACAGAAAGTAGAAAGCAGATTACAAAAATAATCTATTGTAAGGTGGCAACACAGCAACTATTTCCCTGATGGAAGATTATTTCTTTAAAAATCTTTTTTTTTTAGCTTAAATAATGGTGCTATGGTCTAAAAGTTTGGTCCCCTAAAATTTATATGTGAAAATTCAACTCAGAGGTGATGGTACTAGTAGATGGGGCCATTGGGAGGTGATCAGATGCTGAGGGCAGAGCCTTCATGAGTGGGATTGGTGCCCTTAGAAAAATGACCCAAAGGAGTTCAATCTTCCCTCCCAACCATGGGAACACAGAGCTAGACTGCCGATGACTGGGGAAGGGGAAAATAAGAAGTTACCTAATGACTACAGAGTTTCAAATTTGGGAAAATGAAAAAAAAAAAAAAGTTGAAGGCAGGTACTGAATGTGACTGAACTCTACAAATAAAATGGTTAAAATAGAAATTTTGTTATCTCTATTTTATAATAATTTAAAGGAAATACTGAATCATCATATCTTGTCCTACTAAAGCAAAACATTAAAAACTGACATTTGGGGGATTCTTCAAATATTTTTCTTCTTCAGATTTCTCAGTCACACTGGAGGCAAAAACCAAGAAATCTCTCCTTTCCCTGGAGTTTTTGTCTTGCATCTGTTAATGGTGGTGCTGAAAGAGTAGGCTTGCGCAGACATCTATTTGCAGTGTTCTCATTCTTTTCAGATCAAACAATGCTTACGTAATGGGATCACCCCACTAAATCCATGCATTTCAGTGGATGCTAAATGATCTCCTAAAACACTAAAAGCAGTCATGTATTTTTAAATGCAAAAATTAATGTAATTCAAAATAGTAGCTATTGGCAAACCACAGCAGTTCTTAATCACTTTTAATCTAAGTCTTCCAGCAAAGTGCTTTGACTGATTTGAGTTACCATTTTAATGATACTTATTCCATCTCTTCAAATGAGATGGGCTACAGTTTGAAAACACATTTCATCCTGAATGCTGCACAAGGGATTTATCATTGTTTTGAAAGCAAAGGGAATCTTTAAACACACACAGTGAGGGATTGTAATAGATGGAAAGATAAGGTGTTTTGACATGTCCACAGTTACCAAATTATGCAGCTGAGTCAGTTTCAGTGATTCTCAATACAAAACTCAGCTTCAAATTGTGCTTTGGGACAGCTGAATATGCCCATTTTAACCCATCCTGAGTACTCTAATGATTCCTTTTATGGCATCTCAGAAAAACTAAATTATCCATTTTGAACATTATGAGAATGGTATACAATAGTCAACAGATGTGGGGCTGGTGAGAGTAGTTTTTCAGGATTCGGATACCTCACTGGTTCATACATTTGTGTTCCATGTAGGCACCAATATATTAGTGTACTTCGAAAATAGATTGTTAGAGAAAACTTATCAACTAACTAATATTAATAATTTATTCTAAGATTATTAGAACACAACTGCTATTTCCCTGATGGACGATTATGTCTATAAAAATCTATTTTATTTAGCTTTAATGACTATGCCATGGTCTGATAATGTTGTTCTCTAAAATTTATATGTTAAAATTTAACAGAGGTGATGGTACTAGGAAACGGGGGCCCTTGGGAAGTGAACAGGTCATGAGGGCAGAGCCTTCACAGTGGGATTGGTGCCTTTAGAAAAATGACCCAAGGGCATTCATTCACTCCTTCCAAGAAGGCACCATCTTGAACCAAAAAACAAACTTACACCAGGCAACCAATCTCCTGGCACCTTGATCTTGAACTTCCTAGTCTTCAGAACTGTGAGAAACAAATTTTGTTGTTTATAAGACACCCAGTGTTTTTTTAGCAGCCAGATCAACAGGTAATCTTTCAAAAACTATATTACACACATCTGTGCATTCTGAAAATGAGCCTCAAACACAACCTTTCTCCAGATAGAAAAGAGAAATGTGGCTGGTGTCCTGGTTCAAACTAGTCCTGAACCTTGTAAATTACTTCAAGATCCTATAATAATGTTCTCAAAAGCAAGTCAGAGGCTTTCGAGATGATGGCAACACTCCTATGCCCTCTAAAATATCCTCGAACTGCTATACTTTCATTCTTGTGTTTCTAGAAATACTGTCTGTCCTTCAGTTTCTTCTAGGTCATGTAATGTTTATTGCCATCAGTAAAGCTGCCACAAAGATCTTTCTTCACCTCTTCCCTTCAGACAGTCTACATTGCTTTACAATGAATGCATGCCCATGAATATTAGTTTCAATCAGAGAAGAAGGTGGTTTCACTGAAGACCTCTGGTTCTTGCTTATTGGCAAAGTGCATGCAAGTATTTGTTCATGCATAGACTTTATAAGATCTGTCTGCCTGAATGCCTGGGGGCCTCTTCCATTTCTTCTCAAGAAACCAACTATGCATGGTATTTCTATATACATTAAGATGGTCAAAAAGGTCAAAAGTGTTCCTAAACAACAAACATGTCCTTTCAGTTATGTGCAGACAAATTATGTTAGTTACAGACATATGTCAAAGGTCAGGCAGGGAACTGCAGATATAAATTTAACCCCAAGAATCATTTTTTTTAACCTCTTAACAAATATATTATCTATTTTGCCTTCTTTTCTAATAGCTTAATTTTATCTAGTCCCACAAATGGATTTCTCCTATTCTAATAAAACTACTTTAACAAAAACTCGCTGAGTCTTGAATCCAAATGCTTCCCCAGCTCTCCTCCTCCCTGATGTTTTCTTCAGTGCTTCACTCTTCTGGCTGCTCCTTTGTCCTCTCTTTTCTAACCTCTTGATGACATACTATCTGGTACTTCTCCAGATACTCCAAGCACTTATTTTCTCTTAGATAATTCCTTCTCTTCAAATCCCACAAGTGGCACTTCGGAAAACATGGCCCTGAGACCTCTTCTTTTTTTTCCACCAGTCCAATAAGACCCAAGACTGAGTTGTTAAGTTTGACCTGTAAACAAATTCTGCAACTTCCTGGGGACATTGCTCTCACCCTTATTACTGTCACTTCAAGTGCCAAAGAATTCAAAACAAGTTTCTTGTTACTCTCACTTAATTGGTTTTCCTCTACCAATTGGATGGCTTCCCAAAAACTCCTCTCAGCTTCTTTCTCTGAGCACTTTGACCTACTGTCCTCTCCACCACTCTGTGGACCATTTCATCTGTCATTACACGTCAACAATTACTCTTCTAAAGCTCTTCTGATACCAAACTTTCAACCTCTATCATGAGGTTACTACATGATGGAAGCTAGATCCAAGGGCCCCATTTCTTCATAATTGGGATTGGGGATACTGTATCAATGGAAATGCTATGATTTCAAATTGTTTGTAAAGAAAACACAGGTATTTGTTTTATTAATCACCATTTTTATTATAATTATGATTCAATCTCTCATCATTATCTTCAAATCTTACCCAGTGGGCTACTATCTCTTGCCTCTCTCCATGTGAACTGGTCTTGTTTTCTACCTACTTTTCTTAAATGTTGTCTTGAACATATCACTATAAAATAAAGAAATAACCATAGCTGTAAGGTACATATCATAAAATTTAAACTGCAGATTTTAAAACTCTTAATGTGACAAAAGTAGCATTTATTGAGTGTTAAGTAGGTACCAGTGACTGTCTTAGGCAAATTAGATGGCTGGATTAACTATTTTATTTCCTCCAAGTGCTGCATGAGGTAAACAGCATTATCACCCTCATTTTATAGAGTAGCAAAGTAAGGCATAGAAATATTTAGTAATTTGTGTAAGGTGACATAAACTGTCATATCAGGATTGAGAATCTGATTACAGCAACTAAGATCTTCAAAAGTGCATTATACTCTAAAATCCATAATCTTACCCAACCCTGACTATCCATTCATAACCCCCACTACACCTCTAGGGATACATTTGTCTAAAAAGGGTGATAATGTCTCAGATCAATGCAGCCTTAAACCTTCTGTTACAACTCTAATGTTAAATCATGTACATTTTATCTATTGTCAAAAACCACCTAGACCTACCCTATCATTAGACCTCCTGAGATACTAACCATTCTTTAGTGTTGCCGACCAGGTAAAAAGTTCCATACCATATCATCTTTCCTCACATTCACAACACCAAGCTGTGCCCAGGTCTCATTTGTTTTTATTCAATAAATGCTTATCAATCTTCTTTACCAATCAACTGGTTTATCTAATGGGAAAACTTAAAATAATAGCAAAATTAGAACCAAGGCTACATAAATGCCCAAAGTTAGGAAGCAAGAAGACAACAGCACAAAAAGAAAAGAATAAAAATGAATTTTCAGAGCTTGGTGTATTTTTTTTTCACAGCCAACCGACTGTAAAAAATTATGGCATTTGTATAAATAACTTGCTTTAAATATGGTAAATGAACTCATTGAATATGATAATGAGTCACAAACTAATGCTTTCCATGCAATATTTCTTAATTCCACATAAGTTTTGAAAGAGTTAATTCATATTATGTGACTCTTTGACTTAAATCATTTATTGTCATTCTAAAAAGAAAAATCAATATAAAAGTGATAGCTGAAACAAATTATTCAAATTAATTAATTCTATGCTTAATAACTAACTTGTGATTTATCTGTTTATTAGGTAGTTTATCCCATTTATTCTTAACAGTTTTAAGAAAAATATTTAAAATCATATAAGCTGCTAAAATAATTGTATTCATACCCAAAGGTGAGGAAATCTTAAAAGTTTATAGTGTTTTTGAACTCCAAATTTCTCTCCTCTTCCTTCAGCCCCATCCCTTGATCCAGTCATCTACTCTCCTCCTGAGCCCCTCCAAACACCCACAGTGGAGTCAAACTACAGGATTATTGTACAGGATAATTTTTTTAAAAAACTAACTTTTGTCACACAACACAATTCTTCCATTTACAAAGACAGCTAATAGTGATTCCTGGGTTTGGAGGTAATGTTACAGGATCAGTTACAGGGTCTACCCGCTGCAGCTGCACAGCTTTGTGATTTCCAACTCTCTGAATATAATACAAAGTCAAATGCCAGATCAAAAAATAAATTTTAGAGCCAGCATGATCAAATCAAGGGACAATGATTCCCTCTGCACTATCCATTTGAACAGCGTCTTGCATCAACATTATTCCTATCAGCACCTGGCCTTACACCAGCTGCTCTCATCCTCTACGCTAAAAATAAGATGCCTGATCTAAAATAGTGAGGGTCAACATAAAGGAGCTATGTTTCATTAAAGAGCTGTTTCTCAATGGCAAGAAAAATGGATGATACATGTATGTGAATGTTCATTGGCTACATAAGTGCCTCAGTTCTACCACTTTACCCTTTCAGATTGGTATTCTTTCTTTTTTAAACTGTCAATTTGTAAAATGATCTGGTGATATGTGATAGACTGGCATGTAATATTACTCAATGAAAAGCAGTAGCAATAGTCCAAATGAATTCTGAGCAATGTCACTGATATAAACCATCAGCTGCTCTGTTTTTGAGGCCAAATCATTGAAAGACAGCTAAAAGGTTTTTCCCCTATGGTTTATGATATATTTACTCTAATTGCTTCTTGGATGAGTCCTAAAACTGCAGCTGTAATTTGACATGTATTATTTTTGAATTGCATATGGACGAATGAGTAGAAGCAATAGTTTAGAAGCAATCGTTTAACTTTTAAATATTAGCTTAGGTAACATCATTGCATAGACTTTAAACAAAACAAAAATTGTTGAAGGACATTGCTAAATAGCAAAAGGTTGACACAACTATCCTAATTTATTACAAAGCCAGGATCAAATTTGAAGAAATTCAATTCAGAATGAATAAATACATTCTAGTAAACTTGTGATCTACACTTATGATGTCCACAATAGCCATCATGGAGAGATTATGTATTGGTGTAGCCACCCAGTTCCTATGAAATTTATTCAGCTGTGAAGCCTCTGGATAGTCAGAGTGGAAAGGCAAAGAGAACATACTTTTTCCACCAAGCAGTAATCTGTTGCTGCCACATAAACAGGAGATCCATCTACAAATATGTGTCTTATGATAGACATCTTGTTTGAAATTTCTAAAAGAAATTTTAAAAAATCCCCTTCTGTTCTTCTTGTTCCACTTTTCTTCTCTGTGCCAATACCATATTTTCTAGTGCCTGTATGCAAACACTAAGAGTTCATTTTAATGACTTAAGTAGGAGAACAAAAAATGAAGATTAATTATTAAACTGTCAGATATTTACTGACAATATATCAGCAATTACACTGAGCACACTGGTTTTTTTTTTTTTTTGGTTTTTCTTTTTCTTTTTTTTTTTTTTAAGCATGGTTTTTCTTTTAATACTTTCTCCTTAGTCCATAAAGAGGCATATGAATAATGGTAAACAGAACATTTTGAGAGACTTTTTTAATATTGCACTGTTCTAGGTATGATATGATTAAAAAGATGCAGATGACAGCTAATCTCCAGGCTATTATAGATTTAAGCATGATATCTCAGTTCTAAGACCTAACTTTGAGAAAATACACAACACTTCATTTACTTTTTTTTCTTTGGAGAAAAGACTTTTTTAAGTGCTGGGTAATCACCTAAAATCTTAGCAGACTGTCCTTTCTCTATCTGCTATTTTGACAAAGTATTATTTAAGCTGAAAAATAAGGTATAGCATCTGAGGCAATGCGCAAACTGTTTACTTTAAATTGGTACTGCTGGTCACGCTTCCCAGCTTTCCATTCTAGTCCAAGAGGCAATTTGGGGACTGGCACAGATTTCTACTTTTAAGAGCTAATTCACTGGTGTCTCTTTAATGTCTTCTTATTGGAAGTGCATCCTAAATAATTACCAGGCTGGCATGGGGCATCTCTGAAGGTCTGTCTACAACCTAACTTTTCATTGTATTGCTTTGAGTGCTGCTTTTTTTTTTTTCCACTTTCTTTAAATTAGAAAGTAAGACTGGGAATCCTCCAGACTCAGTTCAGACTGTATTTTCTAATTAGATGATTGGAAAACTGTAATTAATAAGATGACCCCAGCATAAAAATTAGGTCATATTGTTAAGCACTTATAACTTACAAATTTTAGTAAGCACCAACTTTTGCAAGTCAGCCAATGTTGTTAGTTCTCAACAATTCTTTAATTAGGCTAGACAGAAAGGAACATGCACTAATGTGTGCCTTGGCTAAATTCCAGCAGAGGATGATTGCAATGTGGCCTATGCAAACTTCCACTGGTTTTAAATGAATACAGTAGGCTTCTTCAATCCCCATCTGTATTTTTCTGCCCTGGTATTTTCTGGAAGGCATACAAATTGAAGACTCCTGCTTTGTACCCTGAACACTTTGGATTACCTGTTAACAAGACCTGCTGAAATCCTACCACATCCAAAAGAATGATGTTCTAAGAAATGGAGAGTGTGTTCTAACTAAAACCAATTCTCTCTTCACATATACATACAGGATACCTGACTACTATATCTCCTATGAAGAGCATACTTTTTATTCCTGCTCCTGTCCTATATCCAGTACGTGTACAAACACACACACACACACACACACACACACACACACAAACACACACAACTTTCCATTCACCTAGACATTCAGAGAACACAAGTATATCTTTGGAGTACTGCACACAATTTCATAAAAGACAAACTTCACCTCCATCCAGTTCTAAATTTAAGGGTAGTTTAGTTTGTGTTCTATGCTTGCTATTCTGTTCAGTATGTCCTAGAGAAAAACAGAAATGCATCAGATGATATGTTAATTGCCCTCCATACCAATATAGAGCTGGAAAAGTATCTTCTGGCCTGGTTCTTCTAGAGAAAGGCAATTTTAAAATGCAAGATTTAATCATAAAGCCATCAAGCTAAAAGGACCTTCAAGAAGTCATGTAATTTACTCCTCTTCCTCCAGGCATGCAAATTAGAGTCCACCAAAAGGCTGTTACCCAAAGAAATCAAGTTGGATCAAGAGAAATTATGCAGCAGATAGGATAATTTAAAAGATAAATCTCTCCTGTTTTACTACATTTCTTTGGCAATAACTGGGCCTTCTGGTGAATCAGGATATCAAATATTAAAATGCTTGTTGAATATTCTGGGGTTTGAGAAAGCACCTAAGGAATATTAATAGCTTAAGTATTTTTCAATTTTAAAATTGAAGGGCAGTGGCGCTCTCTCTCTCTCTCTCTCTCTCTCTCTGTGTGTGTGTGTGTGTGTGTGTGTGTGTGTGTGTGTGTTTTCAGGAACAAGAAAAAGTCCAAAATTCTTCAGAGTTGGGAGACATGATTACTTTTTTCATTAAAAACCATATTATTCTTATCTAAATATTTTATTGAATCAAAACTCACAGTTTGACCCAAAATTTTTACATTCAGGAAAAAGTGTTTGCCTTTCATGTAAATAATTATATGTTTATCTGATAGTACACAGCCCTAATCTAAAATCTTTCTTAATTAATACTTTCATGAACAAACATATACCATAGGCATATTGTAGCAAATATCACAATTTGAGAGAAGATACATTAAAAGTGTCAAATATCCATCAGCAGTCTTTATTGGCATTAAAAGAAAGGTGACATTCACTGAGCCTTAGATAAAATCCACCTGGCTCAAACTGAACTGAGGGAAAAAAAAAATAAGCTAAGAATGCGAAAAGCTTTGTTGAGAACATAACTGACCATAAAAAGTAGCTTTCAAATAAATCTAGATTCAACATTGCCTTCCAGTCAATATTCCCACAAATGCTTTCTTGGCACCCCTCTTTCCTAATATATGTCTCAGCCTACCTCCCCATCTCCTTTTCTTTCCATCCTGCTTTCCCTATAAGCTTTCATAGCTGCTATTCCACTTGCTTGTTTGCCTCAAATACTACAGTCTTGAACACACACCAAAATAATCTACAGTTTTCTAAATGTCTCTATGGCTAGGGTTGCCCTGCAGAGATCAAAGGGTTGGGGGAAGGGTGCTGGTACTGACCCTGTACAAAGCTGCAGATGAATGTGACACAGGGCCATGGTACACCGGGCATAACTCTCATGGATATGCAGTGCCCAGCCTCAAGTCTTGTCTTTGCCCTCACAAACCTCTCCACTGTCCTCAAAATCTGTGATAAAGAATGTATTTATTATTATTTCTAAGTGATTTTTCCATATTTTTGCTTTAGCTCAGCGGATCCCATCAAGAGGGCTATTTTACAATTTGGTAAAGCCGAAATGTGTTTTTTTGTTTGTTTGTTTTTTGCAACTGGATATTCATTATTGGCATCTAATGTGTAGCATCCAGGGATTCTGCAAAACATCCTGTAAGGCACATAACAGCCCCTCACAACAAAGTGTCACACAGTCCAAAATACAAATGCTGTCCATGCTGAGATAGATGCTTTGCCTGAAACCTACCTTTCTATTTCCATAATTTCTCCTTTACATTATCATTAAAAGTGTCCATTCTTCCCAAATCAACCACCCACAACCCAGCTGCCTCTGGACTTTCCCTAACCATTTTGTTCCAGCTTCAATCACCTGCTTAAATCAATCCCCAAATCCTCACCACTATGTACAATCCATAAGATAACCCCACTCTCTCTTCACTGTGTTCCTTTTCAGTCTCTTATTTCCAAACATCTTTAATAAAGCCAAAAACACACAATGATACTTCTTATAAAAGTGGGGCTCATTGCCTCCTATGCTTCTCAATAACCAAACACTCCACTCAATTTGGTGGGCATCGCCGTCACACAGGAAGCACTCTATATCATACAGGAAGTGCTCCTCTCCCAAGATCTGGATTTCTATACTTACTGGCTCTCACCACAACTTCCTCACTGATATCCTGCCTCTTCTCTTGACTCACTTCCGCTGTACCCACCTCCTTATTCTTGGGTATTTGCACTGGAGTTCCAATAACCTACCTCCCCATTCCCATTCTGTCATCAGTTTCCCAGTCACACCCATTTTTACTCTCACCTTAGAATTTTATCTATGAACAAAGAAACTCAACTTTCTGCTTTTTTATCCCAACTCTTAGAAAGTTAGAAAATGATAGGAAAATAATTTGTACTACTACAAATACATGCCACCTAATTTCACTAAGGCCTTTAAAGCAATTCAGCCTAGAATTTACTGTTGCTTTGCCCTCACCTTTCCCACAAATCCTGCTCCAAACCTCAGGCCCTCATTCTCATATTATGCTGTTTCCCTTGCCCCTGTAGTGCCTTGGGTAATTAACTCCAATAATTAAAATCTACAGAGACAAATATCCTATCCTGAAAGGTTCAGACTCTCTCAAGGGCCTAAGGTCCATCTCCTTTCACTCTCCACTTTACCTGCCAGTACTTCCTCACTTGCCAGCCTGATTTTTCATTGTTCCACACATAGATTCATTCATTCTCACCTTGCTGCTACTACCATTTCTTCTATTTATGATGTTCTTTTCTCTAATCTCTAGCTATAGAAATTCTACGTATCATGTAACAGTCCTTTGGGTGCTGTGTGATCCATTAATGAGGCTATAACTAATCTTTCCCATGACTCTGTTTGTTTTGTGCATATTTTGCAAGTACTGGGGATTGAACCCAGGGCCTTGTTCATGCTAGGCAAGTGCTCTAACACTGAGATGCACCCCAGACACTTGTACTTTTTTAACTTCATTTTGAGGCAGGGCCTTGCTAAGTTGCCCAGGATCTTGGTAAGTGACCTCAAACTTGCAACCCTCTCAGTAGCTGGGATTACAGTACTTTTACTTCTCTTACAGTTAATCATTCTGTATTACATTGTACACATCTAATACACTACTTAATCTTCTTGACATAGGTCTGGTTTGTTTTTACTACCTGACCCTTAAATGTTTACTGAGTTCAAAATAATTAAATCAAAATTGTTGATAAGCAGAAGTTTTCAATGAAATGGCAGACCAAAGAAAATTTAGATCATGGGTTTTCACCTAAGTTTTACGGATTGGGATCAGAAGTTTAAGTCCTCTGAAGTTATCTTGGTATTCTTCTGCTGAGTCAGTAGATTTCACAGGTTCTTAAACAAGTCCATGGCACATAAAAAAAGTTAAAAATTATTGCTGAAGAGTTATGGAATAGAAAGACAGTATTCACTTTATTATTTACATTCAGGTCAAATATTTAGTTTTGGAATATCGAAATAAAGTTGCAGTAGCTGGATTAAATAACACAAGATAATGTTAAATTGATATTATATGAATTAACATTTTAAAAATATACCAGAAAAAATGTTGAAACAGAAGGGCACAGCTTACAATAACATTTATGTCTCACCAATACTTACCTTAGTTACAGTAAGTTTAAATCTAACTTTATGGCACACACCACTAGAACATTTGAAAGCTTTTATCACATTAAATAAGTAGTATGACTTAGTAAATAAAGAGTAAGGATTGGATTGTAATTTAAACTAATCTTGAATTATCACGACCACTAGATACATGGCTTGACATTCCTTTCAGTTAAATCAGATTCTAATTGTCAAAAAGGTAGAAACATATACTCAATTTATTCAGCACATGTTCACTATGCTATTCATGAGTGGACATTTCATAAATCTTACTTGATGAAGCTACTTTAGTAATTACTTAATTTCCTCCCACTATTCATTTATTAATTCATCCACTTTAAAATTATCCTGTCACACAGCACTGCAGGTTAGGAACCAACTACAGGTAAAAGTTTTACAGGGTCTTCCCTATCTCCCAACACTCACAGCAGGGACTTATACACAGCTGGTGCTCTGTCTATAGTAACACTTTTATTCACATTATGAAGATTAAATTAAAAGATGGGCCTGCCAGCAGCAAATAAGCAGCAAAACTAGGTCACATGTAAATTCTGCAACAAATCACTACATAAATCTCAGAAAAAAAATTCATTGGAATTTATTTCTCTCAATTTAACTGGAAAAGTAAAATATTATATTATGATATTTAACAAAACATGAGTCAAAGGAGGTATAGTAACAAGTGATAATAACCACCATATTCTCATGAAAAGAACAGAACCATCAACAGGTCTCCATCAAGGATCAAGATAAAATAGGCAAATTATTAAATGTCACCAAACACGGTTCTTACAGAATTGACACTTCCTAAATGTAAACTGATGGATGCCATTTGCTTGATTTTAGGGAAACCTTTCTGAATGAAAATACATCTATTTTACAATAGTCTATGAAATTGAATCTAAGAAAACATTGTCTCATATCTCTAAGAGACTGTGGAACTTTCCAGGGAAGTTTAATAAAACCATAAATGCATTACTAAGAAAATTCATTAATGGACTGACCTTCAAAATAAAATTTAAGACTTATAATTTTAAGTAGATGAGTACCTACTTGCTTTTAAGCTCTGGACATTCAGGAGCCTCTCCACTCCTCCACCCTCCCCTCATCTTTAAAAGAAAGAAGGAAGCCTTTAATACCAACCCACAGAAAAGCAAAACTTAAGTTGGTAAATGTTATTGAACAGCCAAAATTGAACTAACGTCTTTTGATAATATGGAACATTTTATAAACGATGGACAGAAATGAAAGTCTATTCATTCCTGTCAATCAGAGTAAGAAATACATAATCCTATACATAGCTCTGATATTTTAGAAAATCACAAGTTATAGGTCCACTGTCATCGAATTTGTGCTTAAGTTTTATTAAAAGAAAAGAGAGACAGAGAGCTCTTTATGTGCCATCTGTGTATTATCAAATTCAGCTTCTAAAACCTTCAAATATGTGGCTCTCTCATTGTTCCCAATAACTAGAGTTAAACATATCCACAGACCCTAATATCAGCCCTGCACTTCACAGCACTCAAATGGAGCAAACAGGTAACACCTGAATACACCATCTGGTTTGTGGTTCATCATTTCTTCCTTATAGATTAAGAGAATGGGGTCAGAATCAATGTGTCTGCAGCAGTGAATTATGGCCCCAGGAACAAGCTGCCTCCCACCATTATTGCAAGTGCAATAATGAAAGACCTGCTCAGCGAAGTCCTTTCTCAGGGGCCAAGACCACAGAAGGAGGCACACCACCAGGATATAATTTTCTATTCTCCTGGCCACCTGTGGATATCATTCCCACTTTTGTTTCTCAGTGGTGTCAGAAACTGTCCTTTCTAAAAATAATACTCTGGAGATCCACCTTGTGGATATCCTTGGTTAGATACCCTCTAATTAGGATCACATGAATTCCTTATCATTGAACAGTTCAGACATAACACTGACTCCTCCATCATTTGACACACAGTTGTCATTTAAAGGATTTGAAATATCCCCTTATTCTATTGTGTAACTAACATAATACAGATGCACACAAAGACTTCTGTGAACAAGAATAGGGTGTACTGATTTGATTCCCCCATTCCAAACCAAGACCCATTTGTTTCCAAAGAATGAAGCATTGTCAGGGGTTTTAAATGTGTTACTGTTTCGGAGTGTATGTATTTATTAGAAAACAAAAGTCCGTATGAGGACTCTTCACCACCTGCCCTACAAAGGCAACCACAGGGGGTGATGCTGGATGAGGCAGCCCTGTTCCAGATGTAGGATACAGATGCTGCTCCTCATCCACCACTTTCAAAGGAAAGTGCTTCTGCAAACATCCTGTCCACCATGTTCTAAAGTTCCAAATAACCTACCACAATTGCTGCAACACATCACACTCCTTGCAAAATCAGCAACTGGACTTAACTAAATTTCAAGTTAAAATTCCAAGTCGATGGCTGAAATACAATGTCAAGAAACAAAAATAAACAAATAAACATAGAGCCAAGTATCTGAAAACAAGGTTCTATTCCTTTAATAGTGTAATAATATTTGATATGTTCATGTATCATTATTTGTTAGAAATATGTTCAATTGATTGTTTCCATACTGAATTTAAGTTTTTAAGTATTATTTACATAATCATATGATATTAACCATTAGACTGCATCATTAGCCCTGAGTAATATTTCAATGAAAATACTAGTTCCATGGAAGATTAATAGGGGATATCAGAGAAAGAACTTTCTTCAATCATTGCAAGCACTTTGTAAATATTAGCTGAGTTAAATGGAATTAAGCAGGGATTTCTTCAGTGCAGAAATTCCTTTAGCTCTCAGTATACCAATATGTACTGTGACCCTTGGGGGCAGGGGCAGTGATAAATAAGAGCTCTGGGTTAGCAGAATATTTCTCAGTGACATAAAACAGTTTTTGAAATAGTTTGAAGGAGTACCCTGAGAAGATTGTGAAAACCATGTTTAAGTTTTAATGAATACGCAAAGTATGCACATAAGACACATAGTCATATTGTTTTATATATTCCAAACTATTTGCCCTAAATACTATACTCCTTCATAGGTTCCCCAAAATTACAAGTGGATGAAGAAAAAGATATTTCAAAAAAATTAGATGTTATAACTAGGGCTACTGTTCAAGTGACATGTAAGCACACCTATTACTCCTTCTAGGCTCACTGGATGAACAGTTCTAAAAAATCAAAACATTAATAATCATAGTGATTTTAACTTGAGCACACTTTCTCCCCTAGATGCTCCGAAGCATCCTGTAGGATAAATGGGTCAGGAATTATTTGCCGCATTTTTCAAGTGAAGAAACTGAACCCAAGACTATAAATTGTTTGAGCAATACAGGAGCATTAGAGTAGAGAAAAATCTGGCTTCTAACTTAGTCCAGTGCTTTTTCAGAATATTCCCTCCACTCTCTCCCAGGGCTGTGCTATTCCACAAATTTAGACTGGGTGCCAGTCTAGGAAAGAAGGCATTTGAAGAATCTAATTCCATTCCAGCAAGACCAGGCATAAGGGTGCTTTCAGATTCTTGTACATCTCTATTCACTGCAAGAACACAAATACTGTGAAAAGACCTTCCATTTCTCTTACTTAAACTTCTCAATAGGACTATGTTAGGAGACAGAAATAGGCATACATGATCCAGAACAAAAGTGTTCTTTCACCTAGTAATAGGCAAAAGTAAGAAATTAGTTCATTATCTAACAGAGGTGGAAATTTTCAAAAACAGCTCCATGTACTCATATAACACCATTACCACTCATGCCATATTCCAGGCCAGTAGATCTCAAACGATTAGTTCAAGACCTGCAATAATAGTATCATCTGGGAATACTTATAAATGCAAATTATCTGGCCCTACCCCAGGCCTAAAAAGTCAGAAAATCTGGGAGGAGGCCCGGAGATCTGAATTAAAATGCCCTATAAATGATTGGGATGGACGATGGACGTTCAAGTTCAAGAAGTGAACGCTAGCATATTAACATATTTTAAATAACCTATTCACTCTAAGTCTATCAACAATTTTGGCAATTATTCTCAGTCGATAGTGATTAGGATGGATTTAGGATTTGGGGAACGTAAATAACACCACTATGAGAAAGTATTAACATGCTCTAGTCATCCAATAAGGATTGGTTTCAAAAAGAAAAATGAATACATTTCTTCTTCCCATAGTCTATATTAAGCATACCTATCAACCTCCCAAGTCCTTATAATCTGTTGGGTTATCTGTTAAAAATTGGTCAGAAATATACAACAGCTATAACTTTTATTCCCGCCCCTTAAATCATCACAGAAACATAGCCAGGGATTATTTCTCTCAGGTAGAGCTATAAGCATTTCACAGTGCTTGGGCACACTTGAACTGTTGTGGGAACAGCAGGGACAGCTACTGCATGAGTAAAAATCCTCTGCAGGGGCAGTCTGTTCTCTGACCCTTCCATTCTCTAGTGCACACACCAGAAGCTCCTATTTGGGACACCCTCATAGGCTAGGCAGATTGGGACAACAGCCTGACATGAACTTTGTTTCTCTAAGCCTCAGTAGTCATCTGTTAGTTATTGTGGCAACAAGGAATACGTAGGTAGATACTTACTTTGTTAATAAACCCAACTTAAGACACTGATAAACTTTCTTGTTACATGGGAGATTGCAGTGAAGTGGTGAGGCACAGCCTCAGCTGCAGGTTCAGAGCTCCATAGAGCTGGGTTTGAATTCAAGCTCCACCACTTACTAAGGGAGTGATTTAAGAAAGTTGCTTAATCTTTTAGGTCCTCCATTTCCTCTTCTGTAAAACGAGGCTCTTCATATCTATTACCTTTCTTAGACAATTAATGGAGAGGGTTCAGTAATATATTTAGCATGAGTTAGTATGATGATTTAATATATATCCTCAAACAGGGGTCTAATAAATAAGTCTTGAATGTTGTTTAACTATTTTACAAAGCTAGATTTTAAAGACATACCAGATTATAAAACCACACAATTTTTTAAAACCGATTTATTTCAAAGTGTGCATACAAATCACTTTTAAAAAGAGATAAAAATTATCATGTGACCCTCAAGTGGTTGAAAAGGTAAAATTATTAGCATTGAAAGTCACCCTATTCCTGTTCCAGGATGGAAAAATTAACTTTACAGCTTCCATAATATTAAATGCTAGAATGCTCCTTCAGTTAAATTCAGTGCCTGTTTTAGAGTTCAAAAAAAGAAGAAGAAAAACAGAGGTTTCAGGGAGATAAAGCAAATAATTCCTTCATAGATTAAGAACTTTCATGTCTGAATATACCTGAAATATTAAAGAAGAGGAAAAGAATTTGTAAATTTTATTTTCCTCCCTCATCTAATGAAAGAAAACGATATCATTTTATCTTATTCCTTTATAATTTTTAAATGTCCTCCAATTTCTTAAAAATAGTAGGAAAAATGCTTCATAAAATTCTGTTTCCATCCTAGAGAAATTATGTATGAATACATTACTTATTTCTATCATTATTAAAACAGGGCGCAAAACAAGAAATCCTACCTGTACTGATGTGCAGTCATGCACTCTGTAACAATGTCTCCATCAGTAACAAATTCACAAGAGATGATGACTGTGACACATGGCCTAGTGTACATCAGACTTGCATAAGGACACTAGGATTAAGTATACTTTAGGACATTCACACAATGACAAAGCTTAATGATGCCTTTCTGGGAATGTTTTCCCATTAATAAACAACACATGACAATACTTTACTATATTGAAAATATACAACTATCAAGTTTCCACTGGGAAAGGGAACCTAAATTGGAAGAGTTGATTATATAGGTGGAAAAAAAAGCATAGAAATATTTTGTTTGATGTCTGACATTTCTGTGTTACAAGGCATGAAAATGGGATAATTTCCATTATTAATAATATTAGTTTCCAAACTACTTATGAGAAAATGACAGAGCACTGCTTGAAATTCTACCAAAAAAGGAGAACTGAAATCATTTTTTAAATGTTAGGCACTAGCAGTATATACAAATATTTAATGTAATTAATGCCATAATTTAAATACTTTCATTTCCATCATAAACACAGAAGTATAAAAATGTGTTTCAATCGCTCAGATTGTATTTTTATTAAACACACATATATACAAAAAAAAGGAACAGATCAAAAAATAATGACTTCTCATTTTAAAACATCCCTGATTTCCATTCAGAAATTCTCCACCAGGCAAGCAGAAACTTTGTTCCCAAAGTAAAGCAGCATGGTTGGGAATGGGGAAGGCAATGCCTATTTGCATTTCCGGGCCCTTATCCACACAAGAGTCCCATGCCAGAAAGGACTCCCATTTTGCAGAGGATGCTGCCCAACCAAGCCTTTATTTGAGAAAGCAGGGGAGCATCTCTCCATAGGTTAACTGAAACTTTAGGTATGACACTGATAAGAAGTTAAGGAGCTGGACTCTGGAAGACATTTCTAAAAAAGCTTTCTTTGGTAAACATTAGACAGAGTAGTATTGAATTACAATGAAAGAAAAAAACTTAAACAAAAACATGTCTCAAAATGTTTCTGTAAAAGAGTAGATGATTAAAAGAGGAAGTTATTGTATAGCTTAGCAACCTCTTAGCATATTTCTATTCCCTCAGTTCCTAAACTATTGTATGGCAATTTTCAGTCTTGTCCATGGATCATCAGATCAATGACAATCTCAAAATTTTACCAGTGGCATTTGAATCTGAAATTTAAATTTTTCTGAGCAGGAGAATTTGTGAGGTAGGAAAAGAGCTAACTTTAAAGAACTGTCAAACTTATCAGAATTATCCTAGGAAAATCATAAGATTCTACCTACACTCTTCAAGTCACTTGTCGTCAGTGCTTTAATTTGTAAAACATAATCAAATAGCATGTAATTAGGAACACTGCATCAAATCACAATCTCTGCAATACTCCATAGTTATAATAAAATGTTTTTTATTCAGTCTATTCTACACTCATGACCTTTTTAAAATAAATCTGTACATCTGAAAATGTTTAGTAATTGTGCAGTAAAGAGCAACTGATCATTCTTAATTGAGTTTCAAATGTGCTGCTTCACACAGCTGCACACACATGTGTATTAACCTAACTGTTAGTTGCACCTGTTCCAAGTTAGCAATATTTCATAAAGCACATGGCAAAAATGACATTTTCAAGTGTTAATCTGTTGAATGTAAATCTAGACTTTCTTTCAATAGTTTATGACACATACGCTTTGTTCCACATAGGAGTCTGATGTACAAAAATGTGGGCGATTTTGAGCTTCCTTACTTGAAAACAAAGCTGTCTTTTCAATCTAAAATAAGTTATGTTCTTCCATATTATAATTGAGTGATTTTTTTTTCACTGAGAACTAGCAGAGTAATTTTTTTCAACATTTATATAAAGTACTCTTTGAGTCAACCAAACATTGGGGGGAAAAAAAAAGCTAAACTATTTCACAAGCTGCTGAAAGTTGTAAATAAGAAGTTAAACTGTTCTTGTCCTATACTTCAAATCCACTGTTGCAAATGCAGTGATGATTTTTGTTACTATCAGAAATCTTCAGTTTCTGAGCATTAAGGACAGCAATGATAAAAAGAAAATTACCTTCTTGAGATTATGAGCTTAAACTCTGAATTCTGCACATGGAGCAAATCTGTTTCCAGAGATCACACCCCTTTTTGTAGAAATCACTCTAAAATCTGAAGCTGGCATAACTATACAGCTCAAATATTTTAATTTTTGATATATAGGCACAGTTTTTCATAAGATGCAAGCTTATTTTTTAACTTTTATGGTATGGAGTTCCAATTTCTTGTGTTATTAACTGATTTTTCTGAGTTATTTTTAAGTGTTTATACTTGTAGTTTGTCAAATATTAAATTAAAAGCACATTTTAATAGAATTAAAAATCAAAGACATAAAATCTTGATTGATGAATTTCTGTGGATCATTTGTCTCTGTACTTCACTTGTTAAATGGTCAGAACTCTTTGTCTGCACTAAAGTAATCTGATGAATGAGGCCCCTATCTCCACAATGCAAAAGTTGCATCTTCCTTTTCTAAGGTTACTTGCAAATTGATGTGCATTTACATATTAAATTGATGGTACATATGATTTGTTATTTAAGTTTAATTAAAAAACAAATATTCTGCTTTCAGGACTTGAGACTAATGCTTTCAAAACGTTAAAAATTTTTATCTGAAACTATGTTTCTCCTTCAATTAATTTTGAAAAACCAGTTGTTTTTTTTTCTGTACAGCTACAAAACAAAGATGCCCAAATATTACAAAAACACACACTAGACACTTCAGCAGTGAAAAAAAACTGAGTGAACTTTTGTTTCAGTCAATGGGACACTAGTCATAAGTCAGTGAACAAAACTGATATATTTTGAGGAATGATTTTTACTCAAATAGCTTAAAGATGCACAAAGTTTACAATAGTCTATAAAAAAATAAAAAAAACATGTACTTCCACCTATTCTTTTATTGCAGTGCTTTAAAAAAGAATTTTCAAAAGAACTATTTTGCTCAAAATTAAATAATATGTTTTTAAGAAGCAGCAATTACCGAGGACCCTGAAGTCCTTTAAGGTTTGATCACTTCACCTTATCAAAATAAATGGATTTTCTTTGTTCTTTGCTTTTTTTTTTCCTGCATCTGCATTAACATGGCTGCTAATTATATTAGCCAGGTGGCACCTAAAGTGTGAATAGGAAAAATCACATAATTCTTATAAAACATAAAATACTCCTTATGATTCAAATGTATGCTTGCTTCAAATGAACATACCTGTACTAGTGCTACCTCTATTCTGTTAGCAAACTTAGCTATGGTTCAGAATTTGTTTTAAAGTGATTTTGCACTTGTCCGATACACCACTGCATGTATCCAAGTACACAGGCACTCATACACACACACACGCACAAAGAAATCCCCAGCTTTATCATGCTGCTTTGTGTATTTAGCTTCCACATTCGTTTATTTATGTGTTTTTTTCCTAAAATTGTTCAAGTTCTTGAGAAGTTTGTGTTCACCATGCAAAATGTCATCTGATCTAGGTACATACACTTACCTACTACAGTAATAAAGCCGCACGACATTAAATGCTTAAAAGTTATATCACATTTTCAAATTGAAAAGAGCATAAGATGCTCTACCCACTCACTTGTTCTGTTTTATGCTTTTATGATGTGAATCAGTAAAATCTTATCTGAATCATATATAAAAATAAGAATGTTTTGAAAATGTTTATATAATCTGGAATATTTGGCCTGTATGGGTGGTTTAACAAAGTAAACTTCATTGTACTAGTAGACATTCATTAAGAGCAAAATTTCATTTTTACAAAACTAATATGAATCTGTGGTAGAGAAAAATAAATTGATTTATACATCATTGAGAAAAATATAACATTCTTAAAATTATATTTATAGTCCCATTTTCACAGGTCAAAGTAGACACCATCAGCTAACTTTCCTGGGAAAGAAAAACAGCCTGATATAATCCATTACAAATATACCTCTTCAGCTAAATATTACACAGAACAATAACAAACACTCGGGGATTTCAAAATGAATGATAAACATTGGGAAAAAAAACTTCAGGAATTCTTTATCAGTTTTAACTGCACATCCTGGATCTTTCAAACACTTTTTTCTGATTGGACTTGAAAACATCTCCTCCTGTCTTTCAGTCCTTTCAGCCTTTATGAAACAACTGTTGGAAATGTGGGTGACTATTCACATTAATTTATACTTTGTAAGGAAAGCTATTGATGATGCGTAACCAAGAACCTCCTACCTCAAATTAACCACTTAAAGGTGGTATAATTTTCACCTCTACACTGTCTCCTCAGCCCCTCCTTCCATCACCCTTAGGGAACTGAAATTCAGAGACATGACGTTTTCCATTATTGGTTCCTTGCCTCTGCAACTGTATGACATTCCTCAAAAAGTACATATAATTCTCCATCCTATGGGATCAGACAACAGTAGCTATTTCAGGAGCAGTATCATACATAATGTAAGACAGAATATTTTTTTCTTGGAATTGTTTGTAATAATTGTGATTTAAATGTTACTGGTTCAGTCGATGGCAATGGTGTTGCTGAGTTCATCAAAGTCGTTCTCTTCAATCTACATACTTTTAAAACTCAATGTGGCTTCTAGATCAAACTGATGTAAGAATACTATTTAGCCAAAATAGTGGGTTTTCAGAGCATTGTGATTCTAAGACAACATATTCCTCGAAAAATAACACATATCAATGAAGAAACAAAGACACTGTAAAATTAATACATAGAGGAAAAGTCAGAAATTCTATATTTCTCTGTCTAACACCTGTATATTAAAATGTATGTGATAATCACGTTGTTATATTAATAGGAATGCAAAGCATAAAAGAACAAGAGCTACATCTTGCTTTGCTTAAAGAAATTAAAGACAACAAGTTTAACCCGCACCTGCCAAACTGTCTTTGGAGGGACAGAAATAGGTGGGGGCGGAAAGGATCACCTCTCCTGTACCCTACAGAGCGTCTCCCTGAAATCATTTTAAATGTAGGCAATATATCTGTCACCTTCTCTCTTTAAATTTTTCTTCCACTCTAATCAATGGCAGACCCCTTACTGCACTCCCCTGCCCACTATCTCAAAGGCACATTACAGAATAAGAGGACCCAAGTGTCACTTACCAGTTGCATGCCACAGATAAAGATAAGCGTGCACCTGCCACTGCAATAACCCATGGTTTCCGAGACCCCTGCCACAGCCAGACTGTCCCACGTCGGCCACCGTCGAGCCCCCACTTTATCCAATCAGATCGCGGGGAAGGACAGGCAAACCTGCCGAGGGCTCGGGGGCTCCGGGCTGCCACTGCCAACGTCCTGGGAAGTGACAGGCATTAGGACCTGCTGGCGCGGCGGCGGCGGCGGCGGCAGCAGCTCCAGCCGCGCCCGCCACACATACCTTCACTCGCTGGGTGCACACGCCGCGCCGCGGGCAGCACCGCCTGCGGAGACGCGCCCTGGGCCCGCAGGGGCAGCAGCGGCAGCCTGGCAGCGCCGCCGCGCCCTCGGGCATCTGGCCCCCGAAGTTTCGCCCCCGCCGCTCGCCGTGCCGGCTCGCCCCACGCCCCCAGCGCGGCCGCCGCCCGACGCGCGCTCGCCCCACACTCTCGGCGCGCCGGCTCCGGGGGCGGCTGAAGCGCGCGCGGGGCGCTGCCCGCCTCCCTGCGACGCCCGCGGCTCCTCTGCGCCCGGCGTTGCGGGGCCCGGCGGGCGGGGGTGGGGCGGGGTCGGGGCGGGGGTGGCCGGGCCCCGCGGTCCTCGGCGGCAGCAACCGCGGCGTTGCAGAGCTCAGCGATGCCGGGTTCGCGCCGCGTCCCTGCAGCGGAGCTGCCCCTCCCCTCGCCCAGATGTGTTAATCCTCTTCCTCCAACAAATCCTTCAACCTGCGCCCCGCCGCCCCCTCCCAAGGCGTTAACTTCTCCAAGATCTGCCAGGGTTGCAGACCGGGCGGCTGCTGGCGTGGTGTCTAGGCGGGAAGAGCAGCGGCTTCGGCGGTGGTAGCGGTGGGCACCACGGGGGCTCAGGACGAGGAGTCTGGGTGGCACGACCGTGTCTTGCTTGGCTGGTGTCGGTCTTGCTCCCACAGCCGAGCCAGCACTAGGCGCGAGAGAGCTGCGTGAGCATGTGTGTGCGTGCCTAGGGGAGAAGGGACCAAAAGAAGGGTTAGGGAAGGGGGATGGGATGATGAAACAAGGGGGCAACCGAGGCATCCTGACCCGTCAAAAAGCCCGAGTGGCACAGAGGCCGGAGGAAGCGAGACAGCGGCGGCCAACCCATTGGCGGGTGCCGGATACTCGGCTTTCCAAGATCTGAAGGGCCAGAGCGTGGAGTTAACGGAGCGGACGGTAGTTGGGAAAAGGGAGCGAGTTGCTGCTGGAGTTGAGAAATTTGGGGAATCCGAGAAAACAGGCGCAATAAGTTGCTGTGTCTCCTTTAAACTGTTTTCACTCAAAAATGTAAAGGATCAGAGACCATTTTATTAGCACCTATTACTGAAGTCTTAAGGACCGTCCCGGCCTGTTGTGCATCTGTTCGTGTTACACCAGCACCGCTGCAGAGCGCGGGCCCGAAGCTGTGCAGCTACTACCCTTACCGGCAGACGCGGTTCGGAGCCCGCTGCTGCCATCTGCCGGCGGAAACGGAAGAGCGAAATAGGCTGGCCCTGCTGACTGCCCCTGGGGCCTGGATATTTAGCATACTAGTACCAAGTTTCTTTCATAGCTGCAGGCACCTACTAAAGGCATTCCTAATTTTGCTAGGAAGTGAAGACTTGGTGTCGTGATCCCCTAGGGAACTGAGTCGTTGGAATGAAGTGCAGCGAGTCAAGAGAACAGACCTTAATAGAAACCATCTTCCCAGTTCCCCTTTTAGGAGATTAAGACTGATGATCAAACTGCATCAAGCAAGGAACTTTCCATAAAATGTGATTGTCCCTACTGAAAGGAAAAAACAATGACATTTGTGTAGGATATATTTATACTGGGAACCACAATAATAATCCGAAATGATTGTTTCCGTTGAATAAATATTATGGACATATCAGAATGACTAAATAGTAAGAGATTAAATAGGGCATAGAGACTGTATTTTCCAGAAATCTGAGCTGAATTTTCAGAAATGACTTGTTGATCCTGGAAAGCCAAAAAGCCATTTGTAAATGGGCTTTTATGAAAAGTTTATTCACTGTTTAATGAAATTCCAAGAACCCACTACATGCTGTTACCCACTGCCCTGTCTGTCAGGTAACGGATATTCCACAACCTTGGGTGAAACTGAAGCCAAAGGAATCTAGTAGCAAATGTTTCTTTTAGTTGTTATTATACTGTCTTTAGCTATTAGCTGCCCAAGGCCTGCTGAGTTGCAGGTATTTTGCATCACCAAATAAGAAAGCTGTAAGCAACTGCTGAATATTGAAGAAGTTGTTACCATATTGTCAAATGAATTCTATTGTCTTTTTAATTTTATCATAGCAACAATGCATTTGTGTGGATCCATCCATAATCCTGCAATGATTTCCCTACATCCAGCAATATCCAGAGTAATGTTTAAGGCTATACAGGTAAAAGGATATCATAATGCTAACTGTAGCTGTCAGTTTTCCACCTGTAGTCCCTGGACTATAATCTTTTGGTACATGCCATCCTTCTCTTTGTAAACAGGTCCTTTTTGTAAGCACAGGAAGAGCTTGTCTGGGAAGTGAACACCAACCTTCAAGCAGAATGGCTAAGAGTTGATGAATAAGAACCTCTGCTTTTTCAATCCATAGATGGGGAACCCCAAGACATAGTCTGGTCTATACCATTAACATCCCACTAAGATTGAGTCCTGCTTGTCTTGCACTCTGAATTGTCTTCCTTCCCTTCCTTGCCTCATTTCCCATTTCCGTATTCCTCTACCAGTGCTCCCTGGGCACTGGATTCAAAATAATCCATTTGCACTCTTGAGAAATCCAACATAAGGCCATCTCCAAGGGCTTTTATTCCTAAACTGTCATTGTTACAGTATTCTTAGAAAAGTGAAAACACAAATATGATCAAAATGTTGAGCATTTACTGTATGCATTGACTATCACTGCTAAAACTCCATCATCTTTTCTTACATACAATGCCTATTTTAAAGACATAGACACTAAGAGAAAGCAAGTATCTTGATTAGAAGAACACATATTCTAAGTGGCAAAATTATCAAGTTTGAAGGCACATCTGTAGGATACCAAATTTCACTTTCTAAACCACTGGGTTATCCTCCTTTATAGATATTTTACTCTTATTCGTTATTCTTTTGAAATTCCATCAAGAGATACTAAGAATATTTAGAGGAATGATCAAATATTATCTCTAAAGTAAATTCACATCACATCATTTACAGTATAGATAATGTCTGACTTAAGGAAAGGTGCCCTAGTTAGGGATGCAGTTCCATTCCTTAAGGTGACTGTGCCCTTCTTGTTCCATTTCCTGTTGTCCCTGGAACTGAGTTCCTTAATGGAAGGAACATTAATCATGACTGAGAGAATCACAATTGTTCCATTGAAGTGCACGGAGGGGGAGGGGAGAGATGTCTCAAATTGGAATGTGGATTGCCTTTTCATTTAGAAGGGCATGGATTATTTAGGTGCTAAAGGTTTTATTGACTAGTCTGGTGACATAACTATTGTTAATTACCTTATTTCTATAGGGAAAATGTGTTACATATTTCATATCTCCATCTGGCTCACCTTGGCTTTCAAGTACTTTTCAAGGTTGTTTCACACTTAGTATCTCACTTATCTTTCAGGACAACTCATAGACTGCAGTAGGTATACAGCAAGAGTGTTCAACACCCAGTTCGGCTGGAGCAAAACCTCAAGCCTTTCTCTGCAAAAACTCCACTGAGCAATTACTCTTTTGAGTTTTACTAGTCTCCATCCATCATATTTTAAAAACATAACTGGCAACAATTATCCTAATAAGAAAAAACAACAAATTTAATTTATTTGATATTTTATATAATCTTAGATGTTTTTCCTTTTTGAATAATAATAGCTAATAGGAAAATAGAGTATTTTTTTAAAATATTGATAGCAAATAAGAAGAAAATAATCATTCAATCCTTCTGCCCCGTGGTATATCCCATCATTTTTATACAAATCTTTCTATAAAAATAGGATTATAATGTTCCTAATATATTTTATTCTTTTTTTACAATAGATCAAGAACAGATATACAAATTATTAAGTATTAAGTTCATGGACTCTGCAGCTGGAAAATTTGGTTTCATAATCCAAGCTTGGCCATTTGCCAAGAGTTGCTTTCAATATTTCAATAGTACAAATTTTATAATACATAAATCTGCAGTTATGTTTTTGCCTGTATTATGATAATTTCCTTATGATGAATTTAAAAGGGACTTTTAAGTCAAGGAAAAGAATAAAATTATAAGGCTATTGATCAGTAGTACTCAATTCTTCAGAAAGGCTTCTATCAATTTGTACCTGTAGGGAATGTACTTTGCTCTTTTCCCTAAAACCTTACCAATAATAAATATTATCATTCCTTAATGATAATATTTTAAAATATTAAATATTTTCTATTTTGTCTTAATTTGCATTTCTTGTATACAATAACTATTAATTTGAAAACTTCATGAATATGCTCAAGTAGACTGTGTCCACCAAACTTATATTGGCTCACCTTTCTCTGATGATTTCTCTTGGAAGTTCAATTCATTTCTGAATAAAATTGTGCAGTGACAGATTGTATAATATAGAACCATGGCAATAAAAATCCATTTATCTATTTGACCAAATTATCAGCCTTCAGAGAAAACTCTGAAGAGATCTTAAGCCAAGATGACAGATTATGACATTAAAAGAACCAGTGTTGTAGTTATGATCAATGCCTGATCAGAGTTTTTTATGAAACATTTGGATTTTATCCTTCTAAATTAATGACTTTAACTTGTAATTTACATACATTTTACTTTTAATATCAAGTAGAGTGCATAAATGTACAGGTTGAGCATCTCTTCTGAAATCTGGAATGCTCCAAAATCCAAAAATTTTCTATTACTGGATAATGCCACAAATGGAAAATTCCACACCATGGAACTGTTTCATGCACAAACGTTTTAAAAATATGTTTATAAGATGCATATGGAACATAAATGAATTTATGTTTAGATTTCAGTCCAATTCCCAAGATATCTCATTATGTATATGCAAATATTCAAAAATCTGAAAAAAATACAAAACACTTCTGAGTCCCAAGCATTTTGGTAAAGGATATTCAATCTGTACTTGGATCTTAGTCCCCATTTTCTGGCAATTGTTTTCATACATTATGTTGAATATTTTCAAAATTTCAATCATATTTAATATGGGTTATTATAAGTATGGCAATATAATAATTTTATGAATATATAAACCTTAGTTAACTTCAGTAAATTATCTCAGAAAAACCTACCATTTTACAAGTGAAAACATGTCAAAAGAAAGCTATGTATTAGTTTTTTTCCCTTTTCCTCTAATCTGTGCTGATTCTTTTTTTAAACATGAAGAATTGAGAAACAAGAATAATGGTAAGCTTACTGTTCCATTTACTATTACTGTATAACTGCCTTCTCCAAACAATGGTGTTAAATGATACTGTGCTCATGGATTCTGTGGTAAGGAATTCTGCTCTAAGATGCTTGATGATTTACCTAGGAAGACTCCAAGCTTAGTAATTCCATGGGTAGAAGAGAGATCATCTGAAGTTTCATTCACTCACAAGTCTGGCACATGGGCAGGAGGACTTGAAGAGCAGGACTGCTGCCAAGCAGAGCACCTACAAGTGAACTGTGCTTGAAGGCTTCCTTCTAGCATGCTGAGTCTCATGCATGTAGTCAGACTTCTTACATGATCCCAGAGAGCTTTAAGCATAGTATTAAGTGCAAGAAGATAAAGACAGAACTGCAATGCTTTCTTTTTTTTAAGCATTATATTTATACATAGTCTACATGGTGGTGGGTTCATTGTGACAAAATCACACATGCATGCAATTTTATTTATTCCATTTCTGTTCCCCCCTTTTCCCTTCCCTTCTCCCTCCTCCATTCTCCTTCCTCTACTGAACTTCCTTTTGCTGGTTTGTTTATTTTTGAATGGTGCTTTCTACATATCCATAGGTGGAATTCCTTGTTGTATATTTATATATGCACATAGCATGATTTTGTTAAATTCATTCCACATTTCCCCCACTTTCCAACCACTCCTGCTGATTGCCTTCTACTCTGCCAATCTTCCCTATTTCTTTATATCTTATACCCCTCATTCTTACCCTTACTTTGCTCTAGCTTCTACATAGGAGAGAAAACATTTGATGTTTAATTTTCTGAGTCTAG